>NC_091167.1:26803782-27051282 GCF_040958095.1 Procambarus clarkii
GGCCAAACACAGGATACAGAATAGGAGATGAAGTACTTAATGAAACGAACAGAGAGAAAGATCTAGGAGTTGATATCACACCAAACCTGTCTCCTGAAGCCCACATAAAAAGAATAACGTCTGCGGCATATGCGAGGCTGGCCTACATCAGAACAGCCTTCAGGAACCTGTGTAAGGAATCATTCAGAATCTTGTACACCACATATGTAAGACCAATCCTGGAGTATGCGGCCCCAGCATGGAGCCCGTACCTTGTCAAGCACAAGACGAAGCTGGAAAAAGTCCAAAGGTATGTCACTAGACTAGTCCCAGAACTAAGAGGAATGAGTTTCGAGGAAAGGCTGCGGGAAATGCACCTTACGACACTGGAAGACAGAAGAGTAAGGGGAGACATGGTCACTACCTACAAAATCCTCAGGGGAATCGACCGGGTAGACAAGGATAAACTATTCAACACTGGTGGGACGCGAACAAGGGGACACAGGTGGAAACTGAATACCCACATGAGCCACAGAGACGTTAGAAGGAACTTTTTCAGTGTCAGAGTAGTTAACGGATGGAATGCATTAGGCAGTGATGTGGTGGAGGCTGACTCCATACACTGTTTCAAATGTAGATATGATAGAGCCCAGTAGGCTCAGGAACCTGTACACCTGTTGATTGACAGTTGAGAGGCGGGACCAAAGAGCCAGAGCTCAACCCCCGCAAGCACAACTAGGTGAGTACAAATAGTTGAGTACCAGACAATGTCCCTCTGGCCGTCAGTAAAGCCACAACACACACACAAACAACCATTCACCTCTGCCTTTATTACAGTGCTCTCCGGCGTGTGTATGGTGGCCATGGTGACCCCTCCCAGGCAGGAGACAAGGCTGGAAGATCACACCTGATCTTCCAGACTATGGTGGCTGGCGTCGCGTCACTGCCTTCTCCCGAGAGACAGTATAGCAAGAGTGGTAGTTATTAAGCATTTATTAATCAATATTTCTCTTCTTGCTCCTTGTCCTCACCTTTCACTTTCCTTTATACGAATCCTCCATTACCCCCCCCCCATGTCCCCCCCCCCCGCCGTGCCGGTAAACAGGTTGAGGGAGGACAAGGTAGACCTGGCTGGCGGACGGTGACCTCTGCCAGGGAGGTCGACCTTGTCTCAAGGTTGAGTGTCCCGGCTCATCTTCCCCCCCCCCCCCCCCCCCATCCTCCTGCCTTTGTTCCCCATCTTCTCCTTCACCCCCCCCCCCCCCACACACCCTGCCCCCCTCTTGCCTACTGGGGTAAGTGCTCTATGGCCTGGCCCCACAACTTGTCAACCCTGGCAGCTTGACTGTGACTATCTTGCTCCCCCAGACCTTGAACGACTGCGCTTTGTGTTGAAGGGGAAGTGCGGGTGTTGAGGGGGCAAGAACACCACCTTCACCACCACCAGGAGGAGGACGAGGCACCAGACAAGCACCGTCCACAGGCACCGGCAAGGTAAATGGTGCCTCTGGATGTTGGTGTAAGAGACTAAGGTAACACCAACAGGGTCTTACCTTAGGGACATTGTTCAACAAGGCGCCGCGCGGGGCTGGCTTCTAGTAACAGGTACTGGAAACCCGTAATGATACTGGGCTTTCCTGGGAATGGAGCAGACGCCAGCAGCAGCAGACTCTAGCAGCAGCAGACTCTAGCAGCAGCAGACTCTAGCAGCAGCAGCAGCAGCTTGTACTGTACTTCCTCACCGTGCCCCATCACGGGAGACGCAGGAGTGACCGCTGCTGCCCCATTACCGCGGAGAAATAGAATTAGGTCCATCAGAGGGCTGAGTCTTGTGTGGCACTCTGTTTAAAAGATGACCTGACCCAGAGGCCCCCCTTGAAGGATTGGAACCCAGACTGCCCGCGCTCCATGCACCTTAGATTGATTGATGAAGATTAAGCCACCCAAAAGGTGGCACGGGCATGAATAGCCCGTAAGTGGTGGCCCTTTTAAGCCATTACCAGTATCAAAAGTGAAGATCTGTGGAGGTGGGAATGCACCCTGCATGACGGGAGATGTCTCCCTTGTGAATGTGTTAAGATGAAGATTAAGCCACCCAAAAGGTGGCACGGGCATGAATAGCTCGTAAGTGGTGGCCCTTTTGAGCCATCACCAGTATGAATAGACATGCACCTTAGCGTGACCGGTATATATATATATATATATATATATATATATATATATATATATATATATATATATATATATATACATATGTGAGGAGAGAGCTTGAGGTGGTCAAGAGAGAGGTGAGTAATGAGCTCATCAGAGGCGTAACGTCACGTCCAGCAATATATGGGATGGCAGGCCTTTCTCCTGGCCGCCGCCCGGCTGGTTAGTGCGGCCCGCCCGCCCGCCCGGTGTGGGCGTGACCCTCCCCGTGTGGGCGTGACCCGCCCGGTGTGGGCGTGGCCCTCCCGGTGTGGGCGTGGCCTGCTGGTGGTAGCAACTAGGGCCCAACAACAAACAAACAAACATCTCTCTCAAACAAGCAAGTAGTCAACACAGTACCACAAACTGCCGTACAATAAACAAGTAATCGCTCCCCACCATAAAATGAAAACAAAAAATTGGCCATATTCATACGACCGAAAAGCGACGTTCGTTAGACGACGAGAAGCACCAGTAAAGGACGTAGTAGGCACTTAAGGAGAGCCAAGCCAAGGACTCGGTCCTGGGATTATTACTCTTCCTAATTTATATAAATTACTTTACCCGAGGGACCGAGTTCCAACATGCCTGAAAACAACGCAAAATTTAAGATAAATATAAAAAATTATGCGAACTGTAAAAAGTTACAGGAAAATTTTGATAAACTCCAAGAGCGGCCGTACAGATGGCTGGTAGAGTTAAACCCGAAGAAGTGTAAGGCAATTAATATTGATAAACAAGGGGAATAAGTTTGAGACAGAGGTGTTGCAAGCGAGCAAACAGTGTCAACAGCTGCAGGAGTGTGTGTGACACCAACCCGTCCTCTTAAAAATAACGTCACTTTTGGCTGGTATGCGCGCTATGGCCAAATTTGGGCGTAATTTGAAATGAAATCGACTCACAAAAGTGATGTACTGTCCCGTTTTCTGTTTGAGTCGTCCGGCTTACTCGGTAAGGTTAGAAGAGGAAACTTTCCATTAACGTTTTTCATAATGTTTTGAAACTTTATGAGAATTTCCTGCCCACCTAACCTATAAGAGGACCCTTAACTTACTGTTGTTGAAAAAAAAATCCCAAATTTATTTTAATTTTTTTTAATTTTCAAATTACGTCCAATTTCGGCCATACGGGCAAACGGCCAAAAGCGACGTTATTTTTAAGAGGACAGGTTGGTGACACAGTATTGCAAAGTCGAAAGGTACAAATGCAACAGATGGAAGACTTATATTAATTTTATTTTTGAAAACAAACGCTTCGAAGATCATACTCCATCATTCAACTTGTCTTCCTACAAAGAACGTCGCTTTTCGCTCGTATGCGTTACATAAAGCCAAAAATTGTCGTACTAGAAAATGGAAGCGGCTGGCGAAAGAGACGTTTTGTCCCGTTTTCTGTTGTGGGTCCTCTGGTAGGTTAGGAAGAGGACGCTTTACCGTGACAGTATTTCTTGCCTTTGGGAAACCTTAGACACGGGCTGGTCTATCATCTTCCATCCTTGGTCTCCACTCCGATGGTTATATTGCCATCACGATAACATGTTATTGAGGCTATCACACACACTCACCTTGTCACCTCCTTCACACACACAACACGTGGCCTCTCACGGCTGGGTTACGGGCTCACCATAGCCCGTGCTACTTGGAAATTGTTCCGAGTAGCTTAATCTATAACAACAACAACATCTCACGGCTGATCTTCTCCCAGCGCGGCTCTTCAACAACTTGGGTGCGTCCGGAGCTTTTGTGGCTATGTAGTTTTCAAATTGTTGCTCTTTTGGTCTCTTGACTCTGGTGTGTTCCGATGTGGCTCTCTTTAGTGGCTCTATTGTCCTCCATGTAGAGTTCTCTGTATTTTTTCCATACTGTTTTTTCGGGGGATTTCCTCTTCTGTTTGGTACATTGTTGCATCAAAGGGTTTATTGTTTCTCCTTCACCTTCATCTTAAATCACATGAATTTCTCTCTGGCGTGTGTGTGTAGTCACCTAGTTGTTTTCACCTAGTTGTGTTTGCGGGGGTTGAGCTCTGGCTCTTTGGTCCCGCCTCTCAACCGTCAGTCAACTTGTGTACAGATTCCTGAGCCTACTGGGCTCCATCATATCTACATTTGAAACTGTGTATGGAGTCAGCCTCCACCACATCACTTTCTAATGCATTCCATTTATTAACTACTCTGACACTGAAAAAGTTCTTTCTAACGTCCCTGCGGCTCATTTGGGCACTCAGCTTCCACCTGTGTTCCCTTGTGCGTGTACCACCCGTGTTAAATAATTCATCCTTGTCCACCCTGTCAATTCCCCTGAAAATCTTGTATGTGGTGATCACGTCTCCCCGAGCTCTTCTGTGTATTCACCTAGCTCTGAGTATGTGCGTTGTGTGTGTGTTCACCTAGGTGTCTTTATAACAATTGCAGCTCCTGAACCCGTCTCTTAACGTTTGGTGAACATACATTGTTGGGCTATGTTTTGTAGCTAGTATTATGGTGGAGCTAGTAGGGGGTGGAACTAGCAGTAGAGGTGGAACTAGCAGTAGAGGTGGAACTAGCAGTAGAGGTGGAACTAGCAGTAGAGGTGGAACTAGCAGTAGAGGAGGAACTAGCAGTAGAGGAAGAGTAGTTCTAGTCTTGGTGATCAACATCAGCTTGCAAGAGCAGGTCACCTGCAGGTGAAGGTATTGCAAGGGTCACCTCCTTCCCACAACCAGTTCATATAAAGTTCCTCCAACACTCACCCTTGCTAGATCATCGCCCTCCTCTCCCTTCCTCACACTCTTTACATATATATTTACATATAGGGCAGAGGGGACATGATCGTGGCATATAAGGTACTAGCAGGGGGGGAGGGAGCCCAGAACGAGGTTCTCACTTATGGGGAAAATTTGCAGAATATTTTTTCGTTGTAATTTTCGCCATCTTAGTGTTGCTGACTCACTGGTCTGACACAATGGCCAGCAGCCTGGGGAAAATGGCCGCTCGGTCATTTGTAATTCTAACGAAATATTGGTTAAAGTGTATATGGCTTACTGGGACGCCAGGTGTGTGTGTGTGTGTGTGTGTGTGTGTGTGTGTGTGTGTGTGTGTGTGTGTGTGTGTGTGTGTGTGTGTGTGTGTGTGTGTGTGTGTGTGTGTGTGTGTGTGTGTCTGTGTGTGTGTGTGTGTGTGTGTGTGTGTTCTCACCTAATTGTGCTTGCGGGGGTTGATCTCTGGCTCTTTGGTCCCGCCTCTCAACCGACAATCAACAGATATACAGATTCCTGAACCTATTGGGCTCTATCATATCTACACTTGAAACTGTGTATGGAGTGAAACTTCGTGTGTGTGTGTGTGTGTGTGTGTGTGTGTTTTGAGATCAGCTCCGAGTCGTTCCCTAGAGTTCTCCCTCCGTCAAAAAATCGAATGGATTAGCCCAAGCGGTTTAGCCTAAACCTCCGTCAGTGGTATAGCCAAAGTGAACTACCCGTCCGACCAATAGCACGACGCATTTTGACTTATACGTCACCGAAGGCCAACCCCTGATGTACAGGAGAATAGCAGCGGCTCGCGAAAGTGACACTAAGCCCCGTTTTCTATTGGTGGCTCCTCTGGAAGGTTAGAATAGGCCTAGGCTGTCCATAACCTTCCGGAGACGCTAACCGCTGGAAGCGTCATATTGCCGTTGGTTTCAGTTACCGCAAACCACCGAAATTTTTACGCATGGGTCGACTGTGTGAGCAATGCAGTGCGCGCGGTAAGAGGACAGGTTGTAGCTCCTGTGTTCCGGCTGTGTGTGCATGTCTGGGTTGAGTCTTAACTCCTGGAACCAAATTTGTTCCAGTTCCAGCTCCTGGAACCTGTGTGTGTACTCACCTAGTGAGTATACATAGACGAAAAATTGGGTTCCAGGAGTTGAGACAACACAAACATGCATACTTAACTGCAAATGGGTGTACTTACCTAGTTGTGCTTGCGGGGGGGGGGGTTGAGCTCTGGCTCTTTGGTTCCGCCTCTCAACTGTCAATCAACTGGTGTACAGGTTTCTGAGCCTACTGGGCTCTATCATATCTACACTTGAAACTGTGTATGGAGTCAGCCTCCACCACATCACTGCCTAATGCATTCTGAAAAAGTTCCTTCTAACGTCCCTGTGGCTCATGAGGGTACTCAGTTTCCACCTGTGTCCCCTTGTTCGCGTCCCACCAGTGTTGAATAGTTTATCCTTGTTTACCCGGTCGATTCCTCTGAGGATTTTGTAGGTTGTGATCATGTCTCCCCTTACTCTTCTGTCTTCCAGTGTCGTAAGGTGCATTTCCCGCAGCCTTTCCTCGTAACTCATGCCTCTTAGTTCTGGGACTAGTCTAGTGGCATACCTTTGGACTTTTTCCAGCTTCGTCTTGTGCTTGACAAGGTACGGGCTCCATGCTGGGGCCGCATACTCCAGGACTGGTCTTACACGTGTGTGTGTGTGTGTGTGTGTGTGTGTGTGTGTGTGTGTGTGTGTGTGTGTGTGTGTGTGTGTGTGTGTGTGTGTGTGTGTGTGTGTGTGTGTGTGTGTGTGTGTGTGTGTGTGTGTGTGTGTGTGTGTGTGTGTGTGTGTGTGTGTGTGTGTGTGTGTGTGTGTGTGTGTGTGTGTGTGTGTGTGTGTGTGTGTGTGTGTGTGTGTGTGTGTGTGTGTGTGTGTGTGTGTGTGTGTGTGTGTGTGTGTGTGTGTGTGTGTGTGTGTGTGTGTGTGTGTGTGTGTGTGTGTGTGTGTGTGTGTGTGTGTGTGTGTGTGTGTGTGTGTGTGTGTGTGTGTGTGTGTGTGTGTGTGTGTGTGTGTGTGTGTGTGTGTGTGTGTGTGTGTGTGTGTGTGTGTGTGTGTGTGTGTGTGTGTGTGTGTGTGTGTGTGTGTGTGTGTGTGTGTGTGTGTGTGTGTGTGTGTGTGTGTGTGTGTGTGTGTGTGTGTGTGTGTGTGTGTGTGTGTGTGTGTGTGT
Source organism: Procambarus clarkii (assembly GCF_040958095.1). Classification (NCBI taxonomy): domain Eukaryota; kingdom Metazoa; phylum Arthropoda; class Malacostraca; order Decapoda; family Cambaridae; genus Procambarus; species Procambarus clarkii. Next base: position 26,810,896 of record NC_091167.1, read on the forward strand.
GTGTGTGTGTGTGTGTGTGTGTGTGTGTGTGTGTGTGTGTGTGTGTGTGTGTGTGTGTGTGTGTGTGTGTGTGTGTGTGTGTGTGTGTGTGTGTGTGTGTGTGTGTGTGTGTGTGTGTGTGTGTGTGTGTGTGTGTGTGTGTGTGTGTGTGTGTGTGTGTGTGTGTGTGTGTGTGTGTGTGTGTGTGTGTGTGTGTGTGTGTGTGTGTGTGTGTGTGTGTGTGTGTGTGTGTGTGTGTGTGTGTGTGTGTGTGTGTGTGTGTGTGTGTGTGTGTGTGTGTGTGTGTGTGTGTGTGTGTGTGTGTGTGTGTGTGTGTGTGTGTGTGTGTGTGTGTGTGTGTGTGTGTGCACTAGAGGGGGCGCAGAGGTCAGTAAGTGTGTCAGTGAGGGGGGGAGGGAGGGAGGAGTAACATGTGAAGAGAGAAATGTTGTGTGTGTGGGGGGGGGGGGGAGAGAGGGGGGGGGAGAGAGGGAGGGGGATGAGGGGGGGGGAGGCGCCCACTGAGTGACCTCACGTTTGTGAAGGTTGTTGCTTCCCCTGCCCCTCTCCCCCCCTACACCCCCCCCCTAGCCTCTCCCCCCCCCTACACCCCCCCCCCCTAGCCTCTCCCCCTCCCCCCTCCTCTCTCTTGGCCTCTCGTTGGCATGGACGAGGGGGGGTTGGGGGAGGGGGTTCTGGGCACTATGTATGGGCCACCGCTCCACACACACACACACACACACACACACACACACACACACACACACACACACACAGAACTGCCTTTAGAAACTTGTGTAAGGAATCGTTCAGGACCTTGTATACCACTTATGTCAGACCAATCCTGGAGTATGCAGCTCCAGCCTGGAGTCCATACCTAGTTAAACACAAGACAAAGTTAGAGAAGATTCAGCGGTATGCCACCAGGCTCATCCCGGAACTGAGAGGAATGAGCTACGAGGAAAGGCTAAAGGAGCTGAACCTCACGTCCCTGGAAAACTGAAGAGTAAGGGGAGACATGATAACCACCTACAAAATTCTCAGGGGAATTGACAGGGTGGACAAAGACAAACTCTTCAGCACGGGTGGGACACGAACAAGGGGACACAGGTGGAAACTGAGTACCCAGATGAGCCACAGAGACGTTAGAAAGAATTTTTTTTAGTGTCAGAGTAGTTAATAAATGGAATGTACTAGGAAGTGATGTGGTGGAGGCTGACTCCATACACAGTTTCAAGTGTAGATATGATAGAGCCCAATAGGCTCAGGAACCTGTACACCTGTTGATTGACGGTTGAGAGGCGGGACCAAAGAGCCAGAGCTCAACCACCACAAGCACAAATAGGTGAGTACACACAGGTCTCTTTAGTTACACACGGACATCACAATAGCGTGATGCATCAAATGAACAAATGCACAAGGGCCGTGACGAGGATTCGAACCTACGACCGAGAGCATCCCAGACGCTGCCTTAATCGACTGAGCTACGATATGGTCAAAAGAATTGCAACCGGAAGTTGCAATTCTACTAACCTTACTTGGATCCTGCAGCCTCTCCGAGACACAAACCAGGGTTGTACACAACTCCCCCCATGCACCCCGAGCTATGTCAATAAGCTGTTCTTCTTCTGTAGGTTCGAACCCTCGTCACGGCCCTTGTGGATTTGCTCTTTAGTTCTTAATAACCTGCTATGTGGTCTGACGGCTGAGAGGACAGCGCTCGGGAATCGTGGTCCTATTGGTTCGGGTTCAATCCCCGGCGGAGGCGGAAACAAATGGGCAGAGTTTCTTTCACCCTGATGCACCTGTTTATCTAGCACTAAATAAGTACCTGGGAGTTAGACAGCTGCTACGACCTGCTTCCCGGGGATGTGTGTGTGTGTGTGTGAAAATTAAGATTTAAGGACCTGCCCGAAACGCTATGCGTGCTAGTGGCTGTCCAAGAATGTACCCGCCAAACACATACCGAAATTACGACGTTGGTACAACGTTCGAACAAGTTTTAACACCACCTAACCAGTTATAACAACCAATATAGCAAGTTGTAACAACGTTCTAATACGTCATAAACACGTTAAGCCAAGATGTAACAACTTCATTACAAGATGTAACAAGCGGAAAATAGAGACAGTTTCGGTTTGTGTTTCCAGGGTAACAGCTCTTGTACATTTTATAATAAAAATAATAATAATAATAAAAGTCGATTCTTAAACAGAACATCAAATCATGTACACAAGAATGGGAATGTATATATGTGAATGCTACACAGTATTCCTCCACAGTCATCCATATGTACTGAAATACATGTGATGAACCCTTACACACACTCACAGCTCCCTGACACGAGAGAGAGAGAGCAAGCTTTAGCTGCCAACACCCACACATCGTGTCAGCAAGGCGGACAGCCCGCCTGCTGTCATAACTCACACTGTATTTCCCATTTCTAAACGTTTCCATCGCCTGTGCCTTTCCAATCACTTTATTCGCCCTCCCAATCGCTAAAAAATTATTTGAATTGTAATCATAATTATATTTAATCACAGCGTGTGTTAATCGCTAAAATACATTCACTACCTACAAGCCTCAGACCTCAGACCTGTGCTACGGAACCTGCCCCTACACAGCCCTCAAGCGACGGACATCCTGGGCAGTGTATGTTCTATGATGGTCAAATCTAAGAAATAAACAACTCCGAGCCTTGCACACCACGTACGTTAGACCAACTGTGGACTGTGCAGTTGTATAAAGTGACGGCTTTCACCATATTGTTCCTGGCACATTTCACCATAGTCCTACACAATCCCCCACTCCGAGAAAGCGACTAGTGCCCCCCATAATTGTACGCAGTATATGGATGTACCGACAATACTCAGTATGTGATTGTACACTTATGTTTGTAATCACAGTATGATTGTTTAAACGTCACTTTACATATTACGGGCTATTCATGCCCGTGCCACCTCCTGGTTGGCTTAATCGATCAATCGTCACTACACATGTTTACTAAAGAAAATGATTTTGCTGATATTTATGTCCCCCTCCAAGGGAGGCAGTTTCCTCAAAGTTCCCTCCAAGTGAGGCAGTTTCCTCACAGTTCCCCCTCCAAGTGAGGCAGTTCCCTCACAGCCCCCCTACCCACCAAGGGAGGGGTAGGCGCCCCCCCTCACACATCTGACTGGTCACGAAAGAATATTACCAACACATTGGTTCATTTGTGAAGAAATATTATCATTAATGAATATTGTGTTAAGCTTCCTGTGAGGCCTTGAAGTGGTGGCAGCTCTACTTTCTATTCTTTAGTCAAAGAGATAAAATACCAGGTCAGGCTCCTCGCTGCTCTTGCCTCAGGTGATCTTAACATCACCAACATCTTCACCATTAATAATAATAATAATAATAATAATAATAATAATAATAATAATAATAATAATAATAATAATAATAATAAAAATGATGATTCAAACCAAATATTTAAGAAAAAATTCCCTTGAAATGGAGCAGCTTTAAAGAATAAAGCAAATGGATTAAAAAAAACACGAAATGAGGAATAAGGAATGACTTTATCAATGCAAAATAATTTATTTATTTATTTATTTATTTATTTATTTATTTATATATATACAAGAAGGTACATTGGGACTGTGAGGATACATAGTATAGTAATTACAATCTTGTAAAGCCACTAGTACGCGCAGAGTTTCGGGCAGAAAATAATAAGCAATAATAATAAGATAGGCCCGTACGTGCTGTGTGCCAATAAACCTTCTTCATTTTAATGTAATTTTTATATTTTTGGCACATGTCTATTATAGTGTTCCTGGCAGTATGGGTTCGAGTCACTTCTGGGGTGTGGAGTTTTCAGTTGCATATAGTCCTGGGGACCATTCAGGCTTGTTCGCATTTGTGTTGCTCACGTGGCCCCAAAAAAATGAGGTGATTTGATAAAATAACTATGACCAAGATTACCATCAAAGTGCCGTCGGGATGATGGGCAAATACCTTCGGATACCATCATCTTTTGTACGGTCGTGATGGTCGAGTGGTGAAGGTCTCCTGTACACCATATTGAGGAATATGGTGGGTGGAAAGACTGAGGAGAAACTGAAGAGAAATTGGAGTAGAAACAGAGTAAGAATAAGAGTTTGGGGAAGTGGAGGAAAAAAATGAGATTAAGAAACTACGGAGGAAATTAGAGCACGAGGAATAGACGGAGGAAAAGAGAAAGTGGAAGAGGCAGAGAGAGAGAGAGAGAAAAGAGGATGGAGATGATAGTGGTGGGAGAGGGTGAGGACGATAGTGAAGAGGAGATGCAGGAGACAGAAGAGTGACAGGAGCAAGAGGGTAGTGGAGGTAGTAGAGTGATGCAGCGGTGGACCAGGAGTGGATGATTGATTGATGAAGATTAAGCCATCCAAAAGGTGGCACGGGCATGAATAGCCCGTAAGTGGTGGCCCTTTTGAGCCATTAACAGTATCAATAGATGATACTGGAGATCTGTGGAGGTGCGACTGCACCCTGCGTGACGGGAGATGTCTCCCGTGCAGGAGAGTGGAGATGTTGTTGTTGTTGTTTTAGATTTAGCTACTCAGAGCGAAGTGTCCATGTAGCACGGGCTAAGGCGAGCCCGTAACAATTGAGTGGAGACGCTCCAGGCAGTCTAGATAGCCACAAACAGACAATCGGAGCAGAGCAGAAAGTTGATGAAGCTGGAAAAAGTGGGGGGAGCAAGATGGAAAAAAATCTTTCCAATATCAGTTGTCTCTGAGGGGATGATCCTGGTGCTCTGGAAGTCGACCTCTAGTGCCAATACAAGTCTCCGTCCTGCCTATATCCCCCTGGGGTGCTGATCCCTCCGCTCAGTAAGCCACGGCTTCTCCAGCCTTGCCTCCCAAACTTTGGAGGCCTACACTAGGGAGAGCCTATCTCGTATACCTATGCCAAAAAAGTCATTTTAGGTCTAAACTTGTACATTCGATCTATTACAAATTTCGGTCTTGTGGCCTCATACCGTGTCTCTCTCTGAGGCCTGGTGTTGCTTGCTATAGAAATTAACCAATGTATCATATATCTGGGACCTTACCTCGACCTTATCATATATCTTGGAGTCACAAGGCATCCCAGGGGCAGGATTCATCAACTATTTACGAAACCTGTACATCTCACATGAATTATGGTGGCTTTGTTTACATATATAAAACAGTTTATGAAGTTCGAAGCGCTACGTAGTTGTTTATAACAATAACACCACTTGGTTGTGAGGTGTCAAAGCTAGTCAAGCTGCTTATTAAATGTAAACAATACCACCTACCTTAAGGGAAGATGAATAGGCTTCGTAAGTGGTTGTGTAGATGATTGATGAATCCTGCAACCAATGTGGATCATCACTCACCCCATCATATATCTCTCTCTGTCTCTGTCTCTGTCTCTGTCTCTGTCTGTCTCTGTCTCTGTCTCTGTCTCTGTCTCTCTCTGTCTCTCTCTCTCTCTCTCTCTCTCTCTCTCTCTCTCTCTCTCTCTCTCTCTCTCTCTCTCTCTCTCTCTCTCTCTCTCTCTCTCTCTCTCTCTCTCTCCCTGTCTCTCTCTCCCTGTCTCTCTCTCCCTGTCTCTCTCTCTCCCTGTCTCTCTCTCTCCCTGTCTCTCTCTCTCCCTCTCTCTCTCCCTCCCTCTCCCTTTCTCATCGGCTGAGTGCACACTTTACTATGCTCTGGGAGGAGGATGTGCTCAGTGAAGCTTGAAGTTTCTTCAATTACTGTATCTCTTTTTAAACACGTCATTGAGCCTCATACCAGAGACCTGCTTCAAGGCTGAAGCTTCGCCACTAATCTGAGAGTCTAATGGGCCATTTGTTTGATAACTTTTGGTCTTGTTATGATTTGTATTTATCCAATTGTCATCTGTTTCCCCTCAGCATGTGCTCTCACCCCCTCCCTTTACTCCTGCTTTATCCCCTAATGTGTTCTATGTCTAAAGTCACCTTCTTGACCTCTCCCCATGCCTCGTCCACTCCACAACAGGGGTATTGATCCATTACATTAATACAGTACTATAACCAAGCTCTAATATCACTGAAGAAGGATCTTATGTAACTCCTGTATTTTGCGCAAGTTTCATAAAACTTTCATTTGTAATGTAGATTGTTTAACCCTCAAACGTTGGTTAAGGTCATATGAAGGAAAGGGTTAGTTACTAGTAACTAACTAGTTAGTAACTAGTAACTAACTAATTAGTAACTAGTTACTAACTAGTTAGTAACTAACTAGTTAGTAACTAACTAGTTGTAAACTAGTTACCTGTAGCTTTCCTCATATGGCGTTTTTCACTATATAAATTTAAGGAAATTAGGTTTTTAGTCATCTTAGTCATTTATAATTACTAAGATTTGCCAATCTTAGTAATTATAAATATTATAATTGCTGAGATTTGACATCTCTCATTGGTTATTAGTATCTAATGAATTCATAAATCTTGTTATTGAAGATAAAAAGCATTAATTAGAAGGATTTTGGAGCCAATGGCCCAATAGCTCCCAAAATTTTTTATTCAAAACTAGCTGTACCCGGCCACGCGTTGCTGAGTCACAGCAACACTCCCCTGTCCCCCCCCCATCCTCCCCTCCATTCCCCCCTCCCCCATCCCCTAGTCCACCTAACCATTCCCCCACTCCCCGGTCCCCTTGTCCTCCCAGCCATTCCCCGCTCCCTAGTCCCCTCGTCCTCCCTAACACTCCCCACTCCCTCGTCCGATGCATTTCCAAATGGTCTGATGTTCCCATAACTGAAAAATAAGAAGAACAGTTAAAAAAACGAAATGAAAAAATATATAAACAAATAAAAAAATAAACTATACTCACGAAATGGACGGTATGGTAAACAACACAGCTCAATTCCAATGCAATGTCACACAAAATAATGAAATCAAAATGAAAATAAATCGAAATCGATGAAAATTCAAATTATCAATGCAATCGGAAACATTGAAATGGAATCGTAACATATTTTGAATAGTGTGTGTTGCTCTTTTGTGCAACAGATGGCGCTGTTTAAAAAAAAAAAAAAAACATGGTTTTACCTGTCACAGGTGAGGCATCTATATAGTAGGTATATAAAAACATGCGTGTATTCGAATGAAACATTGTGTCAAAATTTCAAAGCAATCAGTGAAGAACTTTAGGAGATTACAGCGTGTGTTGCTCTTACGTCCAACAGATAGCGCTGTTTAAAAAAAAACGCGTTTTTTCCTGTCACAGGTGAGGCATGTATATAGTTGGTATATAAAAACACGCGCCTATTCGAATGCAACGTTGTGTCAAACTTTTAAAGCAATCGGTAAAGAGGTTTCGAGGATTTCCCTCACGTGAAAAACAAATGAAAAACAGTTTTTCAGAAAAAATGTTTTTCCCATCACAGACGTGGCATCTATATAGTATGTATATAAAAACCCGCTCTGAAGCGAATGGAACGTTGTGTGAAAATTTCAAAGCAATCAGCGAAGAACTTTCGGAGATTAGCGATTTTGAACAAACGAACATTTCCATTTTAATTTATATAGATAATAAGTTTGAGATCATTTTTAGCCTTTTTCTCCATTAACCAATATATGGTTTGTATTCCTGGATCGCTGAAGAAAAGATAACATCAAATTACTGGAAAATTATCCAAATTTCAGAAACTGATATCATCAGAATTTAATTAATTTAAAACTCGGTATATCCAAGATAGTATATAAATTTTTCCAATATTTTTAAACTCACATTTGAAGAGAGGAAACTTTTACTGTTATGGAGGTAAAATTAGGTAAGGTAAGGTTAGGTTAGGTAAGGTTAGGTTAGGTTAAGTTAGGTTAAGTTAGGTTAGGTTAGGTAAGGTTAGGTTAGGTTAAGTTAGGTAAGGTAAGGTTAGGTTAGGTTAAGTTAGACTAGGTTAGGTTAAGTTAGGTAAGGTTAGGTTAAGTTAGGTTAGGTTAGGTTAGGTTAAGTTAGGTTAGGTTAGATTAGGTTAGGTTAGGTTAGGTTAGGTAAGGTTAAGTTAGGTTAGGTTAGATTAGGTTAGGTTAAGTTAGGTAAGGTTAGGTTAAGTTAGGTTAGGTTAGGTTAAGTAAGGTTAAGTTAGGTTAGGTTAGATTAGGTTAAGTTAGGTAAGGTTAGGTTAGGTTAGATTAGGTTAGGTTAAGTTAGGTAAGGTTAGGTTAAGTTAGGTTAGGTTAGGTTAAGTAAGGTTAAGTTAGGTTAGGTTAGATTAGGTAAGGTTAAGTTAGGTTAGATAAGGTAAGGTTAAGTTAAGTTACATCAGGTAATTTTCCCCTTCCGTCAAAATCATGGTGGAAGGAATCTCTTCCTACGATGCAGTACCCGTCTCATCAATCTTATTCACCCACCTGTGAGAAGGCCACAAAGAAATCTATTGTTTATCTCATATTACGATGCAACCCTCCAGCATTCGAGTCATCGCTGAGACGAATGTAATAATCTTAAGACAAATATTTCCAAGAGTATAAGTAACCGGAAGTGGTGTTGAGTGACATACCCGGGACCATCTTTGTGTACCTTCTCCACCTGGAATGTGTTATTACTTGTAAAATATTAATTAATAACTCGAGAGTATAAGAAGTAAGAGTCACTGCGCTGGGGGGAGCTGGCCCATGCCATATATATATATATATATATATATATATATATATATATATATATATATATATATATATATATATATATATATATATATATATATATATATATATATACATATACATATACATATATATATATATATATATATATATATATATATATACATATACATACATATATATATATATATATATATATATATATATATATATATATATATATATATATATTGTGATGGTAAAGCGTTGGTGTTCGGCTGTTTCAAAAGCTGGGGGCAGGGCCTCGTCACATCACAAAAAAAAGAGAAATTTGTCCTTTCGTCTGTGGTAAGGTAATGGGAAGACACACAAAACACAAGTATATAAACAATGAAATTTTAATTACTCTAGAAAACAAGACATGAATAAAGGTAATCTCATAAAATGCAGGACAAGTCAACAAACAAAATAACATGAATAATCACTGGCAAATGAAAAGTTACGCTAAGACAAGTAAGTTACAGTGATAGCAAAATAAAATAATATGGGTGCTGGAATACTGGCTTCAAGCTGCCACCTCCCTTAGTACACGAAAGCCAAGGCTTAGTCTACCAGCGAGAGATGTCAACTTCATGGAGCACAAAGATATTCTGACGAGACTGGCGCGCTGCAGCCCAGACGTCGACTTGTGGTGGCGGCGGAGTGCAGGTGCGACGAGACACCAGCCAATCAGCAACAGGCAGGCAGAGGACGAGCAGTTTGCTGGTTACGGCGGTGGCCAGGTGTTGGGGTGTGCAGGGTACGATTTGCTCTCTGGGCAAAACGTTTGGCGATACTGGTGGACGTATCTTCTATATAGTATCTTGTACTTTGACGTAATGATGTAGGGAAGAGCAGGCTCAATCTCTCTTGAAAGAGATTATCGTCACAATATATATATATATATATATATATATATATATATATATATATATATATATATATATATATATATATATATATATATATATATATATATATGACAATGTCAGACCACGGAGGAAAAATGAAACAGGAAATTTCCTTAATTTCATTTTCATGTTTCATTTTTCCTCCGTGGTCTGACATTGTCACATTCTTAATCACGTGTTTATTTTCGTGATATACACATATATATATATATATATATATATATATATATATATATATATATATATATATATATATATATATATATATAAAACCTGTTGTCAAACTAATACTTTCCTATATCCTTCCTGAATCCGAACTTCTCCAGCTTATAGCCATTTACTACACCCTGTGGTGTAGTGGTAAGACACTCGCCTGGCGTTTCGCGAGCGCTTTGTCCTGGGTTCGTATCCTGGCCGGGGAGGATTTACTCTGCGTCAATCCTTAACTGTAGCCTCTGTTTACCCAACAGTAAAATGGGTACCTGGTTGTTAAACCATTTGGCAGGGATCGTATTCCGGGAGAATATAGGATTAATGGGGGGTAGAAATAGCCTAAGCTACTCTATCCCTTTGAGATGTATTTCTTTCTTGTCTCAATAAACATACTTGAACTTGAACTTGATATAGGATTAAGGACCTAAACTCTCACAAGTCAAGCCTGGCCTCGGGCCGGGCTTGGGGAGTAGAAGAACTCCCAGAACCCCACCAACCAGGTATCAACCAACCTGCCCGAAACGCTATGCGTGCTGCTGGCTGTACAAGAATGTACCAACTCTTGTATATATATAAATTATAAAAAAACAAAAACAGTTTTTATAGGCTGTGACCTGGTGTTATAGCTTCAAGACCTTGGGCCAGATTTACGAAGCAGTTACGCAAAGCACTTACGAACGTGTACATCTTTCCTCAATCTTTGACGGCTTTGGTTACATTTATGAAACAGTTTACAAGCATGAAAACTTGCCATTCAACTGTTGTTATTGTTTTAAACATTCTCCTGGTGCTTCGGATCTCATTAAGTGTTTAATAATTGGAAACAAAGCTGCCAAAGATTGAGAAAAGATGTACAGGTTCGTAAGTGTTTGCGTAAGTGCTTTCGTGAATCCGGCCCCTTGCTCATATCTCGCCTGTTGATACAATTCATCCACACGGGAGACATCTCCCGTCATGCAGGGTGCAGTCGCACCTCCACCGATCTCCAGTATCCTCTCTTGATACTAGTAATGGCTCAAAAGGGCCACCACTTACGGGCTATTCATGCCCGTGCCACCTTTTGGGTGCCTTAATCTTTATCAATCAATCAATCAATTCATCCAGGTTTAAGACCCGGGGCGTGTCTCCCCCTCGACCTGCCGGCACTCCGGGGAACGCGGGCCGAGTTCCTTAGCCTCTCCTCGCATGGGTGGTCATCAATACCAACGGGTCACTCTGGTCATCCTACCTTTGACTTTCTCCGGGGAATTGGATTCCACTCTGTAATACTGTGACCACAACTGAAGGGGAAGGGAACTATCAGGAGAGAGCGCCAAGCCATTACGACTATATAGCACTGGGAAGGGGTCAGGATTAGGATTTTGGATGGGACGGAGGGACGAAATGGTGCCCAACCACTTGGATGGTCGGGGATTGAACGCCGATCTGCATGAAGCGAGACCGTCGCCCTACCGTCCAGCCCAAGTGGTTGGGTACAAGTTGTTCAGTTGACCACAACTGAGCAACAGAGTGTAAGCGGAGCGGAGCCATATATAACTGAGCGGTGATGTTCCTGCATGTATGGTTAACGCGTCTGGTTATGAACGCAAATGTTATATTTACTTTATTACACGCGTTAATGCACTGTTGCCGAGGTCACAGGTCACTGCCAGCCATGACCCTCAGCTGGCTTTCACAGCTCGACGTGTCCAGATCTGTATCAGTGGAGCCGGTCGGCCGAGCGAACAGCACACTGGACTTGTGATCCTGTGGTCCCGGGTTCGGTCCCGGGCGCCGGCGAGAAACAATGGGCAGAGTTTCTTTCACCCTATGCCTCTGTTACCTAGTAGTAAAATAGGTACCTGGGTGTTAGTCAGCTGTCACGGGCTGCTTCCTGGGGGTGGAGGCCTGGTCGAGGACCGGGCCGCGGGGACACTAAAAAGCCCCGAAATCATCTCAAGATAACCTCAAGAAGAAGAATCCGGTAGACGGTGCCTCAGCTACTCAGCTATTTCCCAAGTTGAGAACTCTGTGATTTTCTGTGGACTGAGTTTCGTCTTCCGCTTATCTGCCAAGGAATGTAATGTGATGAGGTCCTTCTGGAGGGCCGCTAAGACCTCATTCCAGGTTACTATTCGCTCCACTTTCGTGTCAACTACAATTTTGCTGATATCACTGTGTTGAAGATATCTAGGTCGTTGACATATATTATGAACAACAAAGGCCCCGTACTCAGAGCCCTGAGGCACGCCACTAGCGACATTTCTCCACTGCGACTTCGCCCGACTGATGGTAGTTGATTGATTGATTGATGAAGATTAAGCCACCCAAAAGGTGGCACGGGCATGAATATCCCGTAAGTGGTGGCCCTTTGGAGCCATTACCAGTATCAAGAGCTGATACTGGAGATCTGTGGAGGTGCGACTGCACCCTGCGTGACGGGAGATGTCTCCGTCTGATGGTAGGTCTATGCTTCCTATCTTTCAACCAGGCACTGGTCCACCGTGGCACTTGTTCTCCCGCCCCGCGGGCACTTCCTGACCTTCCTGAACAACCTCGTCTTGGGAACAGTGTCAAAGGTCATACTAAGTTATCATAGACCACATGATAACTGATATTTGTGTCAACTGTCACGAATATGTTTGTGTAAGATAGCAGATTGTGTCTAATTCATCATTTCAAAGCTTTAAGGCAAACGTGGCGTAAAATTATGACATTCTTTCTAGGAGTTAGCATTGGGGCCGACCTGCCTATCCTGATCACCTCCTCCCTTTCCCTCCCCCCCCACTCCACCAGTCACCCTGCAAAGTCCACGCAGGTTCGAATCCGCGTCACGGCCCTTGTGGATTTGTTCATTTGATGCATCACACAATTGTGATTTCTGTGTTACAAATATAACCTTCCCCCCCCAACCACTCACCCCCCCCCCGAAAAAAATACATCTACACCCTGACACCCCCCACCTCCGCCCCATCTTAGAACCCCCCCCCCCCCTCAAAAACACCCTCCCAAACCTCTCTCACCCCCTCCGACCCCCCCCCCCCCACCCCCCTACTATCCTCCAGCCCGTCCTCTTTAAGTTTCCCAACGTCAAGAGACTGTCCTACTAAAGTGCCCTTATCCTAACCTACCAGAGGACCCAAAACAGAAAACGGGACAGTATGTCAAATTTCGGAGCCGCTACCATTTTCTAGCACGACAATTTTGGGCTTTAGGTAGAGTATACGTCAAAAATGCGACGTTTTATTAGGAGGACGGGTTGTGTCCTCACCCCTCCCCCCCTGGGGGAGGAAACATGTCCTTTATCCAGACGATAAGTCACAATAACGTGGCTGAAGAATGTTGACCAGACCACACACTAGAAGGTGAAGGGACGACGACGTTTCGGTCCGTCCTGGACTATTCTCAAGTCGATTGTGTCACGCAATCGGCACACAATCGACTTGAGAATAGTCCAGGACGGACCGAAACGTCGTCGTCCCTTCACCTTGTAGCGTGTGGTCTGGTCAACATGTCCATCATCACCAGTGTGTCCACATAGTGTGTCTGTGCTGGGCTCATCTTCAGTGACCCTCAGGCGTCTTACATATCCTGTAAAAAACAGACCCATTTGCTATATTCTAATACCAAACCCATCCCAATGTATTCACTGAAAACCCAATGTGCGTAAATCACGAAAATTTAACACGTGATGAACAATGTGACCGTGTCAGACCACGGAGGAAGAGTTGAAACAGGAATTTCCTTAAGTACTTTCGTATATTAATACATCTTCAGAAGAAATCCTTCCTTCTGAAGATGTATTAATATACGAAAGTACTTAAGGAAATTTCTGTTTCAATTCTTCCTCCGTGGTCTGACACTTTCACTGAAAACCCAATATACATATATGTATACATATACATCCTGCTACGGGTCGTACCGCACACGGAACACTCCCCGAGTGATATACATAATTTGAGTTCGATACATAAACCTGGAGAATATAATTATCAGACCGATGATAAAGCGTTAATTACGACCGTCTATGTACTTACCACTTAGCAAAACCAATGACTGGTCAAATTACCAAGTAAAAGTTATAACTGAAGGCATTGATGACCTGGGTAATATAATTTGTTATTCCTTTCCCTCCGTCCCATCCCAAATGCTTATCCTGATGATGATGAAGATTAAGCCACCCAAAAGGTGGCACGGGCATGAATAGCCCGTAAGTGGTGGCCTTTATAAGCCATTTACCAGTATCAAGAGCTGATACTGGAGATCTGTGGAGGCTTATCCTGACCGCTTCCCTGTGCTATATAGTCGTGGTGGCTTGGTGCTTTTATAACTGAACTTTTGTTTAAGAGATAACGGCCGTATGAGTGATGACTTTGAGTGGTTATTCTGGCGGTTGGTCCGGTCGGTGGAGGCGCTCTGGTAAGCACAAGGCAGCCGACCGGTTAGTTACGTTCAGGCCTCTTGTGAACCATGTATGAACAGGTATACATCAGTCATAACCTGTGTGTGGACAGGTATACATCAGTCACAACCTGTGTGTGACACGTGGTATACACCAGTCACAACCTGTGTGTGGACAGGTATACATCAGTCATAACCTGTGTGTGATACGTGGTATACACCAGTCATAACCTATACATATAGTGTATGTATATATTAGCCTCAAGGTGTCACTTGAGGCTAAGATGACTGGCAGGATATCACGTATACTCTTGATATGAAATGTACAATATAACACAGTGGGTACGTCTTCGACTCCTAGTCGGGGATCCCGAGTTCGATCCCCGGACGGACAGAAATGCATGGGTATGGGTTCCTGTCACCTGATGCCTCTGTTTACCTCGGGAATTAGGCAAGCCCCAGGCCACCCGTGAGGCTCCCCTGGGCTGGGTTCGCTTGAAATCTGTCCTAGCGTGGGTCTCGCAGATAGCTCAGTGGTAGACCTTCCGCCTCTGGGGGTCGGTGGTTCGAGTCCCCTAGTGCCTCAGTGAATAAAATGTGTTTGCTTGGTATCAACAGATTGCACTGTTGTTGATAATACAATAATACAACAATAATACACTTTATTGACGAATATTAAAATTCGTACACAAAAATTACTCAAACATGTAAACGACAAATACTATAACTTATGTTCACTAAGAACCAGTAATTGTTGTTCATGGCTCTCAGCTGACACCCTGAGGACTATACCAAGGACACGTCTTAACCTTACCTTCCGATGATTTCGGGGCTCAATGTCCCCGCGGCCCGGTCCTCGACCAATCGGTGCCCGAAGAATTTTACCCATAGCATTACTGCCTTGAAATCTATATTTA
This sequence comes from Procambarus clarkii, assembly GCF_040958095.1. Classification (NCBI taxonomy): domain Eukaryota; kingdom Metazoa; phylum Arthropoda; class Malacostraca; order Decapoda; family Cambaridae; genus Procambarus; species Procambarus clarkii. The sequence continues at coordinate 26,825,939 of NC_091167.1, forward strand.
TCAGTCTTTACCTAAGTCTCTGGAACACGCTTAATAGTGTAATTTATAGCTTTTTATGCAAATAATAATTCTTATCCTTGTAGTTGTTTCTTGTTAAAGATTCGCTACCCGGAACAAAGTTCCAAGCAGCACGGACTATGGTGATCCCGTAGTCTATCCTTCTATGTTTCTTTGTGAAGGTGTGAGTGTAAATATTGCAGACGCCAGCGGTTGCCAACTTCCGCGCCGGTGAAAGTCACTTCTGGTTAATGATAATTGTGACAATTTGGTGCGTGAATTGACCCCGGTAAGGACATTATTAAGTCAACTAGCGCTACACAAGACATGCTCCCTCATCTCAGGGGAGAGAGAGAGAGAGAGAAAGGTATCATCTTTTTGTGTGTAATTAACTCGAGAAAATATTGCGACTGTTGCGTGTTGGGTTAATGGCCCGGGTTCCTGCCCCCAGTGTGAGGGGGGGGGGGGGGGGGTCGCCCCCTGTGTGAGGGGGGGGGGGGGTCGCCCCCAGTGTGAGGGGGGGTCGCCCCCAGTGTGAGGGGGGGTCGCCCCCAGTGTGAGGGGGGAGGTGGACCCCAGCCCCCACGTGGACCCGCCATCACACTAACAGTCGAGACGCTCCAGGCTTTCCAATTTCAAACTATAATGTTGTGATGGTGTCTCGCCCGATAGTAATGAGTTCTCGCCATTTCCAACGACTTGTTCACGTCTCGTAAGCCATCAGGGTTGACCTTGCCTCTCACGTCTCTATTAAATTAGCAATCATTTCCCAGCAAAATTACTCCCTGGTCCTCATTACTAATGAGGGTTATTTTTGATAAGCTTTTAAAAGACAATTATTGACAGTGATGATTCATCTCACGTCTGATTGTACCAATCAGAGTGAAATGAAACAATCGTGACCGTCAACCAATCCTGTTTCTGCTCACATCCTGGAACTGGGCTCATAACATCTTGGTTTGTGTAATTGGAACCTCAGTCAATCATAACTGAGCTTGGTATAATTGGTCTTCAACACCCCACAAGTGAGCTACACTATTATAATACGTTGTTTGTTTCTTGCTTAAGATTTAGCTACCCGGAACGAACTGTTCGTGTAGCATGGGCTATGGTGAGCCCGCAATTGAGTTCGATTATTCGGGATAACCTTGTTACTGTGATATTTGGGTCAAAGTTTTATACGGAGGTGGGGTTTCCTCCTTTTCCCCCGTTTCATTTCCCGCTTCTGTTTTAGTGCACTGGTTTTAGTCTTGTTTTAATAACGTTATCTTGGTGGCGGATACAGAGGCACAGTGTTCACTAGTGTGTCCCATTGGCTAGTATTATAATACTACTTGGATATATATATATATATATATATATATATATATATATATATATATATATATATATATATATATATATATATATATATATATATATTACTCTCTTCCTCACTCTATATCTTTTCCTCATTCTTTCTCTCTCGTCGTATAAGGCTAAGGGTTCAAGGTTCAGTAATATTAGCATTAACGCTCCTCTGTCAATTCTGCCAGCTAAGATATATTGTCCTACAACAGATCATTTTAAAGTCTGACCCTGCACACTTGAAAGAACAACATTGATTGGTATATATTTTATTTAATGTTAGGCTACAACAGATACATTGTGGAGCACGAGGTATTGCCGGCCAGTTTTTATACTGTCACTCCAGTTCTGGAATATCTGCTTGTTGAGAGAACATGTTGTAAATGCCAGTCAGCCCAAGAGTTATGAACGCTGCTGTTAGATTAAGGACCTGCCCGAAACGCTGCGCGTACTAGTGGCTTTACAAGATTGTAAATACTATGCTATGTATTCTCACAAACCCAATGTACCTTCTTATATATAAATAAATAAATAAATAAATAAATAAATAATAAATAAATAAATAAATAAATAAATAAATGATAGAATGGTGCCCTCGACATACCGCCAGAGTGAAGATGCCGACTGAGCGTCTTGTGTTGTGGATGCTGTTTTTTGCTTCTCCACGAAGATGTGTCGGGTGGGAAACTATGAGAACATTTGTCTTTCACATAACTGTAAGAATGCAGACATCTCTCTGGCACTGAAGACAGATGAACTGAGAGATCCAGTCAGGAGAGTTTGTGGCTTTAGGGAGCCGGTCGGCCGAGCGGACAGCACGCTGGACTTGTGATCCTGTGGTCCTGGGTTCGATCCCAGGCGCCGGCGAGAAACAATGGGCAGAGTTTCTTTCACCCTATGCCCCTGTTACCTAGCAGTAAAATAGGTACCTGGGTGTTAGTCAGCTGTCACGGGCTGCTTCCTAGGGGTGGAGGCCTGGTCGAGGACCGGGCCGCGGGGACACTAAAAAAAAGCCCCGAAATCATCTCAAGATAACCTCAAGATAACCACATGAGTCGTCTTGTTTGGTTCTTTTCATTATCCAGAATTAGGATAAAAAGAGAGCAATGGGAGGTTATCTTGAAATGATTTCGGGGCTTAGCGTCCCTGCGGCCCGGTCCTCGACCAGGCCTCCTTTTTGTTACACCCCCCCCCCCCAGGAAGCAGCCCGTAGCAGCTAACGTCCAGGGTGCCTATTTACCGCTCATTAACAGAGGCATCAGGGTGAAAGAAACTCCGCCCATTTGTTTCCGCCTCCACCGGCGATCGAACCCGGAATCTCAGGACTACCAATCCGAAGTGCTGTCCACTCAGCAGTCAGGCCCCTGTAGGAGAGCAGACCTTCCAAGAGAGTAGTGCATTCTCACTGTCAACAAACTCGTGCTTCCATCAGTGTTTTGCAACCACTGCTGCCGAGTAGGTGCAACTTGAATGCCTTTCAGATGGTGCTCAATGAAGAGATGTTCCGAAAGACCATTCTTCCAGGCCACTACTAACTGCACAAGGTATAACTGCTTCCAGTTTTGTCCACTGACCATAGTGCCATATCCAATGGCACCTACAATGGCCTGCAGTGTCACAGCGGGTCTTGGATTCGTGAAAAAGTCAGTCAGGACTTTGCTCGACCGAGGGGTAGGGAGGGAGGGAGACATCCAACTAACACACAACATTATCACAACATTATTGGTATGACTATGTTGTTACAATGTTTCAATCTCGCACGTTTTCCCAATGTTTTTAACCCTGAATGTTTTCTCAATGTTTTAACCCCGAACGTTTTCGCAATGTTTTTAACCCCGAACTTTCTCACAATGTTTTTAACCCCGAACGTTTTCCCAATGTTTTTTTAACCCCGAACGTTTTCCCAATGTTTTTTTAACCCCGAACGTTTTCCCAATGTTTTTAACACGAACGTTTTCACAATGTTTTTAACCCTGAATGTTTTCCCAATGTTTTACCCCCCCCCCCCCGAACGTTTCCCCAATGTTTTAAACCTGAACGTTTTACCAGTGTTGTGGTTAAGTTATGTATATGCTAGACAATGCCCAGGGCTTTGATCAGGCAGCTGTATCAGAGAGGAAAGCCAGGTTTAATCTGACTTTAAACTTCTACACAACTGCAAGTTAGCTCTTGTGGGGTAAGTCACCAATGACAGATGTTAATGTATATGAGGTATTTCTGTGCAGTTAAATTCAGTCTTAAATTAACATAACAGGTTTTTAACTATCGGTGATTTCCTGCCCGCACCTGCCTGCCTCTGATAATGGCATCTCGGTACCAGCGCTGACAATATAATTCGCTGTTTGTCATCAAAATTCAATGTTTTGCTTTTTTGATAAGAAAAAGTTATTGAGTATGACGAGATACTTAAATACCTCGCATGGCGAGGTATTTATTGGCAGCTGAGGCACACTCAGTGGTCACACGCCTCTACGTCATCGTATGTTGATCATCACCATTCATCACTATCCATCAACATCCACTACAGTCGCTACAGCCAACATCATCACTCATAGGCACTGCTATCATCACTATCACAACCATCACCACCAATATTCACTATCACCACCAGCATCACTCACCAGATCACAAACACCATCACCATCAATAGCTACTACCAACATCACCATCACTGACAGCCACCATCATCACACTCAACCACCATCATCACTACTCACCCTCCAGCACTCACTTCACCATAACTCACAACCACCATAATCACACTCACACTCACCATCATCACCACCTTGACAAACTCCAGGAGTGGGCAAACAAATGTTGCTAGAATTCAATCCCAAAAAGTGTAAGGTAATGAAGAAGGGAAAGGGAGAGAGAGAGGAGACCCGAAGGCGTCTACACCACACCACAAGAGGAGGGAAAGTGCGGGAATTGGAATGATTTCGGAGTGGATATAATTCCAACACTAGCACTGGAGATTTATTTATTTATTTATTTATTTATGCATATACAAGAATGTACATAAGGAATGTGAGGATACAAATATGGTAATTACAGTCTTGTAAAGCCACTAGCACGCGCGGCGTTTCGGGTTGATTGATTGATGAAGATTAAGCCACCCAAAAGGTGGCACGGGCACGAATAGCCCGTAAGTGGTGGCCCTTTTGAGCCATTACCAGTATCAAGAGCTGATACTGGAGATCTGTGGAGGCGCGACTGCACCCTGCGTGACGGGAGATGTCTCCCGTATAGCGCTGGAGGCTTACGGGCTCACTATTTACGGGCTATTCATGCCCGTGCCACCTTTTGGGTGGCTTAATCTTCATCAATAAATCTGCTCAACATAAACAAATACCCCCCCCCCCCCTGAGGTGCCACCAAAACTGCCCCCCCCCCCCCCCCGGCACCAGCACCATCAGAGGCCAGCGTGACACCACCCCACGACCACACACAGGCGGACACTCCATGTTTGGACTAAACCTTTGGGCTGACATTGACTTTCCTTCGACGTTAGTAGCTAAAAAAGGTGCAAGCTTGGGTATGTTCTACTAACCTATTACTACACCAGTTAGCAGTAACGACTGGTTTCTTCAATTAACAGGCAACTCATTCAATTTATTATAATTGATCAAAAGTTAATTTGATTAAACGTTAGAGACGGGGGGGGGGGGTATTATTCAACAGTGTAATACTACAAGGTTGACACTAGGTCACTGTTGTATTAAGCACAAGGTTAACAATATCAGTGGTTGAACAAATCCACAAGGGCTGTGATGAGGGTTCGAACCTACATTTGAGAGGATCCCGTCCAGAGAGGAGTGGTTAATGTTATATTAGCCTGAAGGCTTTTATGTTAATCATACTTCCGTTATGTCATCTGTCAGTCACACTTCAGTAGAGGTTTCTGACGTAATATTAGCGAATATTTCTCGTATACTTGAAGGGGTACACAGCGGGTCTCTCTCTCTCTCATTTCTCTCTTTCTCCTTTTTTTTAAACTAAGACTAGGGTTCAAAGGGCTGTCAACTGACGTACCTAGTGAAACTGCAAGCAAGAGTTGTTATTCTATGTGACCCGGAGACGCTTGGCCTCCGGGTCACAACCGTCTTCCTCCATTATTTTCACCTTTCTTTTACCAAAGAAAACGAAACCGTTTTCTATACGCACTGCGTTAGGAAAACATAATATTGATTCTGTGTAGATAGTGTACCTCATTAGCCCCCCCTTGTGGAGCCCCAGGCTTCCCATTCCCTCTTCCTATCACCCCACGTCGTACCCAGCTCCCATACCCATGGCTCGGGTAGACAATTGTTGGTATAATACCCAGTGATTTGCTGCCAGAACGTGTTCCGTTGCGTCAGAGGGAGGAAGACCATAAATTAGTGTTTTTATTTCCCGCTGCTTGAGTCGGCGTCGTGTCGACTCCGCCCGGGGCCAGCAAAAACTGTCTGGTCATATTTATTACGCTGGTAACCTGGTTGAAGGCGTCTCCTGCGGGCACACCTTCTCTGTCTTGGCGAGCGTGTAAGGGTTGTCCATCACTGAGGGAGTGTAGGGGTGGCCAGCACGCTCACCGGCCACGTGGACCCCAACAGCTGGTGTTTGTAAACATTGGTGGGGCGTGTACTGTGGGGCCCGGGGTCGAGAGGTGAGCGGTGCTCTTGCACCTTCAGGAGCTGAGTGTCATCCAGTGGCACTTTGCCTCTCACCTCAGGCACCTCACTGAGAAAGACACGCCCTTACTGGTGTTTGTGCCTGATTTAAGTAGTTAGCTTTTCAGGCACTGATCAGAAGTCCCAAGTTAGCGCCTGACATAATTAGAAAGCTTAACGCCAAATCAAAATAATATATGTTATTAGAGTTGGGTAATTTAAAATGTGGTGGATATAAGGTAAGGGAGGCAATTGGCCTGTTATGAGGTCATTTCCAAAAGTCGTAATAACTGCCAAGGACCCCTAATGGGACTTTACTGTGAGATCAGGGCAGATTCAGGGAAGTTCAATCACCTCTCCTCAAGGGGCTAGCTATCAACAGTTAGTTATCCTAAGTTATCCTTAGGGTGACCTAAATATAGTCACCCTAAGGATGAAGGATGGTCAACCTGCTGCTATTCTCCCCCTGGGCTAAGATGAGTCTCCTTACAGTTACCAGTCTTCAGGAATACACCCTTGAGCGGCCTCCACACATCATTACTTCTCTTTTGGCTTTGAAATTACGGGGGAGACCTATTAACCCGTCCCTAAAACATGGCCAACTAACCAACACTATAATGCCTCCCCCCCCCCCCATGATTAGGCACACCGGCCCATATACGTAATCTCCACTAGTCCCACTAACCACCCCACTATTCACCCCACAAGGGCCACTAACCACCCCACAAGGGCTACTAACCACCCCACAAGGGCTACTAACCACCCCACAAGGGCTACTAACCACCCCACAAGGGCCACTAACCACCCCACAAGGGCTACTAACCACCACACAAGGGCTACTAACCACCCCACAAGGGCTACTAACCACCCCACAAGGGCCACTAACCACCCCACAAGGGCTACTAACCACCCCACAAGGGCCACTAACCACCCCACAAGGGCCACTAACCACCCCACAAGGGCCACTAACCACCCCACAAGGGCCACTAACCACCCCACAAGGGCCTCTAACCACCTCACAAGGGCCACTAACCACCCCACAAGGGCCACTAACCACCCCACAAGGGCCACTAACCACCCCACAAGGGCCACTAACCACCCCACAAGGGCCACTAACCACCCCACAAGGACCACTAGGCCCACTAACCAGAGCACCTCACTTTACATATTGTTGCGTCACGGGGCGGAGATTGGCACAGCATTTCCTGACCTTTGATCCCGTGGAAGTGGGTCAGTATAGAGCCAGAATTACGAAGACCAGGTGATGTGAGTGTGAGTGTGAGTGTGTGTTTGCGTGAGTGCGTGCAGGCCTCGTTGTGCTGGCTGGGGGTCTACTTCTAGCTCCGGCTATCAACCTCTCTTACTAATTACGTCTGAATTTGACCGTTTGCCCGTATGGCCGAAAATGGACGTAATTTGAAAATGAAAAATTGAAAATTTAAATGAAAAATAAATTGTCCAAAACAGCAAGTTAAGGGTTCCTCTGGTGGGTTAGGAGGGCGGGAAGTTCTCCTAAAGTTTCAAAACGTCATGAAAACCGTTAATTGAAAGTTTCCTCTCCTAACCTAACCGAGTAAGCCGGAGCACTCACAACAGAAAATGGAACAGTACGTTTACTTTCGTGAGCCGCATTTCATTTCAAATTACGTCCATTTTTTGGCCCTAGCGCGCATACGTGCGATAAGCGACGTTATTTTTAAGAGGACAGGTTGCTTCTTAACCCTGATGCTTCCTGCTGTGGTGTGTGAGGAGCTGTTTGCTGTGCTTGCTGTGTCTCTTCAGTGGTCCTACTTTACCCTGTCTTAGCACTCTCCTTGTTCACGTTCTTGCTAGCGTCCCTGTGGATTATTTCCACAAGCTGTCATTCCCGCCTTGATATAAGAACATAAAATAAGAATTAAGAAAATTGCAGAAAGGCCTTCCATACTTTTGTTATAGATTCAGCTACTCGGAACAAGTTCCAAGTAGCACGGGCTATGGTGAGCCCGTAGCTTACCTGGAACAGGAGCGGTGCGGAGGGCCTTCCATAGATTGATTGATTGATGAAGATTAAGCCACCCAAAAGGTGGCACGGGCATGAATAGCCCATATGTGGTGGCCCATTACCAGTATCAAGAGCTGATACTGGAGATCTGTGGAGGTGACGGGAGATGTCTCCCATGGGGCCTTCCATACGTGGAAGCTCCTATTTACATCCGCCCGAATTCATGGAAGTGTGGTAATCTGTTCCTCAAATCACCAACCCATTAACCACGCCACCTGGGTAAATTCTCTTTCCAGACCAGTATTTATCCAGGTATTTCTTTAATCTAAACATATCCAGTTTACATCAATTGTTTCGTGTTCATATAATACCTTAAATATCCGCCTCCTTGTCTTACACTAAACTTCTCCGCTTGATCAACTTTATCAAGTATCTTGAGAATCGTGTATGTCGTTACCATGTCCCATCTAATCTGTGCTTCTTCAGCTGCACAGAGGGCTTTTGGTCCATGCGAGGCAGCGTCTATATCAACCCACCCAAACTTACTCATATAAATGACGCACAAAAATTTGTGAGACACTTAGCTAAAGTTGAAGGTGAACCATGAGTGCAGGTGAAGGTGGATCATGAGTGAAGGTAAACCATGAGTGCAGGTGAAGGTGGATCATGAGTGAAGGTAAACCATGAGTGCAGGTGAAGGTGGATCATGAGTGACGGTGGACGATGAGTGCCACTACTGGCCAATGACCTGACAGCCTCCCACTCGCAGGTCTCCTGTAGTTGGGTTACACCCAAGAGACTCTCGCCAGTAATCAATGATGGTAGTTAGGGTATGACAATACACAATCAGATTGGAGGGCAGCGCCGTGCCCCGGGGTACACATACACCCCCCCCCCCAGGTGGGGGGGGGGGTGTTACCCAGGCTTACAACCTTCTCTCCCCCCCCCCCCCATCTCTCTATTTGTTGTTGTTGCTGTTTGTTGTTGAAGATTCAGCTACTGGAAACCGAAAGTTGTAAGTAGCACGGGCTATGGTGAGCCCGTAGTGAACTTACCTGGCGCAGGAGCGGGGCTGTATATATGGCATCTGTACCCTGGATGGCCTGGAGACCAAATAATTATCTGCTGTTGACCAACTACAGGATTACGGGCTATTCATGCCCGTGCCACCTCTTGGGTGGCTTAATCTTTATCAATCAATCAGTCAACTGCAGGACATCTATTCAGATGTCCTGCAGATGGACATCTATTCAGATGTCCATCACTTTAGTAGATATTTTGAAAGTACCATGAGTGCCACCTAGGGTGTTTGTAAACACACTACCAATATCCCCTTTGTTATGCCCATGCATCCACTTGTACACCTATATCACCTCACCATTACTTCTTCGCCGTTCTAGAGAATGTAATTTAAGCTTTGTCAGTCTTTCTTCATACGACAGGTTTCTAATTTGGGGAATTAACTTTGTCATCCTACGCTGGACACGTTCTAGTGAATTTATATCCATTCTATAGTACGGCGACCAAAACTGAACTGCATAATCTAAATGGGGCCTAACCAGAGCAAGATATAACTGAAGAACAACACCAGGTGCCTTGTTACTAACGCTTCGATTAATAAATCCCAGTGTCCTATTTGCCTTATTACGAATTATAATTGGACAAATTATAGCTAAAACCAAACTTAAATATTCCTAGGGCCTAGAAAGCACATATATGTACTATATTAGGCCTCCTCCATGCTCAAGTGGCACCCGAGGAAAGGCCTAAAGTTCCAGATGCATATCACTTGAGATTCTTTTGAATCCCTCCTTATTGTGGGTGCTTGTGGCTTAGTTGGTAGGGCTGTGGTACTCACCTAATTGTGCTTGCGGGGGTTGAGCTTTGGCTCTTTGGTCCCGCCTCTCAACCGTCAATCAACTGGTGTACTGTGTGTGTGTGTGTGTGTGTGTGTGTGTGTGTGTGTGTGTGTGTGTGTGTGTGTGTGTGTGTGTGTGTGTGTGTGTGTGTGTGTGTGTGTGTGTGTGTTTACTAGTGTTTACTATAGTGTTTTTACGGGGGTTGAGCTTTGCTCTTTCGGGCCGCCTCTCAACTGTCAATCAACTGTTTACTAACTACTTTTTTTTTTTTTTCCCCACACCACACACACACTAGGAAGCAGCCCGTGACAGCTGACTAACTCCCAGGTACCTATTTACTGCTAGGTAACAGGGGCATTCAGGGTGAAAGAAACTTTGCCCATTTGTTTCTGCCTCGTGCGGGAATCGAACCCGCGCCACAGAATTACGAATCCTGCGCGCTATCCACCAGGCTACGAGGCCCCCACATATATATATATATGTATGTATGTGTGTGTGTGTGTGTGTGTGTGTGTGTGTGTGTGTGTGTGTGTGTGTGTGTGTGTGTGTGTGTGTGTGTGTGTGTTGTCAAGGGAGTCGGAATGTGTTATTCAGGTATGTCTTTGTCAGGAGTGGAGCCGAGAGGCAGTACACGAGGTACTGAGAGATAAAGAGTCAAGGTCACCTGGATTGGCAATTCGTCCAGCTTCAACTTTCAAACTGGATACCGGAGTTAAAGTTACTCTGGGCGCCTATACTGCCCCAGGGGCCCCCCGCCACCCAGGGGTCAGCCTCCATGATCGATGGTACTACTTGACAGCCTTGACATGCTGAATCACGTCAATAGCATGATAAAGAACACTGTTGACCAGACCACACACTAGAAGGTGAAGGGACGATGACGACGTTTCGGTCCGTCCTGGACCATTCTCGACTGAACTTGAGAATGGTCCAGGACGGACCGAAACGTCGTCGTCCCTTCACGTTCTAGTGTGTGGTCTGGTCAACATACTTTAGCCACGTTTTTGTGGCATAAAGAACAATCAGGCAGGAGTGGGTGCATGTTTTTTTTTTAAACATGTTTTAAAAACATGCACGGAAAACATCCCGCGTGGCCTATCTTCCCACAGAGGCCGCCAATGTTAGCATGGGAGAAGGGCAAAGATCTAATCTTGGTTCCACAAATCAACAATTATTTTACCGAACCAGTATTTACCCAGGTATTTTGCTAAAACTTGCTTTCCTAATTTGCACTTCCCTGTTTGTTAACACTAAGTCTAAAATATTATTTTCACACGTTGGTTCCTTAATGTGTTGCTTAAGGAAGCAATAGTCTAGTGATTCTAGAAAATCTTCTGCTTCATTATTTCCTGTTTTGTTAAACTAGTTTATTACACTAAAATTAAAGTCACCCATGACACAAATAGTTCTTAACCTAGAGGCTCTAGATATTTCATCCCATAGAGGCTTTGCTTCCATTCTGTCTTAAGTTTGGTCGCCTGTATATAACTCCAATTATAATTTTTTGTAGATTTTTCGTATAATTCTAGCCAAATAGTTTCCGTGTGTGGCTCAGTTTTGATTCCCTCTTTAAGACTACATTTCAAAGTCCTTTGTCATCCTTTTATGCAGGCGATGAGTCACAATAACGTGGCTAAAGTAAGTTGGCCAGACCACACACTAGAAGGTGAAGGGACGACGACGTTTCGGTCCGTCCTGGACCATTCTCAAGTCGATTCTTGAGAATGGTCTAGGAGTGAGAATGAGAAACGTCGTCGTCCCTTCACCTTCTAGTGTGTGGTCTGGTCAACATCATCCTTTTATGTTGATGTTTGTGTTGTTACGTCTCGCCCTGCCCAGGACTCGAACCAGGGGCCACGAGGACCACTACCGCTCACGGTCCTCGTCGACCTGGTAAAAAGCCAAAAACAAAACGTTATAACCTGAATCCATCAAAGACCCAAACAGGTTATGAAAGTCCACAACCTGACTTAACACTTAATATTCCCCTGACTCCCTCGGGCAGCCGGCCACGCAACGACGTACTTACACACACACAGATCACAATAGCGTGATGCACCAAATGAACAAATCCACAAGGGCCGTGATCGGGGGGTTCGAACCTGCGTCCGAGAGGATCCCAGATCCTTAAAGAAAAGTTACCCAACCGCCTCTCACGCCAACCCTCGCTAATCATGACACTGCCCTCAACCCGGCCCACGGAATACAAGCACTAATATGCAGGGACTCCGTACCGGACATGGTGTCGTAGCTCAGTCGATTAAGGCAGTGACTGGGATACGCCCGGACGCAGGTTCGAATCCTCGTCACGGCCCTTGTGGATTCGTTCAGACATGGTGCCTACCCTGGCCAGCGTGTCCGCGCCCTCCACAATATTTCTTTCTTGGATTTCAATCACAATTATCCACCCATTGTGTTTACCTACGTTTACTCGTATTGTGTATTTTACTATTTTTATTTACAGCATCGAGCTATTAGCTCTTGGACCCCGCCTTTCTAACCAATATATTTTCCCTCTATTATGTCTACTACATATATTTTTCACAACAACCACGTTCACCACTCTGGACCCCCTACAACACAATCAATGGAGCTAGGAGAGTAGCGAGCAGCCATCGCTGCGACACACACACACATGAATATAGCACAAACCCTTCATTGTTATCAACACACTCACCAGTGGTTCCCAGTTTGTTAAAGAATGATGGAATTCATAGTATTATTACCATTGGTATAATGGCCCAAAGCGCCCTTCCAGGGCTAAGGCGCCCTGGAAGTGTGAGAGGCCTTAGCAGGCGCCCTGGAAGTGTGAGAGGCCTTAGCAGGCGCCCTGGAAGTGTGAGAGGCCTTAGCAGGCGCCCTGGAAGTGTGGGAGGCTTCAGCAGGCGCCCTGGAAGTGTGGGAAGCCTCAACAGGCGCCCTGGAAGTGTGGGAGGCCTCAACAGGCGCCCTGGAAGTGTGGGAAGCCTCAACAGGCGCCCTGGAAGTGTGGGAGGCCTCAACAGGCGCCCTGGAAGTGTGGGAAGCCTCAACAGGCGCCCTGGAAGTGTGGGAAGCCTCAACAGGCGCCCTGGAAGTGTGGGAGGCCTCAACAGGCGCCCTGGAAGTGTGGGAAGCCTCAACAGGCGCCCTGGAAGTGTGGGAGGCCTCAACAGGCGCCCTGGAAGTGTGGGAGGCCTCAACAGGCGCCCTGGAAGTGTGGGAAGCCTCAACAGGCGCCCTGGAAGTGTGGGAGGCCTCAACAGGCGCCCTGGAAGTGTGGGAGGCCTCAACAGGCGCCCTGAAAGTGTGGGAAGCCTCAACAGGCGCCCTGGAAGTGTGGGAGGCCTCAACAGGCGCCCTGGAAGTGTGGGAAGCCTCAGCAGGCGCCCTGGAAGTGTGGGAGGCCTCAACAGGCGCCCTGGAAGTGTGGGAAGCCTCAGCAGGCGCCCTGGAAGTGTGGGAGGCCTCAACAGGCGCCCTGGAAGTGTGGGAAGCCTCAGCAGGCGCCCTGGAAGCGTGTTAGTGGTGTGCCTGGACGAGTGGCAGCACCTGTTTACAGGAGAGTGGGAACTCCTGGCTTGCATACCCCTCCGGGTGGCGTTGACCACAATGGTGCCCCGTGGCAGGGATCTTGACGCCTGCCCGCCCTCCTGCCTCTGGTAAGTATTGTTGACCTTTCGGCGTTGCAACACATCTATGACATTCGCAACAGTTATACCAAGTGGTGTAATTATAGTGCAAGTGAATGTTGCAAATGATTTCGATGTGGTATCGGTGAGTAATGCGGGCCAAGTGCGTCTCGCAGTCTCGTCACCTTCAGTCTATTGGCCACGTTTGGCCAATAGACTGTCAAAAGGTGTCAGTCTATTGGCCAAACGTGGCCAATAGACTGACACCTTTACTCCTTCTCTGATAGATAAGTTGTTATCGTCTCCTGGTGATTGGCGAGATTGTTCCAGTCGATTATCACAAAAGCATTCTTTGACATCTTGAAGAGCATAAATTAATGAAGATTTCAAGGCATGGTTTTACTAAGGGTCGCTTTGTTTAGCAAATTTCCTCATTCTTGTCCAGAATATCCGAAGCAGCTGAGGGCGAGAAAGATTGCCACATTTTATACCTTGACTTCAGCAAGGCCTTTGACATCGTAGCTCACGAGAGGCAAGTGATACTAGAGGGATTGTGGGGAGTTGTGATACATAAGAACATAAGAACAAAGGTAACTGCAGAAGGCCTATTGGCCCATACGAGGCAGCTCCTATCTATAATCACCCAATCCCACTCATATATACGTGGGGGAAGTTGTGTAAAAGCCTGGTCTGTGTCTCAGAGAGGCTGCAGGATCCAAGTAAGTTCAGGCTTCAGGCTTCTGGCTTCAACTCTTTTTCCATGTCGGAGCTCAGTCGATTAAGGCAGCGTCTGGGATGATCTCGGATGTAGGTTCGAATCCTCGTCAAGGCCCTTGTGGATTTGTTCACTAGAGGATTGTTTTAAGTGGGATTAGAAAGCGTTTATATCAAAGAAGACAGTCATCATAAATGGACTTCAGTAGGATTGTGAGACAATTGTAAGCGGAGTGCCTCACGGCTTTGTCTTGGAACCTCTCTTCTTTACCATATATGTAAACATAACGGACTCAACAACAACATTTAAAAATGTGCACAATATACAACAATTAGGAGGAAAATTCAGACTCAAAATCAGTTGAATAATAGTTTGGCTTTTGAGATGAACGGATGATTTAAACGAACGGTTTTGAGATGAACGGATGATTGGTAGATGCAGTTAAATGCTAAAAATATAGGGTTCTCGAGCTAGGTAATGATGATATGCGAAAACAATCTGGGAATCGTGACTAGAAGGGATCTAAACCCATGAAATAAGACCATAAGAACAAAGGTAACTGCAGAAGGCCTATTGGCCCATACGAGGCAGCTCCTATTTATAACCACCCAATCCCACTCATAAACATGTCCAACCCACGCTTGAAACAATCGAGGGACCCCACCTCCACCACGTTACGTGGTAATTGGTTCCACAAATTAACAACCCTGTTACCGAACCAGTATTTACCCAAGTCTTTCCTAAATCTAAACTTATCCAATTTATACCCATTGTTTCGTGTTCTGTCTTGTGTTGATACTTTTAATACCCTATTAATATCCCCTTTGTTGTGTCCATTCATCCACTTGTAAACCTTTATCATGTCACCCCTAACTCTTCGCCTTAACAGTGAATGCAATTTAAGCTTTGTTAATCTTTCTTCATATGAAAGATTTCTAATTTGGGGAATTAACTTTGTCATCCTACGCTGGACACGTTCAAGTGAATTTATATCCATTCTATAGTACGGCGACCAAAACTGAACTGCATAATCTAAATGGGGCCTAACCAGAGCAAGATATAGCTGAAGAACCACACCAGGTGTCTTCTTACTAACGCTGCGATTATTTCCCAGTGTCTTATTTGCCTTATTGCGAACATTCATGCAATGATCGTTTGGTTTTAAATTCTTACTAATCATAACTCCCAGATCCCTTTCGCAATCCAACTTCGCAATCTCAGCACCATCTAGTTCGTATCTTGTAACTCTATCATCATTACCTAGCCTCAAAACTTTACATTTATCAGCATTAACCTGCATCTGCCAATCCTTTGACCGTTTGTAACTAAGTCTTAATCTGTGTATGGCTGCTGCAATGTCTCTGGATATCTTTTTGTCAGGCTTGAAAGAGTAGTACCCAGTGGCTTGTTCGTACCATATCGCAGTGGATCTTCCTTCCGCTACTTTAGCTCTGTGGCGACTTTTGATAGTTGGGAGTATTTTCTTCTTATTTGCTCCCTAATCCGTGAAAAAATATTTTAACCTGTGCAACAATAAGAGAAGTAGATGAGGAGGCCACATCTCACTAAGACGCACGTGACCTAAGGTAAATACTTAAGCTACAGAACTGTCTTAACCAGTTTACGAGTGGCTGAGGCGAAGGTAAGCTCGTCGTGCTGTGAATCTGAGAATGGGTGTCAACGCCAGTTTTCTCCTGAATCCTTCAGTTAACTCAAAAGTAAGTGTTCCTCAGTCACAGTCTCCGGCTGCCGTAGATCAGCTAATGAAGACTTCAGAAAATGAATAATAATGATAATTGATAAGATGATGAGTCACAATAACGTGGTTAAAGTATATTGACCACACACTAGAAGGTGAAGGGACGACGACGTTTCGGTCCGTCAAGTCGATCTCACAATCGACTTGAGAATGGTCAAGGACGGACCGAAACGTCGTCGTCCTTTCACCTTCTTGTGTGTGGTCTGGTCAACATAATTGATAAGACTTAGCCACGTTATTGTAACATGATCTGTATATTCTCTGTTTGTTATTATTGCATTGTTAGTTGGTATGTTAAGTCCCGTGACTGTTGACAGATGCCATCAGTTTACCGGTGTGGCTTGTGCCTGTCCCAGCAGGGGGTCATCCGGTGCCTCCCTCACAAGATGCGCTGCCACCACCACCTCTGCTCACACTGCTACAACACCGCCGTCAAGACCTCCACAACCTTCCAGTGCCCCGTCTGCTACACCGCTGGCGACCACAAGACCCTCCGCTGGAAACTGAGCCGTCGCTACGGCCTCCGTCGGGACTTACGACGCTCTCGACGCAAGCAGACTGCCAGACACAGTATCCGTCCGAGACTTTACAGTGATTCCCGCCAGAAAATGTCCGTCGCTGTGAGTTCAAAATCGTGGGGCAAAGTGAGAAACAGAATAATCGACGGTGAATGTTATCCAGATTACGTTGAGAGTTCTCGCGATGTCACGGTGCAGGTGTGGTCGCTGTACGCCATCGAATATGAATATTAATGTCCCTCCCTACAGTCCCTGCCGCCAGCACCAGTAGCCTCTGTTCTGACAGTAATCTGCTTGTTTTGCTGCATAAATACGTAATAAAAATATAGACATATAAGTTGCGTTTACCTGAACCTACTTGAGTGGGGGACCGGAGGAGGAAGAATAATATTCCTGTATTATATTGTTCCAACTTAACAATAATGGACACATTTCATATTTATATCTAAGTAAACTTATTTGTATGTGTAACCTACACTTGAAATGTCTCGTGAATTCCTCGTCTATTGTTTAACCCAGAAACATTATCTTTCCTGAACTTGAACTTTTGCACTTAAATTAAGATTTGGTATCAAGACTAAACCACATACTAGAAAATGAGGAGACGACATTTCAGTCTGACCTGGACCATTATCAAGTCGAGTGTGGGGCCGTCCTGGACCCACAGGTCGAGTGTGGGGCCGTCCTGGACCCACAGGTCGAGTGTGGGGCCGTCCTGGACCCACAGGTCGAGTGTGGGGCCGTCCTGGACCCACAGGTCGAGTGTGGGGCCGTCCTGGACCCACAGGTCGAGTGTGGGGCCGTCCTGGACCCACAGGTCGAGTGTGGGGCCGTCCTGGACCCACAGGTCGAGTGTGGGGCCGTCCTGGACCCACAGGTCGAGTGTGGGGCCGTCCTGGACCCACAGGTCGAGTGTGGGGCCGTCCTGGACCCACAGGTCGAGTGTGGGGCCGTCCTGGACCCACAGGTCCGGTCCGTCACAATCGACTTGATAATCGTCTCCTCTTTTTCTGGTGTGTGTGGTTTAATCTTATCTTAAACCACGTTATTGTGACTCGTCGTCTGCATAACACTTGGTAATCTCTAGTGGGAAGTTCTGAGATAAATGCATAAATATTTGGAATGATTTTTTGGTTCATTTGGAATGAACATTTATAATTTTTTTGGTTTTAAATTATTACTAATCATAACTTCCAAATCTGTTTCGCAATCTCAACACCATCTAGCTCGTATCTTGTAACTATCATTTCCTAGCCTCAAAACATTACATTTCTCAGCAATAAACTACATCTGCCAATCTTTTGACCATTTCAAAACTCTATTTTGATCGTCTTGAAGTGATAGTGAATTCTTTTTCCGTATTTATTTCCCTCCCGATTTTGTGTCATCGGCAAATTTGCAAATGTTGCTACTCAAACCTGAATCTAAATCATTTATATATATCATAAACAACGAGATCCCAGGACAGAGCCTTGAGACACTCCACTTACAACATTTTCCCACTTTGACTTAACCCCATTTATATTAACTCTTTGTTTTCTTTGGAGCAGCCAACATCCAACTTAATATAGCACCCCAATATCATTTGTAAAACCATGTTCTGAATCATTTGTTAATTTATGTTTTTCAAGATGAAGACGAATGGTATTTGCAATTATCGAGTCAAATAACTTTCCCACATTAGACGTTAAACTAATTGGCCGATAGTTTAAAGCATCTTTCTTAAAAATTGGAACCACATTAGCAACCTTCCACAACTCTGGCACTGCCTGACTCTAATGATTTATTAAATATGGTAGACAATGGCTCGCAAAGCTCCTCTTTGCATTCTTTAAGCACCCTGGCAAACACTTCATCCGGCCCCTGGGGATTTGTTTGGTTTGAGTTTTACTATTTGTTTAATAACATCCTCCCTGGTAACTGCTAAACTAGTCAACCTGTCCTCATCCCCACCCACATAGACTTGTTTGGCTGAAGGCATAATGTTAAGTTCCTCTTTAGCAAATACAGAGATAAAATATTTATTAAAAATACTACTTCTCTCCTTGTCATTATCAGTTATCTGACCTGTATCAGTTTTTAATGGACCTATCCTTTCCCTAATCTGTGTTCGATATAACAGGAAAAAACTTTAGGATTTGTCTTTGCTTGTCCAGCTATGCGAACTTTAGTTTCTTTTTTACCTCCTTATCTCTTTTTTTTAACATATCTAACCGAAATGTTTTCCCTCCTAAACTTTTTTTAACATTTCTAACAATTGGACGAATTCTAATCCTTTTGTACCAAGCTCTCTTTCTACCTATAAGGTTCTTCAAATCTTTGTTATCCATTTCGGGTCATTATTATTCGCTCTATTAAATTTGTATGATATACTATGTTCCTGTGCTTTGCTTAGAATATTTTTAACCAAGTTATATTTTGAATCCACATCAAAATCCATGCTTACATCACCCATCGCTGGGTTCACGTCTCGCGCCAAGACCGGCCTACACCCCCTATGCCCAGAACTTTCCAATCTATTTCACCCAAAAAATTTCTTAGGCTATTAGAATCAGCTTTCGAAAATTTGGCACTTTAACAGAATTTTCTCTTACAAATTTATACCATTCTATGTTAAATCTGATTTCTTTGTGATCACTTTTCTCTAGCTCACTCCCTATTTCGACGTTATTAATTTGTGCTTCCCTGTTAGTTAACACTAAGTCTAAAATATTATTTTCATGTGTTGGTTCCTTAATGTGTTGCTTAAGAAAGCTATCGTCAATTAATTCTAGGAGATCTTCTGCTTCATTATTCCGTTTTGGTAAGCAGTTTATTCCACTGAAATTAAAGTCACTCATGACACAAATACTGTTTGACCTAGATGCTCTAGATATTTCATCCCATATATGCTTTATTTCCATTCTAACTTTGGTGGCCTGTACATAACTCCTATTATAAGATTTTTACCTTTTTCGTTTAATTCTAGCCAAATAGTTTGTGTGTGGCTCAGTTTTGATTCCCTCTTTGAGACTACATTTCAAATTTTCCATAACATATATGGAATGTCTAATATATCTATCTTAACGATATTAGTTCTAAGCTAATATATCTATCTATATCTGTTAGACGATATACCTCGTCTAATATATCTATCTGTGTGAAATAGTTTAAATCCGTTTATTTGATATTCAGCTAATAGTTCTCTATTTGCCACATTCATTCATGTTTCAGTAAATGCAATAATACCTATTTTTTCTATGCAGAAAAGAGCATATAAATCGTTTATTTTGTTTCTTAAGACTCCTACTGTAATATATCTTAAGTATATTGTTATTTTGAGGCCCTTCTCTTTCCCTGTTCATTTTGCCAATTTGTTATCCCCACAAACACATACCTCCTTTCTCCATATCAATTCCCATACCACTATCTACTAACAGTTTAAACCCAAACAAACGCCTCCAACGCCTGTGAGTTGGCAATAACCCCAGCCCTAAACAAATGCACCCCATCCCGAGCATACATGTCAGTTCTTCCATAGAAGTGTTCCCAGTTATCAATGAATGATATTGCATTTGATTTACAATATTTGTCCAGTCGGCCATTGACACCAAGTGCCCTCGACAACCATTCATTTCCAACTCCCTTTCTTGGAAGAATGCCACATATGATCGGGATTCCTTCCTTTCTCCTAACTAATTCTATGGCTGTCTTAAACCTCTGTATCAGTGTCTCACTCCTAACTCGGCCTACATCATTTCCACCGGCACTGATATAAATAGTAGGTTTGTTCCCATTTCCAGCACCATCTGGTCACCACTTGGTCCGGGAGACATCTCCCGTCACGCAGGGTGCTGTCGCGCCTCCACAGATCTCCAGTATCATCCCTTGATACTGGTAATGGCTCAAGGCCACCACTTACGGGCTATTCATGCCCGTGCCACCTTTTGGGTGGCTTAATCTTCATCAATCAATCATCACCATTTCCAGCCATAGCATCATTTATGTTAACAATATCGCTAATTCCAGCTCCCAGATAGCAAACCCTTAACCTGTTCCCCCCCCCCTATCCCTGACACAAAAAGTTCTATCCAAATACCTTACTTGGGAAGGCCACAGAAGGGAATTGTCAGGGGGGGGGGGTAAAGCGCCAAGCCATTACGACTATAGCACCTCACCTGGGAATCTCCCACAACTAAAATTCGTCGCTTAGGAACTTCCTTTACTTTCTGAGAACCTTGAGGAGGGACCTGCGCTCCCTTCGTTGTCGTGTCTTTCGAGTGAACTACAGTCTCCCTACATCATTCGTCTTCCAGCACGGCGAATGAATTAGAAGTCCTTAGGGGATCTGTAGGTGGCTGTATCAGTCTTCTTAAGACCCCTGTTCTTTACGACGTTCCATCCGAAGATTTTCTACTACTTCCCTCCTCATTTGCTTTCCCCCTTGACGTTGTTTCGTCTGTCTTAGCTGCTCCCGCAGGTACTCTGCCCTCAGAGGTCCACATAGCTCCCTCGCCAGCACCGGTTCACTCACAACACCTTCAATTTTCAGTACCAAGACAATTGGGAAATTAGATTTTAGCCTTCACACTGAAGAATTTATATAAATTCAGTTGAACGAGCACAGAGAACGATGACAAAGTTGATCCAATGAATTATGATTACCTCAAGTTTATTGAGGTAAGGAAATGCATCTCAAAAATAGAATAGCTTAGGCTATTTCTACCTCGTTTATTTAAGGTCCCTCTAAGGGTTCACATATTCATATAGTACACAACTATTGATCATATTAATAATGAGATAATGAGGATGGAAATTAGAGCAATAGGGATAGACTTCCAGAGATACATGTAGCTTCTGGGATTAGATTCATTATAAGCGGGGGGGGGGGATCTAATGACCTAATCATCTCACTACAAAAGGTTGAAAATGTATTATGCGTGATAAAGTATAATAAGAGAGTTGATTGATTGATGAAGATTAAGCCACCCAAAAGGTGGCACGGGCATGAATAGCCCGTAAGTGGTGGCCCTTTTGAGCCATTACCAGTATAAAGAGCTGATACTGGAGATCCGTGGAGGTGCGACTGCACCCTGCGTGACGGGAGATGTCTCCCGTGACGTCAGAGGTAATGATATTGGTATCTGTCTTCAACTTTGCTTTGTGTAAGCCATTTCTTCCTTGCCTTCATAAATGGATAGTTCATTTTCCCGAGACTCTCCCATCAGTGATACTCCATCCTCTTCCTTACTTGAAATTCTATCCCCTCTACTTTGTAAGTTCAATTCCATCCTCATTATCTTAATCATTGTATTTCTTGGGCATCCCATGATTATCTCATGGCTTCATTTTGTACCTTCTCCAACTTCTTTAATCTACATTTACCAAAACAAGAAATGATAGGTGCAGCATAATCAACAATATATAACAGTATACCATTTCATTACTATTGACATATAAAATATGATTAATATTGGTGTACTGTGAATTTGTGAGCTCCTTGAGTGACCTTAACTACACGAAAGTAGAAATATCCTAAGCTACTCTATCCTTTTGAAATGCATTTTATTATCTCAATAAACTTACTTCAACTTGACAAGACAATAGCATAAGTTTCACCTCAGGTAAGCATTATATCAGCTGAGGTGGTCTCTAAACTCGCAGCATTTAGGAGACTTCCCTCATAAGTGACAGATACCATTTACGGGCTATTCATGCCCGTGCCACCTCTTGGGTGACTTAATCTTCATCAATCAAGTGACAGCGGGTCCTTGTATTACTGAGCCAGCAATGGGTCCCTTCTTCAGTCTCCTGGCCAAAGCTTCGGTTGTCTCAGAGGTAATTCACTGGTCTCACTGGCTGACAAGCAATGTGGCATCCTATCAGTGTTCTTGTCCTGAACGGTTCAACAATCTTGATTGTAGGCGATGAGTCACAATAACGTGGCTGAAGTATGTTGACCAATCCACACACACTAGAAAATGACAATCGACTTGAGAATGGTCCAGGACGGACCGAAACGTCGTCGTCCCTTCATTTTCTAGTGTGTGGATTGGTAAAAAATCTTGATTGTGTCAGGTGACAGCCTAGCGGTGTCCTTCTTGTCTGATGTGTTTGGAATTCCAATGTCTTGATCATATTACCGTGAAGCAGTCCATGTGTGCAGTCTATGAGTGGTGGCTCAAATCCTAGACGACTTTGAAGTTCGTTTCCTCATCTCTTAATGCCTTACACAAATTAATTTGAATCATTTATACTTTATAATTACTATAGTTTTCTTTTACCCCCCACAGCTAAAATTTCGAAACCAACCGGAGTGTGGTATGTGCCTGGACCAGTTTGACGACATGAGGCGGGTGAGGCAGAAAATGGCGTGTGGTCACAAGCTGTGCTTACTCTGCTTCAGCGCCATCGTCAGGTCCAGCGGCGGGACCTTCCAGTGCCCCTTCTGTCACGCCAATGCCGACTACGAGAGGAGGGCCATGGAGTCGAGGCGCCGCTGCCGGGAATTCTACAAGCTGGACCTTCAATCGGAGGATAAGGACTCGACATCTTCACGGCCAAGACGTGTGGAGAAGTTCCAAATGGTGACTACGAGTTTCTTGGATAAGATCAATCAGCAGGTGCCGATCTGCGCCTCGTGTCAGCAAGACCTCACGCCTGAGGATGATACATCCTGTAATTTATGCGAGATCCCTTGCGCTCTGTGAGAGAGTTGAGAGGTGCGCTCTGTGAGAGGGTTGAGAGGTGCGCTCTGTGAGAAGGTTGAGAGGTGCGCTCTGTGAGAGGGTTGAGAGGTGCGCTCTGTGAGAGGGTTGAGAGGTGCGCTCTGTGAGAAGGTTGAGAGGGGTTGAGAGGTGCGCTCTGTGAGAGGGTTGAGAGGTGCGCTCTGTGAGAGGGTTGAGAGGTGCGCTCTGTGAGAGGGTTGAGAGGTGCGCTCTGTGAGAGGGTTGAGAGGTGCGCTCTGTGAGAGGGTTGAGAGGTGCGCTCTGTGAGAGGGTTGAGAGGTGCGCTCTGTGAGAGGGTTGAGAGGTGCGCTCTGTGAGAGGGTTGAGAGGTGCGCTCTGTGAGAGGGTTGAGAGGTGCGCTCTGTGAGAGGGTTGAGAGGTGCGCTCTGTGAGAAGGTTGAGAGGTGCGCTCTGTGAGAAGGTTGAGAGGTGCGCTCTGTGAGAGGGTTGAGAGGTGCGCTCTGTGAGAGGGATGTGAGGTGCGCTCTGTGAGAGGGTTGAGAGGTGCGCTCTGTGAGAGGGATGTGAGGTGCGCTCTGTGAGAGGGATGTGAGGTGCGCTCTGTGAGAGGGTTGAGAGGTGCGCTCTGTGAGAGGGTTGAGAGGTGCGCTCTGTGAGAGGGATGTGAGGTGCGCTCTGTGAGAGGGTTGAGAGGTGCGCTCTGTGAGAGGGTTGAGAGGTGCGCTCTGTGAGAGGGTTGAGAGGTGCGCTGTGAGAGGGTTGAGAGGTGCGCTCTGTGAGAAGGTTGAGAGGTGCGCTCTGTGAGAGGGTTGAGAGGTGCGCTCTGTGAGAGGGTTGAGAGGTGCGCTCTGTGAGAAGGTTGAGAGGTGCGCTCTGTGAGAAGGTTGAGAGGTGCGCTCTGTGAGAAGGTTGAGAGGTGCGCTCTGTGAGAGGGTTGAGAGGTGCGCTCTGTGAGAGGGTTGAGAGGTGCGCTCTGTGAGAGGGATGTGAGGTGCGCTCTGTGAGAGGGTTGAGAGGTGCGCTCTGTGAGAGGGATGTGAGGTGCGCTCTGTGAGAGGGATGTGAGGTGCGCTCTGTGAGAGGGTTGAGAGGTGCGCTCTGTGAGAGGGTTGAGAGGTGCGCTCTGTGAGAGGGATGTGAGGTGCGCTCTGTGAGAGGGTTGAGAGGTGCGCTCTGTGAGAGGGTTGAGAGGTGCGCTCTGTGAGAGGGTTGAGAGGTGCGCTCTGTGAGAGGGTTGAGAGGTGCGCTCTGTGAGGAGGTTGAGAGGTGCGCTCTGTGAGGAGGTTGAGAGGTGCGCTCTGTGAGAGGGTTGAGAGGTGCGCTCTGTGAGAGGGTTGAGAGGTGCGCTCTGTGAGGAGGTTGAGAGGTGCGCTCTGTGAGAGGGATGTGAGGTGCGCTCTATGAGAGGGGTGAGAGGTGCGCTCTGTGAGAGGGTTGAGAGGTGCGCTCTGTGAGAGGGTTGTGAGGTGCGCTCTGTGAGAGGGTTGTGAGGTGCGCTCTGTGAGAGGGTTGAGAGGTGCGCTCTGTGAGATCATACCAGATCAACCAGCTTGTCACGTCCCAAGAGCAACATCAGGTGTTTCTCACATACTTCATCCCCTCATATACAACATATTACATTTTTGTACGTTAATAAATTTCTGGAATTGCTGTGTTGAGCATATCTAGGATAATAATTTTCCTGTGACTCCCCAAGATTGAATCTCTATGTAAATATATCTTTGTCAGTAAAGTTTGTGGATGTATATTGTGTTTCCTTGTGCTTATATGAGGCTACAACAGTCAAAATTCTTGACATGGGATTGAAGCGTAGGTTAGACATATGTGAATCAGTTTGGAGGGATATAAATATTAACTGCTTCGTATGGGTTTAATAAGCCTTCTACAAGTCCATTTATTCTCTTGTTCTTATATATATATATATATATATATATATATATATATATATATATATATATATATATATATAAATATATATATATATATATATATATATATATATATATATATATATATAATATGCATTTTCCCTTATTTCGAGTTGCAATAATTTTCCCGAAAATTACACCTTTGCCATTTTCATTTTGGTATCGGGTCCCGTGCTGCCTTCTTATAGAGTATATTCACACCCAGACCCCATATTCTACTAGTAATAGTATGAGCAATTACTCCACATTCCAACAGTTCCAGCTGACTATTACGCCACACTCCAAGAATCCCAGTTGACTAGCAGCACTTGGAACTAAAATTACACTGACCTGTTAGTGGTTCTATAATTGGAAACTGAAATAATAATCACTAACCACCGAGCCTCCTCTTGGTTCCCCAATTATGCTGAGCTGTTCGTAATTGCATAATTATACTAATCTGCTCGAAATATTTATTTCGGGCAGATTATTAATTAAGGTAATTAGGGTCATTATTTACCCTAATTACACTGAGCCATTTCAGGGGTTCTATAATCAGGCAACACTGAGCAACTGCACACAGATTTATACATTCAAATTCAAATGTTTATTCAGGTAAAGTACATACATACAAGGTGTGATACAAACATTGATGGATTTATATATAGAGTTAGTACATACAATGCCTAAAGCCACTATGACGCAAAGCGTTTCGGACAGGAAAAACACTAAAGACTAACACTTAATACTAATTGAGACTAAAGTAATAAATTGTGTTGAGAAAATATAAAATTAAAAAAAAGGGGGGAACATGGCAGAAAAATAGCAAATAAACAATTTGGTCGACAAACAGCATTGTTTAAAATAGCAGATTGATTGATTGATAAAGATTAAGCTACCCAAGAAGTGGCACGAGCATGAATAGCCCGTAAGAATTATAGAGAACCGTTTGGGGGTTATATAATTAGTCTGCACTTAACTGTTCCAGAGTTATTAGAGACAAAAATCCTATCGTGTATCTATAATTGCTCTAATTAGTCTACACCTATCCGTTCATGGCTTACAATTATACAGCTACCTGATCGTAGCTCTTTAATTAGGCTGATCGGGGGTTTCTATGCTTAGGAGCTGTTTGTGGTTCTATACTTAGAAGCAGTTCGCGGTTCTATAATTAGTTGTTCGTGGTTCTATAATTCCACAAAACGGTTCGCGTCTACACAACAGTTATAACATTGACTTGAGTCACCCCGAGCATGTGGTCACGGCCCGGCCCCGTTCTCTCGAGGCCTCTGCATAGAAAACGTCAATATTATGGGGCATTCAATTATCACTAATACGTCGCAATTTTTACGGTTTTGCCGATTCAGTAAAAATAAACGACGGATTAGGCGTGAGGACAGAGGGGGGGGATTGGGGGAAGAAGAGAGGGGGGATAACAGAACAATTACCACGTCATCAACTAAATTCCAGTGGTCAATTATCAGGGGATCGTTCACACCGGCTAGGCCATTACTAACTAGCGAATGACCCGATTAGAGGGAACCATCGGTTGTTACACTACTAGAGCGAGATGAACCGTGGGATTTCGATGTGGCTATCGCCTTTAATATCCTGCGTGGGGCGGCACTTTCTTGCACCGGGCGTGTGTGGTCTTTTGAGGCCGTTGTTGATAAACTGCAGAAATTGGCACTCTCGATGGTCTGGTTAGGGTGGGCGTGGCGTGGTTGGTGTGGGCGTGGACTGCTTAGTGTGGGCGTGGTCTGCTTAGTGTGGGCGTGGACTGGTTAGCCTAAGTGTGGCGTGGTTTGACTAGTTTGGACGTGGTTTAGTTAGTTATACGCTTTTTACTTTCTTTGTATTCAAATAACAACCCCCAGTGTCACCCCCCCACCCCCCAGTGTCACCCCCCCACCCCCCAGTGTCACCCCGACACCCCCCTGTGTCACCCCGACACCCCCCTCCCCTGTGTCACCCCGACACCCCCTCCCTCCACTATGAACACACTACAACCTTCACACTCACTCTTACCAAACACATTTATCAGTTTATCACACCGCCGCCGGCAGGTTCAGGTACCGAGACTCTCAAGTCAATTTGCAGCAAATTACTCTTTGTTTTTTATTTACATATTGGATCACTTTGGCCTGAATAACGGCTCTGGCACATCTCTTAAACTAATGTGGAGCGAATACGAGTTTCACTTAATAAAATTTATTGCAAATATTTAGCTTTTTGTTTACATATTTAGACAATAATTTAGTCGTAAATTAAAATATTTTTTATTAAAACGAAAGTCAGACTTGCTGAGAACCTCAGAGCTATTGGAACGCTGCTCTTTTCAGTCTTGGCGGGAACCTCAGAATGCCCTGAACGCTGATTGGCTGCTCTTTTCAGTCTTGGCGGGAACCTCAGAATGCCCTGAACGCTGATTGGCTGCTCTTTTCAGTCTTGGCGGGAACTTCAGAATGCACTGAACGCTGATTGGCTGCTCTTTTCAGTCTTGGCGGGAACCTCAGAATGCACTGAACGCTGATTGGCTGCTCTTTTCCAGTCATGGCGGGAACCTCAGAACGTTGATTGACTGCTCTCTTGTCAGTCTTGGCTGGAAAAGGTGCCAAATACGAACGACAAATAAAACAATCAGCTGGAACTCGTCGTCGTACCCGCCGCTGTCTTATTGTTCTTGCTTACCGTCCTACGATAATCTAGTGCGCCTTAGCTGGATCAAGAATGTTTCCCACCCTCCAAAAGTGACAGCTCCTACAGGTACTATGGCCGGACTGTACATAGTAACAAGAATGTAACAACTCTTGTATATATCTCAAAAAAATAGTAACTGTAATAATATGCACTCTTCACCACCCTCACAGAAATCGCGTTTTGGACTACAGGAATTCTAAAGGGTATAAGAATATACAATAAGTGAAACAGAATAGCCATAAATCTGACCTTAGCTGCCCCTAGGCATAAATAAGCCATACCAGGCCTAAAATACTCTAGTTTAGGCCTAATTTAGTACATTAAGTACTATACTAGCTAGGCATAGGAAAGGTTAAGGATGCTTTTTCTCTCGGGCCGTTTACAAAAGCAATAGTATAAAACCTGGACCTTTTTTTGGATGCGTATTTTATACTATCATCCAAAGTATTATAGACACTATACTTTGTGCATGTCATGTTGTACTGGTCAGTCTATAAGAAAACAACATGGAGGTGAAGTTACACTTTGTCTCTACCACTATGCCAGTGTTTGTTTTGATATAAGTGTAGGCTAATGCACTGAAGCTATATTGGAGTTTGGTTATGGTGGTTAAACCATCGTGGTTATTGGCTGTGATTTTTTGTTATTGCTCTGAAGACCCGTGGTCACTTTCTGGTGACAGTGGGCTTGCCGTGAGTAACCTTTGCGATGAGGCTGTTGCAGTCAAACTCTCTGGCTTGCTGTTATTTTGAAATCATTTTACTGAAAGATCTCTGATTACGTGATGATATCTGTTAATTGTAAAACACGTTTGCAATTGGCTGTTAAAATTGTTTCGACTGCAATGAATCTTTGTGAGTGGCTATTTAAATTTTTATGACTACTTTTTGTTCGTTGAGATTGGAGTGATGCTATTTGACGATGTGATGAGGCTATGTGAATGTGTAATGAAACTGGAAGTGCGTTAGCCTAAAGCCTTCGACAAATATTAAATATTATTATTACGCATGTATATAATATTTAATAAATGTTGTCATTGAGTTCTATGCCCAATGACAAAAGTCACCTCAGTTTTTTATAATTCATAAGTGATGTCAGTTTTTAAGTCAGTAAGATGGAGTTTGCATAGGATATCGCTCACAACAATGACAAACAAAACAGGATGATATAACTCTTAAACTCAGTGAAAAAAAAACATCATACTTTTATGCTCCAAGTATCTAAGGTTCCAAGTGAAGAAGGTGAGTGAATGTGAGACATACCAGCCAGAGAAGGAAGACGACACGAGGTGTACTAATATAAGAGACACTGCCTTAACTAACCTTACCATGTGTGGAG
Organism: Procambarus clarkii; assembly: GCF_040958095.1. Lineage (NCBI taxonomy): Eukaryota > Metazoa > Arthropoda > Malacostraca > Decapoda > Cambaridae > Procambarus > Procambarus clarkii. Next base: position 26,854,991 of record NC_091167.1, read on the forward strand.
ACTCGCCTTTAAAATAGCTGACTTACCTTGAGTTGAAGTAAGCAATATAAGTGCTTGTATCTGGCTCTAACAACCGTCTTCCACTTACATATCTCCTGCGGATAGAAATTGTAAGTCTGATCTTACAATTCGGCTAGTATATGTAAGTTATATCAACCTATAGCACTCTTTAAACAAGGCTATCGTATCGCTATCAGTCAACACATATTCAGTTCATGGGTAACATGGCAATATTATTAAACAACCTGCACTGACCTATTTTCGGGGTCTTGCCCCACTTCTAGCCTAAAGATATCACACTTATAGACTAAAGATATAGTTAAATTGGCCAAATCATCTTGTACTCTGTACTTAGCTTAATATTTTTGAAAAGTGGAACGGAAACCGAAGTCTTATTGGTTCTGAATGTACCTTTGGTTCTATATCCACTTCCCTCGCTACTCCAGTGGAATTGTCCTGGTGTGAAGGAACAGTCTTGTTGGTACAGGTAATTCAATTGGCTGGCGTGGCTACAGTATGGCTGGCATGGCTACAGTATGGCTGGCGTGGCTACAGTATGGCTGGCATGGCTACAGTATGGCTGGCGTGGCTACAGTATGGCTGGCGTAGCTACAGTATGGCTGGCATGGCTACAGTATGGCTGGCGTGGCTACAGTATGGCTGGCGTAGCTACAGTATGGCTGGCGTGGCTACAGTATAGCTGGCGTGGCTACAGTATGGCTGGCGTAGCTACAGTATGGCTGGCGTGGCTACAGTATGGCTGGCGTGGCTACAGTATGGCTGGCGTGGCTACAGTATGGCTGGCGTGGCTACAGTATTACCAAAATCACTCTGGGTTCGCTATGGGCACGAGGCGACGATGGCCGCTCCATTGTGTTGACAATCTCTAGCTCCTTCAGGGGCTACCACCAATTAATTTTTTCTGACATGATTACAGTATTTGCTGCTAATAACCATCCACTTTTACAATATATATTAATTTAATTCATTTAAGAGTATGACAAAGAACGAGAAGGATGAATTATTCCGCATTAATTTCCCTTTGGAAAAGTTATTATGTCTCTGGGTGAATCATAGTTATCCTTTTATCCCCGTTGCCTCGACGAACCTAAAGTGTTTATGTCTGGAAAGCATTTTTTTATATACATGCAGTCCCACCCAATCTGTGTGTTCACACAGTGGGGTGTGTATACACCACTGTGGGACATAAACACGTATGTATGGTTCAAGTTCAAGTATGCTTATTGAGACAAGAAAAAAATACATCTCAAAGGGATAGAGTAGCTTAGGCTATTTCTACCCTCCCATGTATGGTTCCCATCTTAGTAAGGGATTGAGATGCATATCTAGATTTAAGTTGAGACTCTAGTCTCGTAATAAGGACATATTAGTTTAGAACCTTATAGGTTTGTCCCATACAATTTTGCCTATATGGTATTAACCTACTGAAAGGAAATGGTAAGATATATATATACCGAAAGGTATACTCCGCCTCTCGGTGAATATATGCTGAGTTCACTTTTATTTTGAACTATGTTCAAGGCAAAGGTATACTAATGGATGGTCAGTAAGCACTGACCGTAATGGGTTCATAGGTATTAACTATTATTAAGACCAACATCAAACCAAATGGTAATGCAGTAGAATTAATTTACAATGAAACATTTTACTATAATATTACTTATTATATTTGTTCTCTTGTGTGGTTTCAGTGTTTGTGTAGTGCCAGAGTTTTTGGATTGCTTGTGACTGTATAGTGCTAGTGTTTGTGGGTGCCACTGTTTGATGTCAGGGTTTGTGTGGTGTCAGGGTCACGGTTTCTGTGGTGCCAAGGTCAGGGTGTGGTGCTAATGTTTGGTAATCAGTGTCTGTATGTCAGTGCTTGTACGCTGTCAGCGTTTCTGCTGTCAGTGTTTGTGTGGTGTCAGTGTTTGTGTGGTGTCAGTGTGTGTGTGGTGTCAGTGCAAATCACCACCAGCCTCAGCTTTCTCAGCACAGGTCACCACCAGCTTCACCCTCCTCAGTAGAGGTCAACACCAGCCTCACCTCTCGCAGCCCCAGCTGACCTCTGCCGCTTCACTCATATCTCAGGAATTCAGGTCACCCCCAGAACATGTTCGGGTGTAAAGGCTGGCGGGCATTGTTTATAGCGCGAGGGTGGGCTCGCGTCCGGGTATGGCAGCTATCATTGTTTATAGCCCCGCGATTGTTGGCTTGCGCGCGGGTACGGTAGCTGAGATTGTTTACAGGGCGGCGCGAGGTTAACAATCAATTACTATTGATTGTTATTGAATACAGAATGCATGATTGTTAATGAATAATTGAATACAATTACTATTGATTGCTCGTGCGCGGGTATGTCGGTATATACAATTGACTTGAGAATGGCCCAGGACAGACCGAAACGTCGTCGTCCCTTCACCTTCTAGTGTGTGGTCTGGTCAACATACTTCAGCCACGTTATTGTGACTCGTCGCCTGCATGTCGGTATATATGTGGTGTCAGATTATGTTGTGTGTCAGTATATGTGTGGCATCAGAATACGTTGGGTGTCAGTATATGTGTGGTAGTGGTGTTGTTGGGTGAGGGGCGACGATGATATGTGTGGTGTCGCCCAATAAGGATGATGTGGTCGCTTGCAACAAGGAAATGGTTCTCAGTCTTCCTTGATTTTAATTCCAAATAGGCTAGCTGGTTCTGAACATAACTACAGTACTATGGCAACTGATAGGCTAGCGGGAAAGAAATGTTAACATTTGGCCCAAGACAAGACACGATCACAGGCCAGGTGTAGTATGCACATACTGTATACACCAGTATTTACAAATACAACAACAACAAAATTACAGAACAACATGGTTCCTTAACTCCCCAAATAAACAATCGCCAATAATGTTGTGGTCACACAAATGCATCTGCTTAGCCAAGTGATTTAACACATAAATAATTACACTAACACAATCTCCACAATAATATATATGAATAAAATAACAATTAATTTTATACAAAGAAATAATAATAACAGAGAGCAAGATAAATTGATTAAAAAATAGAGCAAACATCCTACACTAGGCTGCGCTCAACTGTAAATTCTGGCCATGGTGGGTGAGCCATAGATAGACATCACTGCCACATGTCTGTGGCTCACCAGTACACACTGTCACGCCTTGAATGGTAACAGAGTGGTAGTTAATGGCCAGTTGCCTGTTAAGGAACGTATAAATTGAATTAATACCATATAGGAACTCATACTATATATGTCATTATTTTTCACAGGAATAATCAGCCGTCACCCGATCCAAACCTATAAAGGCTAATGGGACTAAATCTCACAACTCTAGAGGATAGAAGAAACAGAGGATCCCTTCTGCAAAACACACAACGTAACGGTCCGTATTTTTCCCTTTGTTACAACTTGTAACAAAGTTGCTACATCTTGTTAAAAAGTTTTTATGACATGTTAGTTACTGCAACTTGTTATATTGGTTTTACAATTCGTAAGAGGGTATTACAACTTGTTGACCAAACCACACGTGTTACAACTTGTTCGAGCGTTGTAGAAATTTCATAGTTTCGTTGTGTGTTTGTCGGGGGGGGGGGATATGATCACAACTTATAAGATCCTGAGATAAATATATAAGGTGGATAAGGATAGTCTCTTCAGATTGAGAGAAAATAGGACAAGACGACACAGATGGAAGCTGGAAAAGCATATAAGCCGAAGGGACGTAAGTACTGGTACATTGTACGGGAAGTTAATAAGTGGAATGCTCTAAAAAGAGGAAGTTGTGGAAACCACCTCCATCCACAACTTTAAGGCCTGATTCAACAAAGAATTTGAAAGTCAGAGTAGTTAGGTTGAAACGCAACAGGTAGAAGGCGGGGCAGAAAGAGTTAAGTCCTCACTCCACCGTAGACACTGATAGGTAAATATTGGTAGGTAAGTACTCAGGACCACCCCCCCCCCCCACAATCAGAGGGCCCCCCCAAACCCACATTTACAATATCTTCCACTACACCCCCTCAGACAGAATCCCACCCTCCAACTACGATCTACCCTCCACCCCAGAACCTTGAAAATTGATACAATACAATTTAGTAAGATGGTAGGACCGATATGAGTCAAGTTCCGTCCATAAGTACGAGAGAGATCAAGTGTTTCCGTCTTTCACAAGGGTTGAGTCACGACCTGTGGCTCCATGGCGCCCCCACCCACTGACCTACTCGTAAGTTCCTTATTATCTCCACCTTCCACCCCCCCACCCCACCCCCACCATCATCAGGGACGAGGTAAACACACGCCTAGTGAGAGTCCAGCGAGAAGCTGTTTTACGAAGACAAGGGAGCGTGATGACTAGGCTTGGCTTCCGGTGCACGCGCGCGTACATGCACACACGCACACACGCACACACGCACACACGCACACACACACACACACACACACACACACACACACACACACACACACACACACACACACACACACACACACACACACACACACACACACACACACACACACAGAACTTTTTTAGTGTCAGAGTGGTTGACAAATGGAATGCATTAGGAAGTGATGTGGTGGAGGCTGACTCCATACACAGTTTCAAGTGTAGATATGATAGAGCCCAATAGGTTCAGGAACCTGTACACCTGTTGATTGACAGTTGAGAGGCGGGACCAAAGAGCCAAAGCTCAACCCCCGCAAGCACAATTAGGTGAGTACACACATACACACACACACACACTCCACACACACACACACACACTCCACACACACACACACACACACACACTCCACACACACACACACAGGGTTAGAAAGTGATGTGATAGAGGCTGACTCCATACACAGCTTCAAGTGTAGATATGATAGAGCCCAGTAGGCTCAGGAACCTGTACATTAGTTGACAGTTGAAAGGCGGGATCAAAGAGCCAGAGCTCAACCCCGCAAGCACAATTAAGTGAGTACACACTCACCAGTTGATTGACGGTTGAGAGGCGGGACCAAAGAGCCAAAGCTCAACCCCAGCAAGCACAACTAGGTGAGTACACCAAAATTTTTGTGAGACCAAAGTTGAAATATGCAGTAGTTGGATGGTGCCCATATCTTAAGAAGCACATCAATAAACTGGAAAGGTACAACAGCATGATATAAAATGGACTGAAAAACAAGAGTTACGGGCAGAGACTAGAGGCGTTAAATATGCCAAAACTAGAAGATATGAGAAAAAGAGGCGATATGATCACCACTTACAAGATAATAACAGGAATCAACCAAATTGACAAAGAGGAATTCCTGAAACCAGCAACAGCAACAACAAGAGGTCAAAGATTAACTAAGGAAACAAAGATGCCGAAAATTGTTTACAAAGTTTTCTTTTGCAAATAGAATAGTAGACGGTTGGACCAAGTTAAGTGAGAAGGTAGTGGAGGGCAAAACCGTCAGTACTGTAGTTTCAAAGTGTTATATGCCAAAGAGTACTGGGAAGACGGGACCCCACGAGCGTAGGTCTCATTGTGTAATTACCCTTAGGTAATTACACACCTAAAAACACACATACAGGTCCTCGCAGCTGAGAGGTCAGCACTCTGGGGGTCCTAGTCCTAAGGGCCCGGGTTCGATTCCCGATCGAGAGAGAGAGAACCCCTTGCTCCCTTTAGTAGAAGCTGGATGAAGTACGCCACTACCCATGGCAAGGTCTTCCACGGGGCCATCGTGAGCCAGCCCACTAGTGCCATTTAAGTCGATACGCCTGACCACCAGCCTCGGGTATGTAGGCTGTATGTGGCTCGGGGCGCGTATGCCATGGTGAAGTTGAGAGAGAGAGAGAAGGCCGCCCGCCACCATCACTGATCCAGTTTTGAAATTAAACATGCCTGTTGACTGCTTGCCTGCCTCGCCGTGGAATGTTGCTTGGTGGTATGATGCATGACCCTCATACACACACTCTCCCTCCACACACACGCACGCACGCTCCACGCACGCAAACAGCAGTTAGAGGCATAAGAAAATGGAGAGCTAACATGGAATGATAGACAAACACGGGGGGTTAAATGGAAAAAAGTCCAAGAGATTTTCAAATTGGAACCGGGACAGATACCTAACACGGTAGGGAAAGTCCTTCCTGAGACGAAACTAAAACTGTGAAACCTGACAGGATCTCACCATGGATAATTACGGAAGCTGCTGAAATAGTGTAAGCCACTTGCATTGATCTGCAGTGCAGATCTGGAGAGGGGGGTAGTGTTTTATTTCAATATACAAGAACAGACACAAACCACTAAACTACACAGATCTGTGTAGCCTAGGTTATGTTAGGATAGGACGGGTTAGGTTAAATTAAAGTTAAGCTAGGTTATGTTTGTTAAGTAATGTTATGTTAGATTAAGTTGCGTTGGGTTAGGTTAGATTAAGTTACGTTGGGTTAGGTTAGCCACAAAGACATCAACAATATTTTTTTTTCAGTGTCAGAGTAGTTATCAAATGAAATGCACTATGAAGTGATGTACCGTGGTGGAGGCTGACTCCAAACACAGTTTCAAATGTAGATATGATAGAGCCCAATAGGCTCAGCAACCTGCACGCCAGTTTATTGAAGGTTGAGAGGCGGGACCAAAGAAGCGAAGCTCAACCACAGCATAAATAATTAGGCGAGCAGATAGACGGATACATATTTTGTCTAAGAGTAGGCAGCTCTGCATGGCTGCCTACTATCTGCCTGCCACTCACGCATGACGTCAAAACTTGTGTTCCACGTTCTTGTGTACTGACCTGTTACGTTTGACCCCTTCTTCATTATATATCTGGCCTCTCATACCTGATTTGTGACTCCTTCACTGTGTTATCTGGTCTCTCATAGCTGACCTGTGACCCCTTAATTATATTATGCTATATCTAAACGCTATGCTTGTGGTCGGTTTTGAGCCCATTGTTGATGTGAATTTGTGCATTGAATTTTGTAACTAACTCATCAAGATTGTAGCCTGCTTAGCTAAATGAATTATGGGGTTCAGTCCCTGAGCCCATTATGTGCCTCTGTAACCCTTCCTCCAACGGGGAACACATCTCCCGTCACGCAGGGTGCAGTCGCACCTCCACAGATCTCCAGTATCAGGTAATGATACTGGTAATGGCTCCAAAGGGCCACCATTTACGGGCTATTCATGCCCGTGCCACCTTTTGGGTGGCTTAATCTTCATCAATCATCAATCCTTTCTCCATACCCCACAAAATGGGTATGGGGTGCATAATAAGTGAATTAAACTAAACTATATGCGTTCTAGTGGCTGTACAAGAATATATGAACTCATATACATATATATGTATCTATATATATATATGTATATATATATATATATATATATATATATATATATATATATATATATATATATATATATATATATATATATATATATATATATATATATAAAAGATGCAAAAAACAAAAAAAGATGCTTTTTCACTCATATAGTTATAAACCCATGGAACTGCCTACCCGCCAGAGGCATATAAGCCAATACATTGCTGAAGTTCAAAATCCAGCTGAATAAAATTATCAATTAAAATGGGGGTGTACCTTCAACACGCCACCGGCTTCCTGTCCCCGTTTTGGCCACTGGAGAGATGGTGTCCCCTCAGGTAAATTCAGGAAAAACTCTTTGTCTCTGCCGGTGCGGCTTTGTGCTATAGTCGCCCCTATCCCACCACCACCAACAACAACACCCAGGAACGCTCACCACAGTGCTGGCACTCTCTACATTACTGGCACTCTCTACATTACTGGCCTTCAACATGGCGATGGCATCTCCTATGGAGAGACTTCAAGTGCTGGATAATATAGAGAAGGACATTGCTACGGTGTTGCAGTCAGCAGGTACATGTCTTCCTTACACAACGGATGTACCCGGCCTGAAGATTATGGTGTCAGGCTCACATTGTACCCGGTCTGATGGTTCTGGTGTTGGTCTCACATTGTACCCGGTCTGATGGTTCTGGTGTTGGTCTCACATTGTACCCGGTCTGAGGGTTTTGGTGTTGGTCTCACATTGTACCCGGTCTGAGGGTTTTGGTGTTGGTCTCACATTGTACCCGGTCTGATGGTTCTGGTGTTGGTCTCACATTGTACCCTGTCTGATGGTTTTGGTGTTGGTCTCACATTGTACCCGGTCTGAGGGTTCTGGTGTTGGTCTCACATTGTACCCGGTCTGATGGTTCTGGTGTTGGTCTCACATTGTACCCGGTCTGATGGTTCTGGTGTTGGTCTCACATTGTACCCGGTCTAATGGTTCTGGTGTTAGTCAGAAATCATCTTTCATGAGCCTGTATATGCTGGCTAAAACAAACAATTATTACTTGTTCATCTGATCTCTCCTGATAAGTTTATTGCAAATACCATACGTTTACATGTACAGTATTAGTGGTAAGCAGACTTTTAGACAGAAAGTACAGTGCATTTGCTTCAATATTTGAAGACTGATGTTTAATCAACTGTTGCCTAATTTAATTATTTTGGCTGTGTTAAATATAGATCCATGGGCAGTTGTACTATATGAATGCAGTAATACCAAATTTAAATTGGCTTAATTAAATTTTTTAAATCTTTATCGAAATAAAGCAGCTTTGTGGATCTGTAGCTAAACAGAACAGCATCCCATGGGACTATCCAAAAATGCCTAATTAAGCAAAGGATGACTATTCAACTTACTGTATTGCCATTGCCTGAAATGCTGTGGATCTTAAGGGTCTTTACAAAAGAATACTGTACATCACTTCATACCTAAGGTGGTTCACCAATAAATTCAAAATCAAATATAACACAGCCTATCCTAACAATATACTACTGTATACAGTTTAAATGTCTAGAAAACAAGCTTTGTCCAAATGCCTTTGTAGGTTTTCACTGTTCCTCTTTACAAAATTATTCTTCACTTTATACTGAATTTGTACAGTAACTCTAATGCCCTACTACAAAACAATGGATACAATTTAGGTAAGTTTAAATTTAAATTCAGTTAAATTTTGTAACTGTTCTTGCTGGTTTCATAAATTGTTGTTCTAGAAAAGCTTTCTCATTCATTTATATATAGCTTTCCTTTCCTCAGTAATGTAATTTAGTACATGGTTCTCCACCTAACCACCGAAGCTGTATTCACTTAGTTGTATTCACCTGGTTGTGCTTGCAAGGGTTGAGCTCTGCTCTTTCAGCCCACCTCTCAACTGTCAATTAATCAAGTGTTACTAACTATTCCCCCCCCCCCCCACACACACACCCCAAGGAAGCAGCCTGTAACAGCAGTCTAACTTCCAGGTACCTATTTACTGCTAGGTAACAGGGGCAGCAGGGTGAAAGTAACTCTACCCATTTTTGTTTCTCGCCGGCGCTGGGAATCGAACCCGTGCCACAGGATTACATGTCCAGTGTGTTATCCACACAGCCACTGATGCCCCTTGACATGCTTCTGTGCATGCCAAGACAGTAATCTTGTTCTTAGGGTCTGATTCTCCACCTAACCACCAAGACCAGGACCAGGACCTGGTCTTGGTTGCCAGGCTGATCTCTCTTTCTCTCCCTCAGTCAGCCATGTTGAGGCTGCATTTGTGCACTCCAGCTGGTGCTAGGGTGGACTCAACTTTCCTGTCAGGACTTGGTGTTCTTTTTGGACAGCTTGGCCTTTCCTAAGAGGTGTTTCTGCCAGGCCTGTCTTGATTTTTATACTCTGAATAGGGCCAGTTGTACTCAGTTGTGTTTGTGGGGGGTTGAGCTTCAGCTTTATGGTCCCACCTCTCAAATGTCAATCAACTGGTGTACAGGTTCCTGAGTCAATTTGGCTCTATCTGCATTTGAAACTGTGTATGGAGTCTGCCTCCACCACATCACTTCCAAATGCATTCCTTTTTTTTAACTACTTTGTTTGAGGTCAGAGCTGTCATCCTTACTTATCTTGCACCCTATTCCGTGATCTGCATTTTCTCAGGTCATTTGCATTCAGGTTCAGTTCAACCAGCTGGCTGTTTGTCCCCACTCTGCAGATGTGCAGATTTTTGCTACTCAGTTGTTCTCCTGTGTGTCAGCCCAGTCCATCTTTATTTATTTATTTATATATATTTATATATCTATATCTGCCATCTGGCAGTCAGGATATTTGCCACAGCAACAATTGTTTGTCTTCTTTACCTAGAGGTACCCATTATCCTTCAGGCAGTTGCAGGTTTTGTGCACCGATGTATTTTGGTGTTTCCCTTAATTTTGTGAGTTATCTCTAATCTGTCCCCCTTGCCTTGTAGAGTGAACTAGATTCTGTGATGTATTCATGTAAGTGTACTTACCTAATTGTGCTTAGGCTTGCTGGGCTTGGTATTACCAGAGTTAAGCTTGAGCAGGCAGTAGGGGAGCTCACCAGAAAAGAAATTTTAATTATATTCATCACTTGGTTTTTAAGACACACTGTTGATATATATATATAAAATTGCAATTGAAATTTCAACATGCAATTTACTGTATAGAGAAAAGAAAAAAGCTTAGTTTGGTTCATTTAGTTTGGCACAATTAACAGTTGAATTGACATTTCTGGTTTTTCCATATCCATAATTTTTATATCTAATTTATGATCATTTCTTTAACAAAAATCTAGATGGTTGATGTTAAAAATATGAACATTCAGGATACTTAGTGTTTAAATAATTTGTTGACTTTCTGTGGCTGCAATTACCTGAATAGCCTATAAGTAGATAGAATTTAAATATTCTTCAATGTATCTTAGGTCAGGCCCTGACAGAATTAAGCAAGGATAAACCAGCCAACAAGCAGGTCGAAGCTCATGTTAATCAGTTTCGGCAGACCCTCACGAACGTTGAGACCGAGTTGGCCAAGCAAATTAACTACCTTACACAGGTATCTACAGGTATGTAGATTATTCCTTTCTGTATGCCTGCTGGCTTATAGAGTTCCTCATAGTGTATCTAGCCCGGCTATATCCCTATTCTAAATGGTTTTTACTACAAATACCAGAGTACCAATTATATATTTTTCATGAGTACTGTACTATATTTATTGTTTGACCATTCAGGAGCTACAGTATATTGATAATACTCATTAACAAATGAGACTGTGCAACTGCAACTTATAAGTAGTTTATAGGTACTGCAAATTCCTTAGTGTAAGGAATTTGAAACATTTATCTTGCTAATGACTGTACAGTGCAGCATAATCTCTAAGGAATAATTTTTAACAGGACAAGCCCATGAGGGGTCTAGCTACAACTCCCAGAAGACCTTACAAATGGCAATGCACCGCCTTGATCATGCGAGGACTCGAGTCAACGAGCTGGAAGCTATCAAAAGTAAGCACATACAGCTGCTACAGCAGCATCAACTCCAGAAACAGCAGGGCATGCCTCAACCACCACAGTCATCTTGATATTAGCTTTTTCAATTTTCCATAGTGAAAATACATTAACTACTTGTTAATAACGTATTTGGCAGGGAGCACAAATACACGTTACTTTACTTTATAAACTTTAATACAATACAGCATTTGTAATATAATTTTTGGTTTAATATAACTTTCCCTCAAGATGTAAGGTGTCCTTGTCAATCCCATGTTGGATTTTCTTCTCAAGATGTTACAAAAATTTTATCATTGATCCAATTCGGATGCTGACCTCTTCATACAATTGGATTAATCAGTTCTCCAGTAGGATTGGAATTATATTAAGTGGTTACATTTAATTGTTTTGAATTACAGTATATTATAAAAGTGATCATAGTGTTAGTTTGTATTTTGTATCTTTATATAAAATATAAAAGTAAACATAAATAGCAGTGTGTTAGTTGAACCCCCATCCATTAAGAAAGTAGAGGTGGTATGATTTAGTTTGTCTCGGGACATCACAGTTTCAGATTAGTGAATTTGGCCCATACTGTGGCAAATGTTAGGCTCACAATCAAGTTTGAACCCACACTGAAGTAGTCACTGTTGGCTTTAATAGCTTTTGCTTACTGGCTCATCACAAAAACAACTAGTTTATAAATACAGTGTCCACAGTTATGTAATATTATCAATCTTGTCACTTGTTCGCAAATTAAATTTTTTAACCCATACACCAATTTTTAAGTTTTCAATGCTTACATATTGAGCTCTATTACACAGAAATAAATAAATGTATTTCCTTTGACACTGGCAAGTGTGTTTCACTCGAGCCACACAAATATAGAGACCACTCACTAATTTGGATCATGTGTAGCAAACCTGCATCCAAGTTACCTAGAGATGGTTCTAAGAATGAGCCCACAGCCCAGTCTCTGACCAGACCTAGGTGATGGTCTGGTTAAAATAAATTTTAACTTGTTAGATTTTGATGCTGTCATTACTGCCCACAGATTAGAATACTGTAGTCAACTTTACAGTGCAGGAACATATTACTGTACACATTAGAATGAAAGGACTCAAATGATATATTTAACATGAAAATCTAAACATAAAATGTGCCTTTTAGTATCTTAACCTTAAAAAAATTTAGATTGTCAAGCACTTGTAAAGTAATTTTAATTGCCAGATTCTGATGCATTACTAGTTGAAGGTACTTGGCATTTAGGTCTAATTTTTTTCATTGGCTTTGATCAGTTCTTTGACCTGCCTGAAGTATGAATATAAACCTCCTGTACCTCAATTTTCACTGTTGAAAGCACAATTAATAAAATGATAAATGCTTCCCATAAAAGGAATTCAATTTTTTTTAGTGTTTTGTCCTGTTTCATCAATTTCCTGAATGTTACTTTTAATTGCTGTAAATGATTTTGTCTTCAGTCATCATACCATAATCTGGGTCATTAGCACCTTCAGGTGGTTGACTGCTGCTGTCCGTATACATCTTATTTTTAGTCTGCTAGTTAAGCTTGTATTAAAAGAAAAAATTTATATATTATATCTGAAGAATTTTCATTTAAATTTTTTCTTTAATACAAGCTGAACTAGCCGACTAGAAATAAGATGTATACAAACAGCAGCAGTAACCTTGTATCAGAAACACAAGGCTAGCTCACAGGGTTGGGATATGTACAATTACTTTAGTAAGGAAATGCAGGCATTTCTACCGATACAGTTCTTATATACAGTACTGTACTGTAGGTATACAGTACTTGGTAAAAAAAAAACCTTAAAATTGTATTAATTCAAATACCTGTACTCATTTGTAAACAGGCCACTGCGCGTCAGTAAGTAGCTCGACCACTTGAGCCTCGTAATTCACATTTCACCCGAATCAAGATTCTAACTCGGTCATGGTGCTGGCTATATTCCCCACGAGAATCAAGTAACTTTCGTTACAATTAGTGAGCAATGTAATAAATTGAAAAGGTGCAATAAAGAGTTATACAGTACAATACATATATTGTTCGCATAATGTATTTAACTCAATATCAGGACCATTCATAAACAGCAGATTCAGTAAATCCCTTAGTTGTCACAGCTCTCATACAAGCAGCACCGAGGATTGTATTACAAAAATCACTACTAGAACGTTACATTACTTATCATACCTGCATATTTAATATAAATATATCTACAGTAAATATTTGGTTTCTTTGCATATTTTGGAAGGAATGTGAGAAATACTAAAATTTATACTAATGCCAGATCTACAATATTTTATTAGGTATTTCCATATGCAGTAAATGAGTGGTCAGTAAATTATGACAAAGCACTGCTTGGGAAATCCACTTTGCACAGATCTAGATATACTGTATTTTACTTAGCATCGACGCCAATATAAAATTTTACCTACTGGTAAATCCTCTTAATACTGTACAAATTATTTTTAATGAAAAATTACAAAGTTCTTACAAGTCCCCTTGAACTACCATATACTGCTCAAGTATGACTGTAGCAGAGATGAATATTGATGCCCACTTGAACCAAATTAAAGTATCACACCAATGTTAAATAAATTTATATATAAATATCACCAAGGAAAACTGCCAATGTTTGTCTCGACGTGAATGAGTATACGATGCACAACATACAAGAGTTTAGGAATATGCAATGTGACAACACCAATTAACAATCTTAAATATACGGTATATAATTTAGGGAGAACAATTACATAATCAGATACAATATACAAGTTGTGTCATGGATATAATGATATTCTTATTTTATATTCCAAAGTAAAGCAGTTGGAGCTGCTTGGTGATATGGTCAGTGTTACACTACATCAACACTGCATAAACTTACTTGGACCAAATTATGGACTTAATAAATTATAAAATATGAAAATAGTATTTAAGAATCGATACAAAAAATATTATTTTAGAACCTTAGCAAAGCTAATGAAGATCTATTTTTAACTACCAGTGTTTTAAGATTTCACCACCTCCAACTTTGGCAAATACTGTAATTTTCAGCATAGATACTTTAGGGGTAGGCTATAACATGCCCGTTAATGCTCTAAAATAACCACAAAGTGATTTTTGTGTACCACTGTAAAATTTGACAGCTAAATAACCTTACCATAAACAAACTATTTTCCAATTAAAGTTCTTTAATTAACATTGTCATCATCTTAGATGGCACCAGCAGGAAGCTGGTGGATACTTCCCCTATACTGTACTATTGGACAAGTTTTCCCACATTTAAAATGTTTACACTGTTCCTGCTTTAACAGGACCAATGGGTAGACTTTTATGGGCGTATTACTCTCATCTTGTGCTCTGAATTATCAAGCTTTACATTGTGGCCTTTAATACATACAGCACTTCAATGTTTATGTTAAAAACAAAAATATTCAAGTCATAAATCTTCAGATAATTAATAAACTAGTTCAGGGCCTTTCTCCCCACCCAATGACAGTGGGAAGCAAAATAATGTATGTATGTATGTATCTATCCTGTTGTGTATTTTGAAGCCCTATATCCTGGAATCGGGTCAAATTATTAAGAAGTGTGACCTTGTGTTGAGAATCTTACTAGTGATGCAAATTTTTTCTGCAAGTGTGGTTGGTATGGGCTTTATGGAATAGCTTGACAAGCTATTCCATAAAGGCGTGATAGCGTACCAATTTCACAATTCATAATTTCTTGTACCATTTTCAGAAAACAAGAGTTTAATATTTCCACTGTTTTTCACACACGTTGAATGTAAATAATTAATTATTAACATCTTAATCAAGAAATTCACACCTGCTGAGCCCCCACACAGAAAAAGAATAACCCATCCAGCTTTTACTCGAGAGATCTTTTCACTGGTGGGGGACTTGCTTCAGATCGACACTGCCCAACTGTGATTGATTCCATAGGCACGATAGCATGGGCAAAATTAGACTTTCTTTTGCCTACGTAATTAAATTGTATTGGTATAATTTGCCAACAGCTGCACAAACTTCAAAACATAAAAAAAGGCTTGAAGGCAAAAAAATTACAGTACACATTATTGTTAACACACACACCATCCTTTCATGAATAGCTACTATAATTTTATAAACACAAAATAGGTAACAAAAACACTTATAGTTCTGTATATTCTGATCGCTAATCATGCATGAAACAGTTCATACATGCACTATACTTGGTAATAATAAAATTATCATCATCTATAATTGCTATAAGTATTAACCAAGGGCACATCAGATGATATATTCACAGCAGACACATATGGAGGAAACACACGAGGCAAGTATTATGAGTGACGGTAATTTCCACTAGCCTAGTCATTTTCCAACAAGGATTTCTCTACCATAATGGAGTCATAACCTGGAGGTGGACCATGGCTGAAGTTATCAAATATAACATCCATTATAGCACCATCATCAACTGAAATGGAGAAGCAGAAGTTATTTGACAACATGAATTGCAATAATGGTCATTAATATAGTAGTCTTTAATAAAATTCCTTGCAATAATAAAATAGTTTGCCACTTTTATCTGATGTTGGCGTACCAATCGTATTGGCGTTTGCCTTTCCATTGGAGACTTTCACCACCGTGGAGAGAGGGGGATCTGCTGCATGGGTGACAGCTTTTTCCCCGTATCAACCTGCCCTTGCTTTGCGCCCTGGAGAGGCCACTCCAGACTGACAACCAGAGCGCAACTCCATAGTCTCCCGAGATTGATGGATGCCTGCTACTACTACTACTGTTACTTAACAAAGCAGTTTAAAAATGTCAGTCAAACAAAGAGTCACTTACAAGTGTTACACAATATGTAAGGTCATCAGGTTGAATGTAGGCTACAGTATAATATTTGAATAAGATTTCTACAGTGTAGAAGCCCTGATGACAGTGATAATGTAAATATCATACTACTGTACTACTGTCAAGTGAATATTTTAAGACTAAATTCTCATGTAACAACAAATCGTCTTCATCTTGCAATCTTGCAAGATTTGTTGTTCAATTCAACCAACATTCCAATCTAGGTTGCCAAAGTTTAATAGAAATTTAATTGTTTTTAAAAGCTTCAATTAAATAAAAGGCTGATATATTATCATGTTAATCACTATGAATTAATTTTAAATTAATATATAGTTATCTTGTGTTGCAATTACAGTATACTGTATATAATAAAGAATAAAGATACAGCTAATAAGGATGTCGGCACACAATACATTTATGTATCGAGGGTTTGCATTAATGAATACAGAAACTTCTTGGCCAGAGGCCTTACTAGATGATTTCTCAACATTTTGTGCAATGAAAATTCATGACAAAATAACATACATCTGGTGGGCTTAGCCACATCTGAAATCCCCACAACTACTTACAATAAACAATCCTATAACCAAGACAGTTCAAGAAAACAATCTAAAAATGTATCCCCCCCTGGCCATCATCTCTCATGATACAAGCAGGGTGGTTTAATTAGTGATAGGTGTGTGTGATAACTATAGAAAAAATGTATATATACTATGAGGAGGCCTGGTCGATGGGCTGGGCCACCGGGCCACGCAGACATTGAGCCCCCAAATCATCGCAAGGTAAGGTAATGCTTTGTGGTTAAAATATCTGTCACTAGGGTGCTTCCCATTCCAACACGACCTTTGTGCACCATCATACATCAAATGTGGAAAGACAGTCACAATAACGTGGCTGAAACGGTCTTTCTTCATTTTCAACTGTGGGTTGGATATCAAAGTGTGGAAAATTTCAAGCTGATACTGAAATGTGTTCCTCAGTTGAGATACCCTCTCCTTACCCCGAGATTCACCACCTCTAATGCCCTTGAAGTGGACAGGTAGTGGGCAGCTTGTCAATGGTCCCTATTGTTCCAGAGTATTTCTTTCCAAGTGACTTTTAAACTGAGATAATGTCTTGGTTTTTACAACTTTAGTGGATAGGTGGTTTTATGGGGTTTATTACCATATGAGTGGAAAAGCATTACTGTTTTCTGTTTTAAATTATGGTTTGTTGAGTTTGAAGCTGTTGTCCCCCCTTGTATGTGTTACCTTTGACCTTTTTAAGTGGTCTGGCCTAATATCTCCCAATATGTTTCTTACCAAAAACACCTAATTATCAGGCAGATATAATAAACTGTCCAACTTCCATCTTTTTCATTCATTCTTTTGAAACAATATAAAGTATACTAACCATATAAGGCAGGATACACAGTACCCTTGAAGGTAGTAAGAGGTGTGTTTGTGGGTCTGCCGTTGATGTAGAAGTTCAACTCAACATGATCATAGCTAACACCCTGAAAAATTAACATATTCATATTCTTTTTCCTCATGAAATATTTACACAAATTATTAAAAACTTTAAGTTAGATTTTAATAAATCAAATCTTTATTATAAAAAAATAAAGCTCAAATGTGTCTCAAAACACACACTCACTAATAGTAAAAGTATGTCCATAATTAAGAGGAAGCAAACACTGTACTAATAATCCGACTCACACATACAATGTCACTGCTTGATACTGTACGAGTTCAAGACCAGGACGGACTGAAACGTCGTCACTTTCAATTTGTATGCGTGGGTTGGGTTTTCAGCCACATTATTGTGACTTATTCTTTGCAAATACTGTACTGTTGACAGGAAAACTTTAACTATTACTGCCATATTAAAGCCAAAATATAGTAAATGACTATTCTTGTATATAAAGTACAGTATATATATATTTGTTCACTTGACCCTTACGGAAGGCAAAGTTTATCACAGTGAACAAGCCAACCCATTCTCAGATCTGTAGCCGATATCACAGACCAAGTTAAATAGCAAGTTATATGTAGTTACAATGTGCACAGTAGACTAAATGCGAGTTAAGGTGTAATGATCTGAATGAATGTAATAGGGGGTTCTGGTTATATTAGTTGTAATGCCAGTGTTTGTAGTAATGAACATGCTTGTCCGCAGCTATAAACGATATGGTTGTTATGGTCTTAGTGTGCTGGCGGTTATAATGATAACAGCCAGAGGGAGGAAAGAGGGGTTGGGGGAGTAGCCAGAGGGAAGGGAGAGGGGTGGGGAGGCAGTCAGTAGAAAAGGAGAGGAGTGGGGAAGCAGCCAAAGGGAAAGGAGAAGGTTGGAGAAGCAACCAGAGGGAAGGGAAAGGAGTGGGGGGGGGGGGGGAAGCAACCAGAGGGAAGGGAAAGGAGTGGGGGGGGGGAAACAGCCAGAGGGAAGGGAAAGGGGTGGGGGGAAACAGCCAGAGGGAAGGAAAAGGGGTGGGGGGGGAAACAGCCAGAGGGAAGGGAAAGGGGTGGGGGGAAACAGCCAGAGGGAAGCAGCCAGAGGGTTGGGGAAGAACCAGAGGGAAGGGAGTGGGGTTGGGGAGCAACCAGAGAGAAGGGAGAGGGGTAGGGGGGGGGCAGCCAGAGGAAGACAATAGATACCAGTGTCTAGTAATAAAAAATCTGAAAATATATTTGGTTAAATATATAACACCCTTTTATACATTTCTATGAAAGGGTATAACAAGGATGATTTAGCTAAGCTATAAATGTAAATTGAAAATACAGTACTGTACTGCACTGTATTTTGGCCAAATTTATATTTTGGTGCACCACACTTTTACAGCAAACTTATGTAAATAAATAAATAAATAAATAAATATGTTTATTCAGGTAAGGTACATACATACAAGTGATGTTACATTAATGGATCAATATATAGATAGAGCTAGTACATACAATGTCTAAAGCCACTATTACGCAATGCGTTTCGGGCAGTTAATGTAGAACATTACCATATAATCTACAGAAATTTCTTACCAAAATATCCCCTTCCTGAGGGATGTCAACAATTTTGTACTTTTCCTCTGCATTGTGTCGTACAGTACCATCCGAACACAGTACCCATGACTGCGCATCCTCCCCCAGGGGCACTTTGTTTAGGTTGGCATTGCGTGTTGCAATCCCCACGCCCCATACACCTGTCAATATGTAAGAAATGGTTGAAGAATGATGTATGATTTTTTCTTCACAATCTATATACTCCAAGCAATTGCCATACTATTTTCCCATCTTCATCTCAATAATGTGGACTTTTCAACAGTTTTGCCAACTTGTATCATATTCTTAAATCAAGTGGTAGGCTTTCAACTATAAAATGAAAATAAATCTTCATTCCAAAATGAAAAATATTAAACATTTACACTAACCTGATTGCTGTAGTTTGACTTCAAAATAGGCTTTATTCTGTAGAATGGGAATGTTACCAAGTGCACCGCCAGTCCCACAAATTCTGATTCCATTTTTCACAATTACTACTTCATGGCCTGAAATTAAATACGAAATTTAGCCAAATCTTTCAAGTGGCGGCAATCACAGGTGAACCTCACCCACCAGATAAGACCAGATAAACCACAAAATAATGTTCATAATTTGGGGAAATTTCATTAGAAGGTTTTCCTTATTTTATTGCAAACATCTTTTATTGAAGATCATCAGGGGAAATGAGGGGGACTTTAGACAAGCCGTCAGCTTCCTGTCCTCCTCAAGATACGGCACACCCCGGCTGCCGTACCGGGCACACCCCAGCTGCCGTACCGGGCACACCCCAGCTGCCGTACCGGGCACACCCCAGCTGCCGTACCGGGCACACCCTAGCTGCCGTACCGGGCACACCCCAGCTGCCGTACCGGGCACACCCCAGCTGCCGTACCGGGCACACCCCAGCTGCCGTACCGGGAACACCCCAGCTGCCGTACCGGACACACCCCGGCTGCCGTACCGGACACACCCCGGCTGCCGTACCGGGTACACCCCCGTTGCCGTACCGGGCACACCCCAGCTGCCGTACCGGGCACACCCCCGTTGCCGTACCGGGCACACCCCAGCTGCCGTACCGGGTACACCCCCGTTGCCGTACCGGGCACACCCCGGCTGCCGTACCGGGCACACCCCCGTTGCCATACCGGGCACACCCCAGCTGCCGTACCGGGCACACCCCAGCTGCCGTACCGGGCACACCCCTGACACACTGACTGCCGTACCGGGCACACCCTGCCGTACCTGACACACTGACTGCCGTACCGGGCACACCCTGCCGTACCTGACACACTGACTGCCGTACCGGGCACACCCTGCCGTACCTGACACACTGACTGCCGTACAGGGCACACCCCCCGGCTGCCGTACCGGTGAGTCAGAGTGCCAGGCACGGCGGCCAGGGTGCCCAACACCCTAGATATACTTGCCCATGTAGCCTGTGTCGAGTATAATGGTGGGTGTGGTGCGTATGGGGACGGTGGTGTGAGGGGCGGCGCCACACAGGTGACGGAAGCAACACAGGTACATTGCCATATTGCCAGCCAGTGTTGCCAGCCTCCATCACAACACTGTGACAGTGTTGCCAGCCGCGCTCTCCTGTCACTCGACCTCCCACTCACATCAACTAATAATACAAATATATGTATTTTCCATAGATTCTTATTACAATGTTTGCATATTATGTATTTGATACTGATTTATAAAGACTAATCACGCGCAGCATTTCTGGAAAACCTTAATTAAAGCTAATGTGGTGATCTCACTGATGTTAACAACTACAGACCTATATCAATCCTGCCAAACTTGTCAAAAATATTTGAAAAACTAATCTACAAGCAGCTTTACTCTTATCTATCCAAACACAATATACTTAGCTCTTGTCAATATGGCTTCAGACCCAAAAAAGCACTAACGATGCAGTTATTAATATGATTAACCTGATACATGCAACTCTTGATAAAAAGGAGTTCCCTGTTGGGTTATTTGTGAACCTGCGTAAGGCTTTTAACACTGTCAACCACCAAAACCTTCTTTTTAAATTACATCATTATGGAGTCAGAGGACACTCCCTGCAATACCTCAAATCTTACCTTACTGACAGGCTCCAGTATGTTTCTGTGAATAATTCAATTTCTCCCACCCTACCCATCAACATTGGTGTTCCTCAGGGTAGCATACTTGGCCCTCTCCTCTTTCTCATCTACATTAATGACCTTCCAAATGCCTCCCAACACCTCAAACTAATTCTATTTGCTGACGACACAACCTTCATTTACTCCAGTCCTGACCCCCTTGCTCTAAATGTCACAGTGAATACTGAGCTAAATAAAGTCCATCTTTGGCTACCTGCCAACAAACTCACCCTCAACATTGACAAAACTTTCTCTATTTTGTTTGCCAATAAATCCTCAAATCAAATAAATCTCAGGATAAATACCCAAATTTGTAACAAAGCAGATGGCAAATTCCTAGGCGTTCTCATTGACCACAAGCTGAATTTCCAGGGACACATTCTAAATATATCAAAAAAAGTTTCAAAAACTGTTGGCATTCTTTCTAAGATCAGATATTATGTACCTCGCCCTGCCCTGGTGACGCTCTATTACTCCCTCATCTATCCTTATCTCAACTATGGCATTTGTGCTTGGGGTTCTACTACCCAAAATCATTTACGTCCTCTAACTACTCAACACAAAAAGCTGCTATTAGGACAATATCCAACTCTGGCCCCAGACATCACTTAATGCCCCTACTCAAATCTCTGAATATGTTAGATATTAAGTCATTGCACATCCTCTCTTGTGTATTATATATATATATATATATATATATATATATATATATATATATATATATATATATATATATATATATATATATATATATATATATGCGAACAAGCCTGAATGGTCCCCAGGACAATATGCAACTGAAAACTCACACCCCAGAAGTGACTCGAACCCATACTCCCAGAAGCAACGCAACTGGTATGTACAAGACGCCTTAATCCACTTGACCATCACGACCGGACAAAATGAGGTGATAGCCGAGGCTATTTGAACCACCCCACCGCCGGCACTCGGATAGTAATCTTGGGCATAGCATTTTACCAAATCACCTCATTCTTTGGGGCACACGTGAGGAACACAAATGCGAACAAGCCTGAATGGTCCCCAGGACAATATGCAACTGAAAACTCACACCCCAGAAGTGACTCGAACCCATACTCCCAGAAGCAACGCAACTGGTATGTACAAGACGCCTTAATCCACTTGACCATCACGACCGGACAAAATGAGGTGATAGCCGAGGCTATTTGAACCACCCCACCGCCGGCACTCGGATAGTAATCTTGGGCATAGCATTTTACCAAATCACCTCATTCTTTGGGGCACACGTGAGGAACACAAATGCGAACAAGCCTGAATGGTCCAAAGGACAATATGCAACTGAAAACTCACACCCCAGAAGTGACTCGAACCCATACTCCCAGAAGCAACGCAACTGGTATGTACAAGACGCCTTAATCCACTTGACCATCACGACCGGACAAAATGAGGTGATAGCCGAGGCTATTTGAACCACCCCACCGCCGGCACTCGGATAGTAATCTTGGGCATAGCATTTTACCAAATCACCTCATTCTTTGGGGCACACGTGAGGAACACAAATGCGAACAAGCCTGAATGGTCCCCAGGACAATATGCAACTGAAAACTCACACCCCAGAAGTGACTCGAACCCATACTCCCAGAAGCAACGCAACTGGTATGTACAAGACGCCTTAATCCACTTGACCATCACGACCGGACAAAATGAGGTGATAGCCGAGGCTATTTGAACCACCCCACCGCCGGCACTCGGATAGTAATCTTGGGCATAGCATTTTACCAAATCACCTCATTCTTTGGGGCACACGTGAGGAACACAAATGCGAACAAGCCTGAATGGTCCCCAGGACAATATGCAACTGAAAACTCACACCCCAGAAGTGACTCGAACCCATACTCCCAGAAGCAACGCAACTGGTATGTACAAGACGCCTTAATCCACTTGACCATCACGACCGGACAAAATGAGGTGATAGCCGAGGCTATTTGAACCACCCCACCGCCGGCACTCGGATAGTAATCTTGGGCATAGCATTTTACCAAATCACCTCATTCTTTGGGGCACACGTGAGGAACACAAATGCGAACAAGCCTGAATGGTCCCCAGGACAATATGCAACTGAAAACTCACACCCCAGAAGTGACTCGAACCCATACTCCCAGAAGCAACGCAACTGGTATGTACAAGACGCCTTAATCCACTTGACCATCACGACCGGACAAAATGAGGTGATAGCCGAGGCTATTTGAACCACCCCACCGCCGGCACTCGGATAGTAATATTGGGCATAGCATTTTACCAAATCACCTCATTCTTTGGGGCACACGTGAGGAACACAAATGCGAACAAGCCTGAATGGTCCCCAGGACAATATGCAACTGAAAACTCAGTTGCTGATGGTCAAGTGGATTAAGGCGTCTTGTACATACCAGTTGCGTTGCTTCTGGGAGTATGGGTTCGAGTCACTTCTGGGGTGTGAGTTTTCAGTTATATATATATATATATATATATATATATATATATATATATATATATATATATATATATATATATATATATATATATATATATATATATATATATATATATATATATATATATATGCGAACAAGCCTGAATGGTCCCCAGGACTATATGCGAATGAAAACTCACACCCCAGAAGTGACTCGAACCCATACTCCCAGAAGCAACGCAACTGGTAACTACAGGGCGCCTTAATCCGCTTGACCATCACGGCCGTCAAAAGGAAGTGATAGCCGAGGCTATTTGAGCCACTTCCCCGACGGCAACTCGGATGGTAATCTTGGGCATAGCATTTCACCAAATCACCTCATTCTTTGGGGCACACGTGAGGAACACAAATGCGAACAAGCCTGAATGGTCCCCAGGACTATATGCGAATGAAAACTGACGGCCGTGATGGTCAAGCGGATTAAGGCGCCCTGTAGTTACCAGTTGCGTTGCTTCTGGGAGTATGGGTTCGAGTCACTTCTGGGGTGTGAGTTTTCATTCGCATATAGTCCTGGGGACCATTCAGGCTTGTTCGCATTTGTGTTCCTCACGTGTGCCCCAAAGAATGAGGTGATTTGGTGAAATGCTATGCCCAAGATTACCATCCGAGTTGCCGTCGGGGAAGTGGCTCAAATAGCCTCGGCTATCACTTCCTTTTGACGGCCGTGATGGTCAAGCGGATTAAGGCGCCCTGTAGTTACCAGTTGCGTTGCTTCTGGGAGTATGGGTTCGAGTCACTTCTGGGGTGTGAGTTTTCATTCGCATATAGTCCTGGGGACCATTCAGGCTTGTTCGCATTTGTGTTCCTCACGTGTGCCCCAAAGAATGAGGTGATTTGGTGAAATGCTATGCCCAAGATTACCATCCGAGTTGCCGTCGGGGAAGTGGCTCAAATAGCCTCGGCTATCACTTCCTTTTGACGGCCGTGATGGTCAAGCGGATTAAGGCGCCCTGTAGTTACCAGTTGCGTTGCTTCTGGGAGTATGGGTTCGAGTCACTTCTGGGGTGTGAGTTTTCATTCATATATATATATATATATATATATATATACCTTGAGGTGCTTCCGGGGCTTAGCGTCCCCGCGGCCCGGTCGTCGACCAGGCCTCCTGGTTGCCGGACTGATCAACCAGGCTGTTGGACGCGGCTGCTCGCAGCCTGACGTATGAGTCACAGCCTGGTTGATCAGGTATCCTTTGGAGGATTATATATATATATATATATATATATATATATATATATATATATATATATATATATATATATATATATATATATATAGAACGCTGAATTGTAATGCCAATCCTGACCTTAAAGCTTCATTGAAGGTTGTAACAGAACCCATGAGAATCCAAGACTGCTAAATAAATATGAAGACCCGCTAAACACCGTGTATCTAATCTACTCAACAACGTAACATAATCGTACGTTACAACCTTTAAAGTACAGCTGGAAAAGATCATCAAGACAAATGGGGAGAGCTGTGGCCAGATTCACGAAGCAGTTACGCAAGTACTTACGAACTTGTACATCTTTCTTCAATCTTTGACGGCTTTGGTTACATTTATTAAACAGTTTACAGGCATGAAAACTTCCCAATCAACTCTTGTTATTATTATAAACAGCCTCCTGGTGCTTTGCAGCTCATTAACTGTTTAATAATTGTAAACAAAGCCGCCAAAGATTGAAAAAAGATGGACAGGTTCGTAAGTACTTGCGTAACTGCTTCGTGAATCTGGCCCCCGTTTGTGTTATATGACCTTTTGAAGAAATTTTCCGGATCAACATCCTCCAAATTGTTCAATATTTTGAAAGTTTCCATGAGATCTGCCCTGTCATGCCTGGTTTGCAATGTTGTTAGCCCTGTGGCCCTCAACCGTTCCTGATACGCGAGTTGACTTAGCTCTGGAATTAATTTTGTTGCCCGGTGTTAGGGGATATTAGACGAACTTATATAGTTAGCTTGTGATCTACACTCTGTAACCTTTCGTACAGAATAAGGTAGCAGCACATTGCAGTGTACACCTAAGCTTGTTAATAAAAAAAATTATTTTCGGTCAACCTTACGCAATAATCTGTGACTTTGAAGTTGGCGCCGTATTAGTCTTCAAGACAATATAGCTTGGACAAGTCTTGCACTAGGGGTTTTCCCCTTGCAAGAAGATTTGAGAGCTTTCATAGCAATTTAAATATGTATAATTCAATATAATGATTACAATAAATATTATTATACTAGAATTTACAATAAATATATACAAAAAAATGTGAGTGATGGTTTAGATAAAAGTGGGGCCGTGGGACCCCTTGAGTGTGGAGGTTTGTTTACAAGGAAGAGGCACGCGTGGCTGGAGTCTGCACCACTATTACTATGGCTATCAGGTGTCAGTTTGAGGGCTCCAATGAAATTGGGGTGTTTGCCAAGCTCACCAACTCCTTCTGCCTCGCCGGCATCGGAGCTTCAGCTAACTTTTACAGGCAAGTGATTCCGGGAAATACGAACGGTATAGCCACACCTCGGCGCTGCCTTGACATGTAATAGTAATTTGCTTTCAGAGCTTTAACAAACCCTGTCAGGTATCAGTTATTGGTATCGAGCTGAATAATGGAATGTTATAGGGCAGTTACCTTAATTAAAAGGCAGTTTACCTTGTGGCAAAGACCTGATGTAAATTGGTAGACCTGTAGCGTGGTGGGCCACGTCCTCTCCTTGCAACCGAAGGTCCCGGGCTCAATCACTTTGCTGAACAGAACCGGTTGGGCAAGTTAACTTTTACATGATGCCGCTGTTCATTTAACAGTAAAATATGTATCTGGTAGACAATTATTGTGGATGGCATCTTGGGAAGATTGGTAATTGGACCTCGGTAAGTCTTTAACTACAGACTTCCTGTCCTCAACAGTGGTAATTAAGTTATTTTAAACCAAAAGAAGGCCAGTATTATACAAACATCCATGTTATTATTTTGTGTTAGATTTGTTTAAATGGTAGTGATGACATTGCATGATGACTTGAGGCCTCCACTCCCATCATATTTCCATAAGTTTAGTCATAATGTCAAAAAATGTATAATTGTTTCATTTAATGAAGGCTTGAATATGGCTCATTGGAGGCGGCGGAAATGTTATTCTGATAATGGTTACGAAACCATGTATCCCTAATTGTTTAATTTCATAGATATTTCATAGAAAAACTTGTTAAAAATAGAGTTGTGGGCGTGAGAAAATCGATGGACCTGGTTCATTGATGCCATGACCCTACCTTTGATAAATAAGCTATAAGGGGCTGGATCCTGAGAAATACTGGCGATGAGGAAGAACTCTCTACAGACAGGTTTTCCTGATAGTTGTCGATCGTATGAAAAGTTGAAATTATAATTTTGCTCCTTTTGCTCCCTTCCTCGCCACAAGAAGGCAGTGCTCACAGTTGGAGTTTGACATGAATAATCTGTCTTAATAATCTAATCTTAAATGATCTTTAATTATACAGAATAGAGTTTTAGAGGAGAAAGTAAATTCAATGTTTATTTCAGCATCTTTGAGGAGCAGCTGAGTGATACAATTCCTGTTGTATTTACATCTGTAGCTGGATGTCGCATCATAGGATCCATGGTTGCAGGTAGGTACTGTACTGTACTTTATTTTTGTAAAGTTTGAAATATTTTCACAAAGTTATAGTATTCTTGCATTATATACCTTTTTTATTTTTTGAGAGAGTAATAAACACATTAAACATTAATTCTTTTGTTTTTTAAATGTATAGGTAATCGACATGGTCTGCTGGTGCCCAACACAACAACTGATACAGAATTACAGCACCTACGAGACCATCTCCCAGATAAAGTTAAAGTACAGCGGATAGAGGAAAGATTATCTGCTCTTGGAAATGTAGTTGTGTGTAATGATTACGTCGCCCTTGTTCATCCAGATATAGATCGGGTATGATCCTCGCAAGTTTTTTTGTACCAAGTATCTAAAGTTATTGATTTTGATGTTTGAAGATTAATTGTTTCAAATTATGATGTATTATTGGGGTACTACTATATTATGTCGTACAGTAATATAAATTTTCAGTGGGGAAGATACAGTATATCCTTTGCATGGTTTTTCTTCTTGGGCTACACTAGAATCCTTGTCCTGTGTCAAGAACAGGAAGTTTGCTGCTTGTGAAAGCTTCCCCCTTTTTCAATTTTGTGTGAAAATTTAACATGTCAAATTTAGTACTATCATTGCTTTCACAGCTTCAGTAGATAATCTATTATTTGCTCTTTTGAGAGAGAGAGAAAGAGAGATGTTTAGGTGAGGGATTTTTCCTTGATTAGAATGCACTTGTAATGAAAGGACTTTACCAAAATTAGTTTAGTAAGGATATGAATCCATGGGAGTTCATCTCTACCCAATTTTCCACTTTGAAAAGGAAGGAGGGTATCAGTCTGGAAGAAAAGCAAATAGAAAAACAAATCCAAAAAGACATTTCCACGTGACACGGCAAAGTTACCAGTCCAAATTGGCATTTCATCCATTTCTTACTTCGTTACATATCAATTCAGCACCAGAGAATCTGAAAACTCCCAGTCTGGACCAAAAGACCTTTATCGGCAGAAACCAAGAAGAACCATGAGGAGTTAGAAAGACAGGACAACCAGGCTCCACCTCTGGCACCTCCTCCCTTCCAACCCAGTAACAGCAGCAACTAAACAAGATACAGCAGAATGCAAGGTCGCCGTTGGAATCTCGCACAAGTGTCTCAGCTTTAAGCTCTTTTGGAGTAACCTTCAGAGTGGCCCCCCTGGAACCCTCCCCCCCTATCTTGACAACGAAAGCTACAAAGCATTAACATGCTTCAGAGCCCACAACAAGGAAAGAAAAAAAGAGCCAAGTGCACCATTCCCAAGGACCCTGACTCACCTAAAGGAGTGATGAACAGAGGCAGTAGTGTGTACTTATCATGCAATAACCCCTTTTGCTTGATCATTATTTTAGGTCTATTATAAGTATTGATGTTAGTTTGCACTTCAATGAGCTTGTGATCCGAGTATGTGGTACTGTATCTGAGATCATTGTCCCTGATCATTATGTCTTCATTGTTTGTGAAGATCAGATCTAGAATATTTTTGTTCCTAGTTAGCTCAGTTATCTGCTGGTTGAATAAAAATTTATCACGGAATCTAAGTAGTTCTCTATTCTGTGGTTGGTTATGTCCATATAGATTTCCCGGTATAACATTATCGTCTGCTATTCTCCATCTTAGACAAGGCAGGTTAAAGTCACCTAGGAAGATAATATCAGGTGTTGGGTTTGCCAAATCATAAAGGCTATTCTCTATTTTATTTATCTCTTCTGCGAGTTCCTCAGACATTGCATCTGGCAGTTTGTATTTTAGAATAATTAAGTTTACTCTCTATTTTTACTCCCAATACTTCTACCACCTCATTTGTAGTTAAGGTGCTCCGAACATACAAGGTCTTCTCTAATATTCAGACCTACTCCTCCATGTGACCTATTTACCCTATCACATCTGTATAGATTATATTCTGGTACAGACAGATCTCACTGTCCAAGAATTTCCCTGCATAAATTTTTGTGAAAGCTCCAAATATTGCATTTGACTCGGTGAGGAGGCCATTTATGAATGGTATTTTGTTTTTTTGCTCTTGTTTTTAGTCCTTGTATGTTGGCAAAAATGAATGAGGTGATGCTTTTTGGGGTGGTTTGACAGGGAGACCTTTTCTGGCAGAGCCATTATGGGTGGAAATATCTGATTTGTGCTGACCAGTACTGATTGTTGTTGGGTTGTTGCCTGTAGTAATTGTAGCTTTGTTGTGGGGTGTAATTGTGTTTGTGATTCTAGTATGTAACTGAATTTTTCATCCACTTTCATACATTCTCTCTGTTTCACCTTTTGAAACCTCTTTTGTCTGGGTATAAACAATTATTTGACTTTCCCCCAAAGCCATTTTCTTGTTTGCTACTGTTTATGTAGCATTCTGTGCCTTTCACATGAAAGTATGGGCAGCTGAGGTCATAGCATTTTCTGTCCTGAAGTGAGGTTTTGCACGTCAGGATGGGAAACCTACATGATCTAAAATGACATTTTTCTTTCCTAAACATATTTAAAAAAATTCTGGGATAGTAGCTGCATTCTAATCCTTTTCTATTTCCAGAACATCTTGTCTGCAAATGCCCTTTACATAAAATTTGCAAAGGTCTGTCCTTCTGGTCTGCCTCTATTGAGGACTGTTGAAGTATCTGTACCTACCTACCTACCTTGTGTAGTTTCCGGGGATCAACAGCCCTGCGGCTCGGTCTGCACCCAGGCCTCCTGGTTGGTCGTCTGGTCAGCCTGGCTGTTGGACGCGGCTGCTTGCAGTCTTGACGTATGAATCACAGCCTGGTTGATCAGGTATTCTTTGGAGGTGTTTGTCGAGTTCTCTCTTGAACACTGTGAGAGGCCGGCCAGTTATGCTCCTTGCGTGTAGCGGGAGTGTGTTGAAAATGCTTCGGCTCTTGATGTTGATAGTTCTCCCTCAGTGTACCTATTGCACCTATGGAACTGTCAGGTCTGTCTGTTAGTATTATGAGATATGCTGGCAAAGGAAACGGGGGATACCTTCAGTGTTGTAATGAGATAAAATCGTATTTTACTTTTTTTTAATTTAAGTGTATAATTCATTGATTGCTTTCAACTGAAAACTAATGTAAACAAGTGTACTTAGGAAATGCTTCTCCTAGTGGTAACTTGAGTTTAAAGATGATTAAGAACTTTTTGGTGAAATTTGACTCCCTGAGAGCGACCTTAATACAAAGGTGCACCGAAACTGTAACTTAAATGTTGTTGAATGCTAAGAGTCGTGAATTTATCCCCCTTAATGGTTTCACATGGGCTAAGCATAAATTAATTTTACACAGGAAACTGAAGAAACAATCCACGATGTGTTGCAAGTTGAGGTGTTCCGCCATACTGTAGCCAACAACGTTCTTGTTGGATCATATGCAGTGTTATCCAATCAAGGAGGCATTGTACATCCTTCTACACCTACCCAGGAGCAAGATGAACTCTCCATGCTCTTACAAGTTCCCCTCGTGGTAAGTCTTCATGTGCATAAATGGTGTTTGGTAATACAGTTATAGGTAAGTAAGTTTAACAGCACAGTGGCTGGGGGAATCTTCCCCTCCCCACCCCCTCCCACATAGTGCACACATAAAGCCATACACTGTCCTACAGAGGCTACTGTACAAATTTGAGAATCAGGTCAGAGTAATGGGTAAAGTGCATATTAGCTGAAGAACTACCTTACCAATAGGAAACAATAACAGTAGGTGAAATATTGAAATGGAATGTTTAGTAAGTTCTAAAAGTCAGTTCTGGGACCCATGGCATTCCTTGTTTATATAAATGATATAGCTGATTAAATACTCCTTTTGTGTTACTATTTGTTGATGATGCAAATTTAATGAGGATAATCAGAACAGGTAAGGATTACAGCACTACCAGGCTTCAGGATGATTTGGATAAGTTGCAGGCATGCTCAGACAAATGGCTAATGGAATTTAATCCAGATAAGTGTAAATTAATGAGAATGAGGACAGGAGTAAAGAGGCCAGAATAACAATATTTAATGAAGGGAGGAGTCTACCAAGCTCTGAGGAAAAAAAAAAAAGAGAGCTTATGAAGTAAACATAAGAGCAAATCTTATCTATGGAGGCACCACAAAGAATCACAAAGGCAGCATATATGTACTTCATCTTAGAGGAATTCATCATTTTTTTGTTTATTATTGTTTACTTCTTTTTCCAATAAGCAAAATTTTTCTATTTTTTAAGGCAACTTTTTATTTATAATAATTATTCCACTACAGTATTTTCATATGGTGAATATTTGTGATAGCCAGTTTCACTGTGGCACATAAAGCCTTAATGATAATTTGAACTTC
The DNA here is from genome assembly GCF_040958095.1 of Procambarus clarkii. NCBI lineage: Eukaryota > Metazoa > Arthropoda > Malacostraca > Decapoda > Cambaridae > Procambarus > Procambarus clarkii. The sequence continues at coordinate 26,886,743 of NC_091167.1, forward strand.
CAAATAATGTCCGCGGTTGTTCAACGTCCTCCCAGCGACTATAAGAAATATTGCCGGAACAACCGTGGACATCTTCAAAGAGAAAACTAGACTGTTTTCTAAAAAATGTGCCTGACCAACTGGGCTGTAGTGGGTATGTGGGCCTGCAGGCTGCTCCAAGCAACAGCCTGGTGGACCAAACTCTCAAGTCAAGCCTGGCCTCAGGCTGGGCTTGGGGAGTAGAACTCCTCCTAGAACCTTATCAAGCAGGTATTTAATGCTGGGTTTACCTGTGATTTACTGCTGCACAGGATTGGGCTTGCGAAGGTTAGTGTACTAATAAATAATTGACAATAGTCAACTAAGAAAAATGTATTTTTCAGGCTGGCACAGTAAACCGAGGTAGTAATGCTTTAGCAGCAGGTCTTCTTGTGAATGATTGGGCAGCTTTTTGTGGTATGGACACAACAGCAACAGAACTCAATGTGATTGAGAGCATCTTCAAAATTAGTGATACTCCACAGTCTGCCATCTCTACAACCATGAGAAAAGCACTGATTGACAGGTTAGTCTGCTCCAATTATGGAAAAACGTGTGTGTGCGTGTGTAATTACCTAAGTGTAGTTCCAGGATGAGAGCTACACTTGTGGTGTCCCATCTTCCCAGTACTCTTTGTCATATAACGCTTTGAAACTACTGTACTGACAGTTTTGGCCTCCTCCACCTTCTCACTTAATTTGTTCCAACCGTCTACAACTCTACAAAAGAAGACTTTCTAATTTTTTCAGCACCTTTGTTTCCTTAGCTTGAATTTGTGTCCTCATGTTCTTGAAGTTGCTGGTTTCAGGAATCCTTCTTTGTCAGTTTGGTGGGTGGGTAATATTAATTTTCACTGCTTCTCTCTTGTTATTGGTATATTTAATAAAGAATTTAATTAGCCAGTTGATGTGGCCTAATCTAAGGCCTTAGATCATTAGGCCTTAAATCCATAGGTCTAATCTAAGATCCTGTGCCATACTTCTACTTTAAAAATAACAAAGAATGGCAGTCATTAGATACTGTATTGAGGCAGTTATTATAGATACAGAATGAAGAATGTTGGTCAGTTTCAAATATAAGTAGTGAGATTGCAACCTATGTTGTGGGTGTAGTGTTGACTGCTGTACAAAAAATGGAATTACAGTACACAATATGTTCTCAAACACTGCTCTTGTAGATCATTTAAATTAGTTTTCCTTTGTTGTAATTTTGGTTATAAGTCAACTAAATTCAATAACTACAATATTTGAAGTTACAAAAATTAGGAATTTATATGGGTGAATGATGGCAGAATGTACTGTAGCAAAGAGGAAGGTTGAGATGGGGGTATATGGTGACTGTGAACGACTCGAGATATTGTAAGAGACAAAACTATGTAAAAGTGTTTTGTAAAGAGGAAGTGAATTTATTTGGTATAATCAGTAATGTATATACTCAAGAGGATCACTGTACACCTGATCCTAACGGAGTGTTGAGTTGCTGGTGTAGTGTGGGTAGTGCTTGTTTATCATGATGTTATACAGTACTGTGGTACTGTATTATGAGTTATATAATGAATAGCCAAGTGGTATTTTTAATTTCATGTTATTAATTATCTATAACCTTCCTTTGCTATACAGTATAACTTGATTCTTATATCCGAGTCAAAGTCTCCCCTTATAATGAAAGTGGGAAATGGGGAATTATGTATATGTGTGTTGATGTAACCTCTTGTAATATCAGCTACTGCCAGCTGACTGCAGTCTGCAAACCCATTGCTTACTCTTTCAGGTGGGAAGGTAAATCTTAGGATGGTTACTATGGGTGATATGGTATGAATATTTTAAATTGCCTCGTCTTTTGTCGTTTTTTTTATCTCGGAATTGTGAAGCAAAAGTGAAGGATGGCAGTAAGTCACAGAAGTCTCCTGTGACAGGAGTCACAGGCATAAAATCTTATAAAGGATCATGTCACCCTTTTTGTGTTGGCCTATGAAAAGTAGCACATGTATCTGGGGGGACTTTTAACTTTTTTGTACAAGGTGCAAGTTTTGGTTTGGTTCGGTTTCATAGGCAATATACTGCAGGTGTATTTTGCACCATTCAGCAATACTGTACTCTACAGTGGAACTTCAATATTCGTCATTAATCCATTCCTGAGGGCTTGGAGAATAGGAAACTGACAAATATGGAAAAAATTTCCCCATAAGAAATAGCTGAAATTTAATTAATTCATTTCTAGCCCCCCAAAAAAATACATAAATAAAAAAGTTGCTTTTTCACAGATAATAGATTCTAAACTGCTATCATCAGTCATCCATTATTCAGTAAACCACACCAATAACATTTCCAATCTGTTATAGGTGTGGATTACTGAAATACCTTCATATGTTGATCTACTAGCAGTAAAAAAATTTTTACACCTTTTGCCACAGCAGCCTTTTTAATTGCTTCCATATTTTTATTTATGCTGTTTATGGTAGCTCTTGGCATATTAAATTCTAAGGCTAAGTTGGAAACAGATTCTCCATTTTCAAACTTGGCAATAAGCTGTGAAAATCACAACTCGGTTGTGGTTTTCACAGCTTTCCTTTTGGTTGTTTTTCTTCACTATGTATTGTTAGGGCCAAAAAAAGAACAAAAATTCCCCTAGAAAAATTAGCAGATGTACACTTTATAACTACACAAGGCTGATTGGGTGGGCTAGAGGACTGAGTGGCGATCCTGTACTGAGCGGCGGGTGATGAATATGGAAGCATATTTTGTCGTCAAAATGTGACAGATATGGAGGTTCCACTTTACTATACTGTATTTAAAAAGACCTTTAACACTGCAGTGTTTTTGGTTATTGTGAGTCAACTCTCATACTAGTAAATTTAGCATAAATTATTAAAAATTGGAAACTGTAACTATTGAAAATGAATAGCATCAAGGTCATTTGACTCCTCAATATTATCTTACTCAAATCATTGAAGGGAAGAAAATTATCAGGAGAAGGGGCTAGGCCAGTATGACAATATAGTTTAGAGCATTGATGATTGGCCAAATGTCTTCCATAAAAAATGCATGTCTGGGGGAGGCAATGCACAAGTACATTATTGTGTCTGGTAAAATAGTTGAATAATATACAACTATATATTTGGAGCTCTATTAAAAAAAAAGCAATAGATTCTGAATGTTTATTAAAATAAATAAAAAGTGTAAATAATTGAAGAGATTATATTATATATGAGTATTTATATTACGAGTTTAGGCTGTGTCGAATACTTTCTGTATTAGTATACACAAAGTATATACAAAGTATACATTGATATTTTCCATGGTGGAATTTTTGGTAGTTAGTAGGTATAGTATATTGACCAGACCACACTAAAAGGTGAAGGGATGACAACGTTTCGTCCAACGTTTCCATCGACTTGAGAATGGTCCAGGACGGACTGAAACATCGTCGTCCCTTCACCTTCTAGTGTGTGGTCTGGTCAACATACTTTAGCCATGTTATTGTGACTCATTGCCTGCATAGGTATAGTATAGATATTTTTTATAAAAGATTCTAATCCAGTGTTGTTTTCTCTCTTTCCAGTATGACATAAATTCTCCAGGGCATCTGCCATTTCAACATGAAAGGACAGGAAAGAGGTGAAAGTTGAAGACAATTGTTATTATACAGTATAAGTTTTGTTTTATTTCTTAATTTTCATGTTTCCTTGCATGGGTGTGTTATATCTATACTGTAATTGTATTTTTGTTGCATACAATGACTGGCTTACAGAAGCTGATGTCTTAACCTCATGGAGAATGAAGCATTGTTTCATGGCACATTCTTGGTTATTAGTGCAAGAATGTGGCTACTATAGATGTATCATGTTTTAGCTGTGCAATGGCACGTGTAGTAAACTGTAGGTGGATGTGGCATACAAATTTTCCCCTCAAAAACAGACTGACTGAAGTTTGTCAAAAATTAATTATAATATTTTTTGAGCATAAAATTTTGCAAGTTTTTTATTTTTATTTTTGTTTATATTTAGTATTTTTTCAATTAATATATAATTTTAACATTGTATTGTTATTTAATATGCATTCAAATATAAACTGTATGATAGTCAGAAGTGGTATTATTTCCCGATGTGCAATTTACTCAAGATTTTGAGCAATTTTAAAATAATGACAACACGTTGATAAGTAGCCAATCGATGTTGCTTAGTCGTGGGGGGATAGCTTTTTTCTTTAGATTTCATTGCTTACTTTTTGATTGAACAAATCTTCCTAGATTTTTTATTTTTAGGAAAGGGAGTTTTGGGAGTGGGATTAATTTAGCTGCATCTTTTGTAGGCAAAGGAGCATTTGCACTCCACTTCCAGGCAGTTGAAGGTGTTTTCTAGTGTTGTTGCCTGGTGGTGTGGTAGGCAGCTAAGAATGTCTATCGTAGGCTTCCCATTTTGGTCGTTGGTCTGCCCACCTGAGGGGGTTGTCTGTGTAGATCAAATGAGTTTCTGGGCCTAGGTGCATGGGGTAAGAGCATTTTTGCACCAGTGAGCAAATTTGTGTTTTAGTCTCTCACCCTATTAAAAAGGGAAGCTGTGCTAAGAATGGGGTACTCCATACTGTATTGCTTTATGCTTGCTTCTTTAATAGAAGGTATCCCATGGTTACCTGTTTTGCCCCTCGCTTTATGGAGACGTCATTCTCACTCTTTGGGTTCTGGTGACCAGGCCCAAAGCTGTATGTGCTGTCCTTCCTGACAATCCTCTCCCACAATTTGGAAATGTTAGAGGGATAGATTGTTAGCTATTTGGAAAAACATATTGCATGTACCATCAGATGACTCGACACCTTGGTCTTCCTCCTGTCACCAGAGAGGAAATTAGAAATATCCCTGGCTTTCTGAAAGAAGTGGGAAACATCTTGGGGGTCAGTTACCTATTGGTTACACTAGTTTGTGGTCACTTAATAGAACAAGACCTGTGCCATACTCTCAGAACTGCATTGTTCCTCAAACAGTTAAACTTCTTGTAGACTGTTCTGATTTTCAAGATGGTCAGTACAGGTAGTTCTGTCCAGGAATGTTCCTGTATTGTACCAGCATACAGATTTGCTAATATAACTGTTCTTTCTTCCTTCAGTTACTTGATTATAACTAATTTGTAAGTCTTGGGAATGAAATGTTTAATACATGGTCTCTTTCAGCACATTTGGCACCCAACAAATTAACTTGTTCATTTACACAAAAATCGAACATGGAAAACCCACAGGAACTTGATTACACTTATCTGATTAACATTTACACGATTCTCTTTATTTTGTCAACTGTCCCTGCTGTCTGCCTTTTTCTACAATTTTGTAATGCAGCACTCGTGTCAGAAGCTTGATACTATAACAATGACAGTAATCATGGTTCTCAACCCCTAATTATCCTTCTTTTTTGCCCTAAAATGCATTACTCACATTTACAGTGTATACTGCACCTGCTTTGCCATTAGTTGACTTAATTAACATAGCCATCAGTGTAGATTTTATCAAATTTCCTGCTGCTCTAATAATTTTCTAAAGATGTTATTTTGTGGTAACGTACATTTAGTTATTTAAAAGTACTGTACTGGTAGATACAATAAGTTATTCTATTACACACTTTGGTAATCAAGTGGTACATTCTTGCAAAGTCACTAATGCTGAGAATTTCAGACTTTTGTATGCATCATACTTATATTAATGTTAGGTGGTTCTTCCTTCCAAAGAAGTACTAACTCGCAAACATGTTAGTAGGTGGAATTCTCTGAAGGAAAATTCGGGGAAGTAACATAACTATTCAATATATTCATTTTTGTACTCTATATGGTTGGTAGCAAGCAGTTGTTGGAGGTAGGCGACCTGGCACTCCTTCTTCTGCAGCTCCTCTTCCACTGCCAATCGATGCTGCCGTTCCATTTGCACCCGCTTCTCGCACACCCGCCGGGCCTGCACAAACATAGCTGCGAAACCCATGACCAAGCTTCATTATGAATTGCCAAATTTTACTCTATTGTTGACATTATAACAAAAATTACAAACTACTAGTACTAATTTGAAGTCTTAGAACTCGAGACTACTGCCTTTAATATGAACTTTAGAACAATTAAAATTTGGTGATTAATAAATTTAAGACATTAATCTAGTGTATACAAATAATATTCTAAGATCACCCCATATACCAGTTATATCTTGTGGAGTAAACGGCGTGTTAATGTAACCAAATAAAGAGGGAAAAGGCAAATACAAGAGATGGGTAAAATAGTCTGGCAGAGACTAACCAAAGGAGAAAAAAAACCTTGTACTAGACAAAAGCAATCATGGTGACAAGGCAGTGAAGACAATTGTCTGGGAAGCCAGTGAGCCGCTCTTCCACGTTTGAGCCATGTCCTCGGTACAGTGTGTCTTTCTTGATCTGAATTTGCATCCTGGTTGTCAAGACTGCATGTACAATATTATGATCATGCTTACCGAGGGTGTTCCTTGATCATATCTTACGATTATACTAAATAAGTTAGATAAATAATTCTGGTTTCTAATTTTGTATCTTAAACTGACCCAACTCATTAACCCAAATTTGTACCCTAATTATATGCATCTATGCAAATTGTCTCCAAGTGATCTCTGGGACATTTAAAAGAAAGGTACCATAACACCTCCAGTAGCCAATGATACAAAAAATGGCTTGAAAGTTCTTGCACACAAACAACTAGTACTTGCAGCCCCTACAAGTCACCAATCACTCCCTCAAACCTCTCATTACCCATCATGCTCACCATTCAAGCTGTCCTTACCACTTGGGCTGGACAGTAGAGCGACGGTCTCACTTCATGCAGGTCGATGTTCAATCCCCAGCCGTCCAAGTGGTAGGGCCCCATTCCTTTTCCCCCATCCCATCAAAAATCCTTATCCTGAACCCTTCCAAGTGCTATATAGTATAGTCCTAATGGCTTGGCACTTTCTCCTGATAATTCCCTCCTTCACCATTCAAGCTCTGCACACTTCTGCTTGTGCTGTCTACATCTTCATAGTATCTGCACTGAGTGGCTAACTCTGACTTAAAACTCTTAGACTGATTTAACAGTATATTTGGTCATCACAAGAAATAAGAATCTCTTTGATGACTTGGGTAAAAAGATAAAATATGTTGTGCAGAATTTTATGTATATTTATTCAAGTAAAATATATGCTGACTATACATTAAGTGTATTGATACATGGCATAGCATTTTTATAACATATGCTAATACCGTATATGTATTATTGATATAGTATAACGATTAACATAATATATCATGCATGTTGACTACTATGTATTCTGACTACATATATTGTGTATCCTGTCAAATATGCCATATGTGTGTGTGTGTGTGCGTATACCTACAGTATCACTCACCGTTCTGAATCCTGACGACTCGCCAAAGTCTGAGGATGATGATGAGTCCCAAGCCAGAGTGGGCATCATGGGAGTGAAGGTAGACCGCATCAAGGCACAGTGCCACACTCACCACCAAGCCGTCAAACACCTCTGCCTGCAACACAGCACTTGGACGGCATCCTAACAAAACCATTGCAAAGGAATTCAAACTGCAACAGACCATTATATGTTAACTAGAAAGTTTTGTTTATGGTAATTTTATTGTTATACGAGCAAGTTTTGGTTTGGAGGAGACGTACAGTTCTTGTAAATTCTGCTTTTAAATGTATATAAAATATTACACTGAATTTTATAATTTAGTAAGCTGTTCCATATGTTTACTATTCAATTAGAGGAAAAGTATTTTGCTGCATTTGAGTAAAAACTTTTGCTTGTAACTTTACAAGCTATTATTTTGTGGTTAAACATTGCTAAATTAAAATATTTTTTTCCAGATCCAGAGTATCATATCCCTTAATGATCGTAAATACCTGTACTGTATTAAATTACTTCTCAAGACTGAATAAATTTAGTATGTTGTTGACTGACACAAGAGTTCCTAATATCTCTTCTAGAGTACGATGGCCAAAACTCTAATATTCCAGAATAGGACATACTAATGAACTGTACACAGTGAGAATAACTTTTTCAGATCAAAATTCAAAGGATTTTCTAATGAAATTACATATTGTGTCCAAATCAAGAAAAGTCTATCAACTTGGTACATGATCATCTATACTGTACCATGTGGCATTTTTTAAAGTAGTCTTCGATAAGCAACTTTATCAAATGCTCTCTGAAAATCCAGATAAATAATGTCAACCAGTTTTGCTATCACTGAACATACTAAAAATGATATAACAGAAATAAAGGTTAGTCGAACATAGATTTCTAAAAAAAACCATGCTGGTAACATCTTAATTAGATGGTACCTCTATATGATATCTTCTCTAAGTACAGTAGTATTTAATTATTGGTTAGTATCTAATTATTACAAGGTTTCACTTCTCTTTTTATTTATGTATACAAGAGTTCTTACATTCTTGTACAGCCACTAGTATAGCATTCCGGGCAAGTCCTTAGGACTTGCCCGGACAATTAGGACTTAATCCTAATTTTCCCCGGAATAAAACCTGCCAAATCGTTAACAACCAGGTACCCATTCACTACTTGGTCTGAGGACGGGCTGGTGAGTCGTGTGTAAACCATTTTTCATTCATAAACGGGGTTTGGCAGGTGCATGGAATGGCCTTTTGTTAATGAGAACAGGCTGCTGGTGGATTACGGTGGATCACGAGGTTGGAAAAACTCACCGCCCAACGTGGGGCTCGAACCCACGACCCCGAGATTAAGAGTCTCGTGCTCTACCGACTGAGCTAGCCGGGCTTATTTGAACCCAGCTAGTCATTAAATAAAATGCGGCTGGATAAGTGTGGTCCAAGAGCTGAAGCTCAGTCCTGTTGTTACAAATAGGTGAATACTTACTCATTTATATTGGTATTGTGTGTGTGTCTAAATAAATGGGCAAATAGGTTTCCCGTATGGCCGCACCTTGTGGGAGAGCAACTCCATCCTGAATGTGAAGATCTTGAGTAGCAACTCGAGGAAAAAGAGGACGAGCAGAGCGAGGGAGAGGGCGTGGAGGACCAGTGGAACCGGAGAGTCCTTGGTGTGCTCCCCGAGGTCCAGCAGCAGCTGTCCCACCACCAGTATCGCGTCCACCACCACCAGCACCACCACCGTCACCTGCCGGGGACCACCACCACCACCACCAGGGGTGCCTGGGTTAATATGGCTACCTTCTCACACACTCTCCAGTTCTCACTCCCTGCCACCACAGCCACTATCATCACTATCAGACAGTTATTTCGCCGCCACCACCGTTCCCACCACCACCACCGTCATTCTCATCGCTATCATCACTACCACCATCATCCCCGATCATCACTATCATCACCACTATCCCCCATCATTTCCATCGCTATCATCACCATCCTCATCACTGTCATCATCACCATCATCCTCATCACTATCATAACACAGTACACAGTTACAAACCCATTAAGATTTCAACTGAGATTCAACAGAGCAGAAGCAGTTGTTAAACACATAGAACAAAATCTCACTGAAGCGACCACACGAGTCATAAATACTGACACACCGCCTAATTATACAGACACAAGTAACACTTAGTGGGCCAGCCAGAGGCTTGGGGCCCGCGCAGGAATATCCCTGAAAAAAAATCATCACTATTACCATAGGGAGCCGGTCGGACGAGATCCCTGGGTTCGATCCCAGGCGCCGGCGAGAAACAATGGGCAGAGTTTCTTTCACCCTATGCCCCTGTTACCTAGCAGTAAAATAGGTACCTGGGTGTTAGTCAGCTGTCACGGGCTGCTTCCTAAGGGTGGAGGCCTGGTTGAGGACCGGGCCGCGGGGACACTAAAAAGCCCCGAAATCATCTCAAGATAACCTCAAGATAGATCCTCCTCATCTCTCTCATCACCTAGTATCATCACGCCCATCAGCAGAAAGAGACACGGAGAAAAATCCACCTCAAATCAATATATGATATTACTGATTCCTTTACAGTTAATTTACGGCTTCGTGAACACTAGGCTTACACTGATTCAATTGTCAAGAGGCTGGAACAGCCTGCATGTAAGATTACCTTGAGGTTAACGCTCAACGTCACCGCGGCCCGGTCATCGACCAAGCTGTTGGACGCGGCTGCTCGCAGCCTGACGTATGAATCACAGCCTGGTTGATCAGGTATTCTTTGGAGGTGTTTGTCACGTTCTCTCTTGAACAATGTGAGCGGGTCGGCCAGTTTTGCCCCTTCATGTGTTGTGGAAGCGTGTTGAATGTCTCGGGCCTCTGATGTTGATAGAGTTCCCTCTCAGATTACCTATTGCGAAAGGTGTACAAAAGCAATATGCACACAGGTTGCTAGTGTAAGACTAAACAACTGGTTCAGCTCCACATATAAAGAATTACATGCATTACAACCAGCTGTTAACACATTGACAAATAAAAGAGTATTTTTTCTGTGATTCAAGGTCAGGTCTTCAATCACTTAAAGACACGAGGGACAAAATAGATACTGGTATTATTACTGCTGTAGCATACATTATACGAAATATAATGGATGTGTTTAGAATGTGTAGGAGAACGTGTCACCTGACAGGGTGTGGAGGTGAGTGAGTGTGTCACCTGGCAGGGTGTGGAGGTGAGTGTGTCACCTGGCAGGGTGTGGAGGTGAGTGTGTCACCTGGCAGGGTGTGGAGGTGAGAGTGTGTGTCACCTGGTAGGGTGTGGAGGTGAGTGTGTGTGTCACCTGGCAGGGTGTGGAGGTGAGTGTGTGTGTCACCTGGCAGGGTGTGGAGGTGAGTGTGTGTGTCACCTGGCAGGGTGTGGAGGTGAGTGTGTGTGTCACCTGGTAGGGTGTGGAGGTGAGTGTGTGTGTCACCTGGCAGGGTGTGGAGGTGAGTGTGTGTGTCACCTGGCAGGGTGTGGAGGTGAGTGTGTGTGTCACCTGGCAGGGTGTGGAGGTGAGTGTGTGTGTCACCTGGTAGGGTGTGGAGGTGAGTGTGTGTGTCACCTGGCAGGGTGTGGAGGTGAGTGTGTGTGTCACCTGGCAGGGTGTGGAGGTGAGTGTGTGTGTCACCTGGTAGGGTGTGGAGGTGAGTGTGTGTGTCACCTGGAAGGGTGTGGTGGTGGGTGTGTGTGTCACCTGACAGGGTGTGGTGGTGGGTGTGTGTGTCACCTGGCAGGGTGTGGTGGTGAGTTTGTGTGTCACCTGGAAGGGTGTGCAGGTGAGTGTGTGTGTCACCTGGTAGGGTGTGCAGCTGAGTGTGTGTGTCACCTGGAAGGGTGTGGAGGTGAGTGTGTGTGTCACCTGGAAGGGTGAGAAGGTGAGTGTGTGTGTCACCTGGAAGGGTGTGGAGGTGAGTGTGTGTGTCACCTGGAAGGGTGAGGAGGTGAGTGTGTGTGTCACCTGGCAGGGTGTGGAGGTGAGTGTGTGTGTCACCTGGCAGGGTGTGGAGGTGAGTGTGTGTGTCACCTGGAAGGGTGAGGAGGTGAGTGTGTGTGTCACCTGGAAGGGTGTGGAGGTGAGTGTCTTCCTTAGACGTTCTCTTATGTCTGTAAGCGGTCTCAGGTCCGACCCATCCGAACTATTCGATTTCTCGCTTCGCGTCTCCCAAACTTCAGGCGACTTCGTCTCGCTGGGAGGGTCCTGGGTGCTGCTGAGTTCCTGGGTGCTGCTGGGGTCCTGGATACTGCTGGGAGGGTCCTGGGTGTCGCTGGGAGGGTCCTGGGTGTTGCTGGGAGGGTCCTGGGTGTTGCTGGGAGGGCCTTTAACGTTACTGTTGGGACCCTGAACGTTACTGGAAGTATCCTGAATGCTACTTGAAGCACTTTGGATGTTAATGGGAGGGTCCATGTTTTGATAGTCAACCATTTTTTCCAGTATCTGTCAAAATTTGGTAGTTTTGATAATATGCTTCATACAGATAGAGGAGTGAACAAATACACCCAACTACTGTGCCCAGAGAAACACAGTACCCTAAACTCAACGTGTACTGTGGGGAATACATTATTACACTCAAGGGGTATACAGTACAAGTGTACTACTTAAATATAATAAGCATATATATAAGATATAATACAATACAATACAAGTACACAAAGTTAGTTAGTTGTACTTAGTTAAGTAAACAAAGTTAGTTGTACTTAGTTAAGTACACAAAGTTAGTTGTATTTAGTTAAGTACACAAAGTTAGTTGTACTTAGTTAAGTACACAAAGTTAGTTGTACTTAGTTAAGTAAACAAAGTTAGTTGTACTTAGTTAAGTAAACAAAGTTAGTTGTACTTAGTTAAGTACACAAAGTTAGTTGTACTTAGTTAAGTAAACAAAGTTAGTTGTACTTAGTTAAGTACACAAAGTTAGTTGTACTTAGTTAAGTACACAAAGTTAGTTGTACTTAGTTAAGTAAACAAAGTTAGTTGTACTTAGTTAAGTACACAAAGTTAGTTGTACTTAGTTAAGTAAACAAAGTTAGTTGTACTTAGTTAAGTAAACAAAGTTAGTTGTACTTAGTTAAGTACACAAAGTTAATTGTACTTAGTTAAATACACAAAGTTATTTTGATGTACTCAGTTAAGTACACAAAGTTATTTTGATGTACTCAGTTAAGTACACAAAGTTATTTTGATGTACTTAGTTAAGTACACAAAGTTATTTTTATGTACTTAGTTAAGTACACAAAGTTATTTTGATGTACTCAGTTAAGTACACAAAGTTATTTTGATGTACTTAGTTAAGTACACAAAGTTATTTTGATGTACTCAGTTAAGTACACAAAGTTATTTTGATGTACTCAGTTAAGTACACAAAGTTATTTTGATGTACTCAGTTAAGTACACAAAGTTATTTTGATGTACTTAGTTAAGTACACAAAGTTATTTTGATGTACTCAGTTAAGTACACAAAGTTATTTTGATGTACTCAGTTAAGTACACAAAGTTATTTTGATGTACTTAGTTAAGTACACAAAGTTATTTTGATGTACTTAGTTAAGTACACAAAGTTATTTTGATGTACTCAGTTAAGTACACAAAGTTATTTTGATGTACTTAGTTAAGTACACAAAGTTATTTTGATGTACTTAGTTAAGTACACAAAGTTATTTTGATGTACTTAGTTAAGTACACAAAGTTATTTTGTTGTACTTAGTAAAGTACACAAAGACCAAACGTAACCTAGCGCTCCGTGGAGTATCCACTGGGGAACACACACTAACTCACTGCTCCTCTCGCTCTTATCATCATATTAACCTTTACTTAAATGTTCGCACTAATCGCCCTTAATTTAATTCCGGCCACCAAACTGTCATATTCCCCAACACTTTCTTCTCCTTCACCTCGCCTTATAAGCCCCTGGGGAGGAGACAATAGAGATATATAACATACCTTGAACAATGTGTGTGTGGGGGCGGTCTCTCCCGACCGCCATAATGCCGCCCTCCACATCCGGCTTCCAACACTTTTATTTATTTATATAATTATTTATATATATACAAGACGGTACATTGGGTTTATGAGAGTACATAGCATTTATAATTTTGCATTCTTGTAAAGTCACTAACACGTATAGCGTTTCGGGCCGGTCCTTATAATCTAACATAATTTGAAGTAGGTAATTTGTAGCAAAATTATATCTACTCATTGAAACTACAAGATACCATAGAGAGGCAAGTTTTCTCTTCCAGCGCCTCAGCGTAGCGATCCAGAGGGGGAATGTCCTCGGTGGTTCCTGCCCGGCGTCGGAGGAGTTCGAAGAAATCTACAGCCTCTAGAAAACAAGCTTTCCTTTATTTCCATATATAACTGTGAAACCATGTTCAATAAAGTGTACAACATAAATAATAAAAAGGGGGAAACAGCAAAATCACTCAAGACAGGCGACTGGAAGGTCAATACCTCTTTGTTCCCATAGCGTCTGAGACGCATGGCCCCTGGGGCAAGAGTGCCTTGGGATTTCTCAAGGAATTGGGTTCCAAGCTCATTGACGTCACCAGAGACCCAAGGGCTTCCAGTTTTTTGTTTCAGCGCCTTAGTGTGGCGATCCAGAGGGGAAATGCTTGCTGCGTCCTCGGTTCCTGTCCGGAAGCGGAGGAGCTTCAAGAGATCCATAACCTTTAGGCATTTGTCTTGTATGTTTTGTAACCTTTAAATACACAATAAAGCAAAAAAAAAAAAAAAAAAAAAAAGGAAGGGGGTGGTAGGAGAAAAGCACACAGAAACTGTATTGGAGGGGACCTACATTCCCTGCAATGCGTTATGTGTGGTTTCCTCCGAGGCTATGGGTTTCCTCTGGCTTCTTCCAGCCAGAGGTGGTACTCCCTTCTCTTTTGAAAAAAAAAAATATATAGGAGTACCACCTTTGGTGCAATTGTAGGGACCCATAGCCTCGAGGAAGAAAATAAAGAGTATTCAAAGAAGACCTTGTGGATTCCCACTAAACACTTTAATATTTTCTTCTCTTACCACCCCTATTCTTTTTTTATTATTGATTTTATTTTATTACATTGTTACAATTTATAGAAAACACACACGTATATAACAATCACTGTTCGAAGACCTCATCCAGCTCTTCGGAGGTGGGGTGCGTGCCCAAGAAACATTAAGTATTTTCTCTCTGGATCATGACACTGAGGTTCTGGAATAAGAAACTGGTCGCTCTTGATTTTCTAGTTTGCTAATGAGTTCCTTACTTTCCTCCTTTAGGAACTTGAGTGCACATTTACCCTAGGCGCCCAGAGTCTCAGAGCCTATCGGCACGAACCTGTAACAACGTTCTAGGTCCCTGTACTTTTTAGTTTTCTGGGTCTCCCTGAAGGTGGGTGCCCAGCGTCTCTCAGCTGTACTGTGAGGTAGATAGGTATCAGCCAATGGAGATGCACACGTGTAGTCCCACACGACCTGTCTACCATTCCTCCATGGCTGCAGGGTGACTCCATCTGGGTGTTTGTGACTGTTGTCAGGTCTGCACAACTGAGGTTCCCTTTGTGCTAGACACCCAGCTGTAGACAAACTTCTCTTGATGATGTTATTGACTGCTTCATGTCTGGCAATCTATCCCTGTGACTTACGACAGATGAGACCATGGCTGCCGTATTGGTCCGCCCGTGCATAGCCGCTGATACACCGGTGTTTGGAGGAGATAGAGGCGGCAAGGCGCAAGGCAATACCACCACTACTTAAGGCCCCGGTGGTTCAGACGGTTGCCCAAGGCAGAATTAGGGACTGCCAACAGGAAATCCCCGGCATGGGGAGCTTGTACAGTCCGGAGGCGGGCCTTGTCCTTCCCTGAAGCTGCCTCAAACAATGTTGTGACAATGTTCTCCACTATGGGGCTATCTCATTTGTCCTGTTTGCAGTCGTTTGGAAATGTTGGTCGAGGTTGAGAGTTGGCAAGATTGTCTCATTGGTCGGCTTCATCCGCAAATTTGGGATCATTAATCCCAATGGAGTCTCTTAGGTATTTTGGTAGTATTTCTTTCACTAATTCATCTGTTGCACTGGTCGAGGATAAGAATGTCGGCAATGCTAACTGTGTCGCCTTGCGAATACCGCAACCCGTTCTCGCAAATTCGTAAAGTCAATATTGACTTATTAACTACGTGCATAGGTGATATACTAAACATAATAGATACCCTTAAAAAGATTCATAGAAAACACCGACCTTACCTAACCTTGTTAGTATCTTAAGATAAGCATCTTATTGCTTCGTAATTACAATTATTACTTAACCTATACCTATTATAGGTTAGGTAATAATTGTAATTACGAAGCAATAAGATGCTTATCTTAAGATACTAACAAGGTTAGGTAAGGTCGGTGTTTTCTATGAATCTTTTTAAGGGTATCTATTATGTTAAGTATGTCACCTATGCACATATTTAATAAGTCAATATTGACATATTAAATTTGCGAGAACGGGTTGCACCCCTGAGTCTAACTGGGAGCGTTGCTTAGTCCCACTGGTCATCTTGCGGGAGAGGTTTAACACTTTCATGGTTATTGACTTTAGGAGTGCGTCATATTCTGTTAATTTTGAACTTTTGGACTGGACCTTAGGAAATAGGTAACCCTGGGCAAAGCCAGGCACCTTGTGAGGAGGTACAAAGCATCATGGGCATCCAAAGCCCCTATTCTTCCCTCATCTTCCTTCAGATCGTTCAGCATTTCTTCGAAGATTATATCTATATATATTCTATATATAGTATATGTTCAGTATGTATAAAAAGAATAGGGGGTGGAAGATGAAAATATTGAAGTGTTCAGTGAGAATCCACAAGGTCTTCTCTGAATATTCTTTATTTACTTCTCCGAGGCTATGGGTTCCTACAATTGCACCAGAGGTGGTACCCCCCCTATATATATGTATATACAGTATATATTAATTATTATTATATACTCAGGCATTAACGAGTGCGCAGTTCCAGTAATATTTACCCCTAAAACATTTAACTACCTTAAAGCTTTAAAATTATCATATAATATAAAAAAAATCATGCATTATGTCGAATGTATTTCTTTGATTCAAATAAAGTTAATTTGTCCAAGTAAATTAAAAGGAACTACCTTTGTTCATATTTCTGAAGAACTGAGGGATCAAGTAGAAGTTAGAGAATAACAAAGGCCGCGTCTTATTCGAAGGGAGTTGGAGCTTAACTTATATTTTAGTAATTATCTCTTACATTTCTGTAACAAATATATTATTGTTCATCTATATTAGCACATTCTCCAAAAGGGTCAAATCATTATTAATTCATGAGTTGCCAATTACGTAATAAAACAAGATAAATGTTCACATTAAGGAACATTTGGCGCGTATTTTGTGATGTTAAGAATAATTAACATAACATTTTGTTATGTTAATTATTTGACATGTACTCGAGGTGCCGGTGAGTGCCTGAGTGGCCAGTGGCAGCGCACTCGGGAGAAGAATTTCCAGATTAGATGTTACTGAAGGATCCAAAAATTAGCTCCCTCTATGATTGAGTATGCAAGAATGTCTCGACCTTCGGTTCACCGAATTCATGTTAATTTATGCATTTTAAGGCCAGGTTCGATTAGGTTATTCACAACTTGGCCAGATCATTTAGCCATGCCTTTCTAGACTTTGTGTGAAATAGATAAGGTAAAGGTAATTATCAGGAGAAAGCACTAAGCCTTCACGACTATACATGCCTAGTTGCGCTTGCGGGGATTGAGCTTTGGCTCTTTGATCCTGCCTCTTAACTGTCAACTGGTGTACAGGTTCCAGAGCCGACTAGGCTCTTATCATATCTACATTTGAGAATGTGTATGGAGTCAGCCTCCACAACATCACTGCCTAATGCATTCCATCTGTTGACTACCCTGACCCAGAAAATATTCTTTCTAAGGTATCTATGGCTCATTTGGGTACTAGGTTTCCATTTGTGTCCCTTTGTTCATTTTCCACCCATGCTAAATAGTTTGTCTTTGTCCATCCTGTCAATTCCTCTAAGAGTTTTGTAGGTGGTGATCATGTATCCCCTTGCTCTTCTATCTTCCAGGGAAGTTATCTGCCTTAAGATTACCTTGAGGTATGTTCAGGGCTTAGCATCCTTGCGGCCCAGTCATAGACCAGGCCTCTTGCTGTTGGACATGGCTGCTCGTAGCCTAACGTATAAGGCACAGCCTGGTTTATCAGGTATCCTTCGGAGGTGTTTACCGAGTTCACTCTGAGGGCTCTGAGAAACTGAGGGATTGGCCAGTTATGTCCCTTATATATAGTAGAAGCGTGTTGAACAGTCTCGGGCCTCTGATACTGAGGGATGTGAGGGTTAGGTCCCATAGCCGTTCCTCTTCACTCATACTTCTCACTTCTGGGACTAGTCTGGTGGCATACCTTCGAATCTTCTCTAACTTTGTCTTGTGTTTAACTAGGTATGGACTCCAGGCTGCAGCTGCGTACTCCAGGATTGGTCTGACGTAAGTGGTATACAAGGTCCTGAACGATTCCTTACACATGTTTCTAAAGGCAGTTCTTGTGTTGACCAATCTAGCATATGCCGCTGATGATATCCTTTTGATGTGGGCTTCTGGGGACAGGTTCGGTATGATATCAACCCCCAGATCTTTCTCCCTATTTAACTCTTGCAGGATTTCACTTCCCAGATGGTACCTTGTGTTTGTTCTGCTTCCTTCACCTAATTTCATTACTTTACACTTTCCTAAAATAAACTTTAGTAGCCATTTTCCAAACCATTCCTCCAGTTTGTCCAGGTCGTCCCGTAGTCTCTGTGCACTTGGAATGATTGTAGGGTAAGGGATTTAGGATAGGATGGGGGATATGTCTACTGTGTCTACTGCAAATGTGTCTACTGCTAATATTCACATCAGGGTATTTGGTGTACCAATGTGGTGTTGGCCTTTTGCTACAGTATTTGCTAGATGTTCTGCAGCCACACCACACTTGTGTGGCACTTAGATGCTGTTGATGCTTCTGTCTTCTCACATGAGTAAAATATTCCACATATTTTCTGGTTATAAATATCAGATATTCCTTTTCAGCAAAACCATTTTCCTCTCTGAGTGACCATTGCAAATAAGCATTGGAAAGCTACTGAAAAAGCCTTCCCAGAAATCAAGAGTTTAATATAATGAAATGCCATTTTCTGGTGGCTCTCCATCCCCAAGCCAGTCTTTCTTTCCTTGTCATTTTGGGTTATGTGATTCTATACTCATGAGTGAGATGGCTGATGGAGTGGATCCCGAGTGACCTGGTCTCACTAATTGGGGCTAGGATTGTATACCTTCATCAAACTACAGTTTGCCTTGTTTCTATTTTTTAATGTTTGCTTTCAAGCATTTTTTGGGTGATTTCATCAGTTTTGGGTAGATGTGTTATCACCAAGACTCCTTCACCTTGTGGAGAGTGCCATAGTTTGGTCCTGGCTGCTGGTAGGTCAGCATGAGTCTCAAAGGCACGTCAGATTTCCTAAGGCTTATCTGTACAAACATTTAAGCAACAGGGAGCTACTGAGGAGTCAACCAGAAAATGTTCTTTCATTACATTAACCATTTGATTTTTACATATTCTGCTGTTTTTCCCATATTATTTTTGCTTATCATCTACTTTATCTTGTATTTCTTTTTCATCTTACTTAAAAATTATCATCTGTACTTCATTATAGAGATTTTTGTCTTGCTATTCATTATTATTCATTATTTAAAATTATTTAAAGTCATTATTCATTCATTATTTAAAATTTAGATGGTACAATAGTTTTGTTTCTTACAGCATCACAGATCCATGGCAGAGGAAGACTCGTGCTCATCATTATGGCAGGACAAACTTACACAAGCAAAGCTCAAAATAAAAGTATGTAGCTGTTTCAGCTTACTTGATTTGCAACTATCAGTACTGTAGCGTTATTTTTCATTAAATTTTGCAACATGTTCTCTCTAGATTTTCTTGTTATCTTACAGTGTTGCCTGGCATTTTGTTACATCACGTTCACTGTCATAATACTTATTTGTCAATTTTCCCCTACCTTTCCTTTTCATTTATCCTTTTATGAAATTTCACACCAAGTTTAGGGCTAAAACATTGCAAAATTTTGTCTAAAACAATTCCATGCAATTAGGGTGAAATCATCCATGTTTGAACACAACAAAATTATTGACATTCTAGATTGACTCTAAAACTGTTATATTAGGTTTATTGCAACATTTATGGTATGAATGAGATGATATGTTTCTGTAAAATGACAATAACTACTGTATATGGAATACCTATGGAGATTCAGTATTAAAATAATAACAACATCTGAATATTTGTGAAACCAATTTTCCATACTCCTTAGCCCTGGTTTCCAAACAGCAAGACACATCACCCATTTGTAAAGTGGTTTAGCTAATATAACCAGTTATTTTACAGACTATATTATAACTCCCTTTGTTTCCGTATAATTAGGTAACACAAAGAATAATGGACCTGCTTCCTGGATATTCAGATCCATAAATGCCTTTTCAAGTACTGTTTCATGGCTTGGATTTGCACCTCTTGTGCAGGTGTCTATTGTTTCACCTTCCCTCAAATTTGGCTCGATGTGGTTTGTTTCAGTTGCTGCTGCAAAATAAGGAATATGCATCAGGAGAAAATGTGAATCTACAATTACCAAGGCACAGGTTTGGAACAAAGTCCCTAACCTTAACCAAGGCAGTGGTGTAACTCGATAGCAGCAAAACCACATTGAAGGCAGTGCCAAACAATTTCAAAATAGATATATCTGTGGCTGTCATCTTTCTTCACACGAGCCAGGAAAGTAAACTAAAACACAGTTTCACTGAATAGTTATACTGTAGTCATTTACATGCACAAGACTGTGAAGTATATTCTGTGAAGTTCATAGCCATTTATTGGTACGTAATGCATAACATTGTGGTAACACACAGCAGTGATAGTGGTAACACACTCTCCCTGCACCTCACGAGTGATTTGGTCTGGGTTCAAGTCCTGGCCAGGGAGGATTGACTGGGTGCCAAATCATAATTGTTTGCCCCTGTTTTGCCCAGTAATAATTAAGTACCTGATTATTACGATTGGCGGGTCACATTCCAGAGAAAACAGTAGGGTATGGTTTACCATGAGGTATGGAAAAGGAAAGGTCTCAACCTGATAAAAGGAGTCAGAAGTCATCTGTTTCTGTACCTCCCTTTGTTAAAAGAAAAAAGCGAACACAACAGAGGTGCAATAGGTACACTAAGAGACATCTCTATCAACATTAAGGGACCAAGGACTTTTCAACTCGCCCTCTAAACATAAGTGCCATAATTAGCAGACACTGTATTGAAGAGAGAACTTGATAAACAATTCCAAAGGATACCTGATCAATCAGGCGGTGACTCATATAACAGACTGGGAGCAGCTGTGTCTGACAGCCTGGTTGACCAGACCACCAACCTGGAGGTCTGGTCAGAGACTGGGCTGTGGGGATGCTGATCCCCAGAACCAACGATCAGTAGACAACAGGTAGACAGACACCCTTTTAAATATCCACTCAGAGTTCAGGGATTGACTGTGGTTCAGTGTAGGCACCTCTTGTAATATTTTTTGGCTCTGCCTTGGTCCTTCGACATCTCCATCTACATTCCGACCTATCTTTACAATTGACTGGCATGGGCTGCTGATTATTCAACTTGTCTGCCTGTATCAGATATGTTTCTTTCGTGTTTAACTTACTTCAGCTCTCTAGACATCTAGCACAAGTCCAACTAATGCCTTCTTAGGTTCTGCGTTGAGTGGTACTGGCCTTCGATACCAGGATGGCCTTCCTGTTTGCTGCAGTTGCCTCTCTTGCAGCTATGCTGCCATCTTTGGCTGGTGCTCATGAAGTCTTGACTTATCTGCTGGTGACTCGACTGGCTTCTGAGTAGCCTATGTGGTTTATCCTTTGGGCCATGAGTGGCTGAAAGCATTGTATTGAATTCTGTGGTGGGTGACCTTTTTTGAAGTGGTTGAAACCATGCAGTGTGCTCTGCTTTTCCCAAAGGGGATCCAATGTCATCATTTTCCTCTATAGGATTTTTTTGTTCATTGGTGTCATGCCTTCCTCCTTTGTCATTCAATCTATTTACAAATATATCGGAGCTCAGCTTATTTTATTGTGCTTATTCTTGCTGACCAAGGTTTTGTTCTCAGTGTTGGGTTAATCTCTGATAGCTAAGCCTCACCTCATGGATATCTGTCTCTCACCTCATGGAGAGAGACAGATTCTGGTCCTGGTCCCAGGTAGCTCAGAGGAGCTACGGAGGAGCTCAGAGGCCCCTGCTAGAAATGGGTTTCATTACATTCAACACTTGATTTTTCAATGTTAAAAATGTAATGAAATATAAAACGTAGTGCTGTAATTACTAAGAGGAAAGCCAAGTTTTGGTTGTATTTTCCTCCTGATAAATAACTTACTGAATATTATAGAAACTTTGATTTATACAAATTATATTTGATGTTTTGTCATCACTTTTAGTTTATTGAGTTGGGCCACTTTTTGTCATAAAGTAAAGACATTTATTTGTTTTATTATAAATGTAATAAGAAATTTTTTAAATATTTTATCTGCAAAAGATATTTCTTAGGAAGTGCTTGCAAAAAGAATATATGTAATCAGGTTAAATATCCATTTTCCTAACTTGAGATATGTTGGCCTTATGAGTGGATTTTTAATTATTTTCATGCAATCAAACAATATTTAGTTACAGTACATAATGGCTTTTTCTGCTAACTTATTGAAGGAGGTTTCATTATTTAGTGACTAGGTACTGTATTATGTTTGCTGTTAGTAATTTTGGGAAGTTTGAGAGGTGACATGTGCTCTGTTTTTTGTATGTAGTCTTCAGTTGTGTTATTAATACAACTTTGTACTGCCTTTTATTATATTATAGTGCAAAATTAATGATAATTTTGCTTCACAGAAATGGGAGGGTGAATACAAGGTAGTCAACAATTGCCGTCCAGACAAGGCTGCCCTAGCAATGGCACCAGATGACATAAAGGCGGCTTACAAAGCATATCACTTCTACCGTAAAGGTTTGGAACAAACTAAAAATACTACTAGGGAGTACACAAGTGACAAGAAGGTGAGAATAAATGGAGCAAGTTGTAATGGAAGTTATGAGACAGCTTTGAGTGATCAAATTGTTCATTACAACAATATTCTTAATAATGGCGAATCTTCAAAGATTTTGCACTGTTCCAAAAGTGCATCTATTGACAGTAGTAAAGATAAGAGCATGGATGATGGAATGGAAGAAGAAACTTTAACATTAAACAGCACAGCGGTGCCTTCAGAAGATGCAAACTTGTCCAGCCTGACGTGTGAATTCACAACAGACATATCTACTCCACTTCCAAAAACCAGTAATGGCAATATTTGGGGCAAACACCTCAACAAAGATAAACAAACTCCAATAAAAGTGAGCAGCAAGGACACTTCACTTTACACAAAAATGGCAGAAAAGCTCCGGGCTAGTGGTACCATAAAAGTAAGAACATCCCTGAAAAAGCCAAAAAAGGAGGAGAAAAGACATATACCAACAAATTCTATGAAGCAGACTTCTAGTGTAAAACCAAACATTCAGAAAGATAAGGAAAATATTTCTAGCATGGTACCTGAACATAAAGCTGACTTCAGTCTTCATGTCAGTGCCAGCACTCAAGCAGTTTCAACAGAGAACACATTAAAAGGACACACTACCATTGGGCTTGTTGAACCAGTTTCAGATTATAAAATATCGTGTGAATCTGAAGCTATGGAAGGGGCAAAGACAAGTGTCTTTGATACTCTGAAAAATAATTATTTTGATGATAAGTTATTTGAGACTAATAAAATGCCTTTCAGACTTCACAAGAGACAAGATGATAAGAAATTAAATGTTCAAACAATTAAGGCCGTTTCCATCATAACATCTACAGATTTTGATTTAGAAACACTTGCTGTCAAGAAAAAAGCAGGTTTGAACCGTGGGTGGGTGGAGCGTTGTACAGGCACAGAGTTTGTAGATCAATCTAAGGAAAAAGTTGGGAATGTATCTTCTGAAAGTTGGAAGATGAAACTTATTGACAAAGAATGGAAGGAGGAAGAGGATGAGGAAGATAGAAGTACTCCCCAGAGGTTACCACTAGAAATTTCACCTTCACATATGAATGCAGAATGCACCCAGCCACAGCCGCACACTTCGTCACATGTACGCACTCCAGCAGGCAGGAGAGATAATGTGTTGAAAAACTTTAATGAAGATGGTATTGCAAAAGGATACTCAAGTCATGAAAAAGAGAACGACTCGCATGGAGAAATGCATTTCATGGAAAAGTCAAGTGCTGCTGCGACTGGTGTAAAACGCAAAAGAGTTACTTTGAGGAATAAGAAGCACTCGATAAACAAGGTTGGTATTGGGACAGGCGAACACATAGATGATGATCCATATGTTTTTGATGGAGAGATTTCTGGGAGTGAGATCAACAACAGTCAAATAAGGCAAGAACCCAGAAGAGCATTGAGAAGTGGCATGACTTACAGCATTGAGCCAATTGATGAAATAGATAATAATGAAAGAATGAGTGAAAGCTCAAAACAGCAGATGCCAACTGAAGAAAAAAGTAATGATAAACATGTAAGAAAAAGGAAGAAAGTGGAAAGTTTAGAAGAAATGGAGGAAAGTGGGAAAATTCAGTCAATTTGGCCACCACCCAAGAAGAAACGAATAGCAAGAAAGAAAGTACCAAAGGCTGTTGCAATACCTGAGAGGAAACAGCAAAACAAAGTCTTGAAAAGAATTCCTAATAGAAGGAAGAGTTCATCAGCGACTGCTAATGCTACATCCATTGATTCGACTGATGGAGTACAAAATAAAGAGCAAAATGTAACCCATTCCTCAAAACCTTTTGAGGAGGGCTATGAGGAAATTGAGGATATTGAGGCACATGGTATGAAAAACACAAACAAAAAGGCTGTTGGGAGTGCTGAAGACCGCTTTGTGAAGAAGGTTTCCTCGGGCTCTGCAAATAATAATTATGTACGTATTAACTTGAAGAAAAAGGTATTTGTCCGAGGCAAAAAAAACATGACTGCTGGTAAATACAAGAGGCAGGAATGGAAAAAGAAGAAGGTTATGAAGAGTGCCGAGGCAGGAAACGAGGGTGCTATAAAGAAGCTTACGTGCTTCAAGTGTGGTGACTTTGGACACTGGGCCAAGAACTGTTCAGGTAAAAGGGGAGATAATCTTCTCTCTTTAGAGTATTACAATGAGACAGAATCAAATTTTCTCAGTCTTGAGGATGCAGCAGCAATGGCAATGGGTATTAAAACTTTTAGTGGTAATGCATTGTTATCAAAAATGTTCACAAAGGTTGAAGAATCTGACAATAGAAAGGACTTTGATGGTAAATGTGTGCAAGGAGATTTAGGCTTGCTTGCTGATGAAAGTCAGAAAGCACAAGACGACTCTAACTGCAGTGAAATGGTAAACACTACATGTGAATTAGTACAGAAGTGCAGCACAAATATAGATGAAAGTCAGGCACATTCACAGCCTAATGATCTTGTTGAAATATCAGAAGAGATGGAAACATTCAATCATGTGGATTTAGATGATGATCTATTTGCAAACTTTGATGAAACTAATATGCAGGCAAGTGAACCCGACAGTGAAATTCCTTCACAAGGCTCAACAATAACAAATAGCCAGCAATCTAGCACTTCAGCACAATCAAGTTCATCTTTCAGTCACTGGGCATGTGACAGACCTACTGTTAAGCCACTTTATCCATTAGAAAATGGAGACATTGGTCCCACGTCAAATGAGGTGTATGATGCACTTAAGATGTTTGGTTTCTCAGCCTTCAGACCAGGTCAAGAAAAGGCTGTCATGAGGGTTTTATCTGGGCTGTCAACTTTGTTAGTCTTATCAACAGGGTCTGGTAAAAGTTTGTGTTATCAACTTCCAGCCTACCTCTATGCCAAGCATAATAACTGCATCACTATATGTGTATCGCCTCTTGTGTCACTCATGGAGGACCAGGTGATTGGTCTTCCTAACTTCCTTCATGCTGTCTGCCTTCATACACATCAAAATGCAACCCAGCGGTCACATGCCATAAATGCTATTACATCTGGGACTGCTCACATTTTGCTAGTTTCTCCAGAAGCTGTGGTGGCTAGTAGTACAGGTGGTGTCCTCGGTACATTACTTAAAGAACTACCTCCAGTAGCTTTTGCCTGCCTAGATGAAGCTCATTGTGTGTCAGAATGGTCTCATAATTTCCGTCCGTCGTATCTTCGTGTTTGTCAGGTATTAAGGGAGAGGTTGGGTGTTCAGACAATTTTAGGATTAACTGCTACTGCCCGCCAAACCACAGCACTTAGTATTGCACGACACCTACTCATTCCCAATTTTGATGCTGGCATAATTCGTGGGACAAGCGTTCCCGATAACCTACATTTGTCTGTGTCTCGTGACCAAGTTCGGGAACAGGCATTGATATCTTTGCTTCAGGGAGACAGGTTCTCTTCGTGTAAGTCTATCATCATCTATTGCACAAGACGAGATGAATGTGAGCGAGTTGCCACATTAATCAGGTCTCAACTCTTGGATCCTAAAAAAGTTGATGTGAAGAGCAACCTAAAAAGAACGAAGGGAATATCATTTGATGCCGAGGCATACCATGCTGGATTAAGCTCACATAGGCGACAGCAAGTTCAAAAAAGGTTTATGTCTGGTAAACTGAGAATAGTTGTTGCTACAGTAGCCTTTGGCATGGGAATAAATAAGTCAGATGTACGGGGTATCATCCACTTTAACATGCCTAGAAATGTAGAAAGCTATGTGCAGGAGATTGGACGTGCTGGCCGGGATGGGCAAGATGCTCATTGTCATCTCTTTCTTGATGCACTTGATGGAAGGGACATCCAGGAACTCAAGAGGCATATATATGCCAATTCTGTGGATCGACATACAGTAAGAAAACTCCTCAACAAAATATTTAAACCCTGCACTTGTGCCAAAGTTAAAAGCCTTGAACGTTTTCAAGAAAGCAAGGAGGAGGATAAATGTTATAAGGTTAATGATATTGAAGACACTATTTCTGATATTCCAGCATCTGAATTGCCACCTTGTGCGCCTTTGTCGCCTGTCAGCAGCCAGGCATCCAGGACAATTGAAGACCAAGAAGACATAAAAAACTCGGATATTGAATCATCTGCTCCAGGCCCTTTTTCAGTGCAACTGTCTGTTTCCTCCTGTCCTCGACATGAGATAGCAATACCCATACATAATTTAGTGGAGGAACTAGACCTTCCTGAAGAAAATTTGGAGACTTTGTTATGTTACATAGAGTTGCACCAGGGAAACCTTGTTCATCTTAAATCACATGTGTATTCAAACTGCAATGTTTCTTGCTATGGAGGGCCCAGACAGTTAGTTGCCATAAGTCACCGATGTCCACCTCTGGCCGTCGCAATTGCCCTTGAACGTCAGAAAGGAGTTAGCTTTGAAAACACCAGCAGAGTGAGTTTCCCAGTAGTGGAGGTATCATCTCGAATGGGCTGGGACAGCAAGATTGTTAAAAGGGAGTTAAAGGCACTAGAATGGAACACACAAGCTCTTTCAAATGGAGGAAAGGTCAAGCGATCAGGAGTGACCGTAGAGTTGACTGATCTATCTTTTCACTTGGAAGCTCGTGGAGACTTGAGTGATGATGAGTGTGATCAGTTATTAGATACCTTATTTAAGAGAGCTCGGACTCAGGAACATGACCAATTAAGACAACTCCATTATACGTATGAACTGCTTCGTTCCGTATCACACAGCTCCCTTCTGTTATGCTGTGATTCAGTTGATATGGACCGATGTGTCAAACTTAAAACAGAATTACGGGAATACTTTTCCAAAGAAGGTAAAGACCTATCCGGAGTTATAATTCAGGAAAAAGTTTATATACGACCCGAGATAGAAGCAGGTGTTCGTAATAGCGTACGTGCTCTTATATCTACCCATGTGGATCAGCAGTGGACTGGTCGAGCAGTAGCCCGAGTATTCCATGGTATTGGCTCGCCAAATTTTCCTGTTGAGGTATGGGGCCGTGTTAGACGGTTCTGGAGGCAACATCTAAATATTGACTTTAATGTGCTTTTAAATCTTGCTACTCAAGAGATTCTAAGGTGTAAATAAAATTTCCTCTTGTAAACACTGTACATTTCAGTACGGTACTGTTATTTTTAACCAGTGAATTTATTTATTTTAGTCTTGATGTTAAAATTATTCATATATAATGTAACAGTACTTTATATGAAATTGTCTTCTTGTTGTTTTATATAATTTTTATGGCCATTGTATTGCCAAAAAATTTACAAATAACATTTTTATTTAAATTTACATTGCAATTGTAAGATATAAAGCTTAAACAAATTCTAAGACACTTTTTATTGTGGGATTTCTAAATTATTGTAAATTTTATAAACAAAGTATTGGTGTTATTTTCCCTCAATAAGTTGTGCATCACTGATTGTGTATGAGTTTGACAGTGTGTCCAAAAGAAGAGAAATAAATGTGCCAGTTTCTTCTCAGGTAGAATTAATCCAGTACAGTACTGTGGGATGAAATGGCTGTAGAAACTATATCTAGGAACATTTGCAGTTGGGTATAACCTTGCAGTATGAAATGTGTGCACGGTACAGTACAGTACTGTACGTGTTGTAATTTTGATGTACAATATTCAGTATTCTGTACAGTACAGTTCTATATATTCAAAGATAGAATATGACATTGGTTTCATGAGAAGATCAACAGGAACATGGGGAGGAGTTGAACTTGGTACTCCCAAGCAAACACCCTAGACCACTACACCACGACATGGTCAAAAGCAATGCAAGCTGGGATTCCACAGAATCCTCTAGAGGTCCTTTGGCTTCCAACTGAAGCCCAATCAGGGTTTCACACATTGCCACTATGCACTCTGTCTTATGGTCAAGTAGTTCTACCTTCAATGCGTCTCGCCAAATGCACGATGAAAATGGTGTTTGCTTGGGAGTACCGAGTGAGCAGGTTCGAATCCTCCTCACGGATCCTACAGACTTTCTCATTGATACATCACGTTAATGTGAATTCATTGTGCATTTGACAAGAAGCGTTGCAGGTAGAATTACTGGACCATAAGCCAGGGTGCAAGGGCATCAAAGTATGAAACCCTGATTGGGCTTCAGTTCAGGACCCCTAAATGATTCAGTGGAGTCTCAGGTTGCATTGCTTTTGACCATGTCGTAGTGTAGTGGTCTAGGGTATTTGCTTGGAGAACCAAGTGTGTGGGTTAAAATCCTACTCACGGTTCCTACTGATGTTCTCATTCATACATCACTTTAATGTGATTTCAGTGTGCATTGATTTGATGCCCCGTAAGAAAGATCACTGAAACATGCCATTTACTGAATTTGTACTACACTCATCCCTGAATGAAGTTAAAGCCAATTTAATAGGAAAGTTGAAATTGCTTATGATATACTGTTTGCTTCCTGTGGCACCAGAAATTACTTTGCTTGAACTGTGTAACTGGGGAACTCTTCATTTAATGGACCAACAGTCTCATTATTCCCATTCCTAAACCTAAGTACAGTAACAGAATGTCTTCCACCCAATTTCCATTACTACAGTACTGTAGTACAGTACTGTACAGTACCTTGCAAGACTTTAAAAAATGTGGTTGTAAACCATCTTCTCCACAGAGCTAGTTGGTGCTTTTTCTGGCTTGGCACCTTTTTTTGATAATTGCTTACTTGCTTCTATAGTCTTCGGGCCTTATGTATCACCCAGATACATGGTTTCATGCAAGAAAGGAGTGAACTTCATTGCATTACCAGGTTCTTTATCCTGCATACTGAAGTCATATACTGTACAAGTTTCCTACGTTTAATGTCTGGCTTTGACTTAATCTTTACCATTGGATATCAACACCCAAAATATACTCAAACCATGTACAGGTGTAAGATAAGTCAGGATTAAGGATATTCATCTTGCTGAAAAAATACTAAGATTTTAAAATGGCACCTACCCAGACAAGGAGGAGCTGTTCACAAAATGCAACTGTATGATTATGTAACCAGATTCAAATAATGTCCACGTAGTGGTAAAACACTTTCTCTGCATTTCGTGAGGGCTTTGGCCTGGGTTCGTATCCTGGCCGTGGAGGATTTACTTTGTGCCAATCCTTAACTGTAGCCTCTGTTCACCCAACAGTGAGTGGCTACCTGGTTGTTAAACAATTCAGTGGGTCATATTCCGGGCAAAATTAGGATTAAGGACTTGCCCGAAACACTATGTTTGCTAGTGGCTGCACAAGAATATAAGAACTTATATGTATGTATGTAAATAAATAAAAAAATGTGGCCTTTACCAGATGCCTCCTTTTGAAAGTAACCTTGGCTAGTTTTTGTTCTCTATATTGGACCTTCTTTATTCTACAAAGGTTTTACATTTCTTCGGTTGCACTTGTGTGTAGCACTTGCCTGCACTTTGCTGAAGATTCCTTTCAAGTCCTCTAAATCTTCATCTGTTATCCCCTGCCCTGTGGCCCCTTCCGTATCATATATGTAGTGGGTTCTGCGAGTTCTACTCCCCACGCTCGGACTGGAGCCAGAGTTGGGATAACTTGGTCTACAGACTGTTGCTTGAAACGTCCTGCTACCCGGATGTAACCCGTAAGGTCACATAACCTTACCCTATGGTAGTTCCGAGCCGTCTCTGCAGCTCGGTATCTGACCAGGCTGTTGGATGCAGCTGATACCAGTCTGATATATTAATCATAGCCTAGTAGTTCAGGTATTCTATGGAGGTGTTTATCAGGTTCTCTCTTGAACACTGAGAGGTAAGCAAGTTATGCCCCTTATGTTTAGAGGGAGTGTTGAACAGTCTTGGGTCCTAGACTATTTTGTTGTCTAGACTGTAATGTAGATAGAATTGTTGATAGAAAAGGCCACCCAAGTAGTACTAAAATGTAATGAAAATCCATTATTTACTACACTGTCCCTATGTAATATTTCTTGTGTAGCATCAAATTATTTTGAGGAGCACTATAATTTAGAAGTTTTATCGAGTGGATTTGGACAGTAAAGGACCGTTGCACAGTCTCCAAGTCAGCAATTTCTCCAGCTGTTAGTATACTACAGTATTCCACTCTAGAGATCACTAGTGTCAAAGTATCATCATTGGTCTGGCATCTTTGTTTGAAAGACTCGTTATCCAACCTGTCACTTTTCATGCAGTTGTCATAGCTGTTTTGTGTTCTTTAAAATAAGGTCTTCGGACATGATTACTCCCAAATCTTTTATATTACTTTTTTGTTCTATCGTGTGATATACTGCAGCATAATCTAAAAGGTCTTACATTAAAACTCCAATATTCATTATAATATATTTCCTCTATATTTTCATTACAGTGTAACAAACAATGAGTGTGTTCCAGTTTCAACAGTTGTTTTTTCTATAAAAACTGCAACCTATTAAAAAATAAAGATTTGATGAAATAAATAAGAACACCTATGCTATTTGAAAACTACTATATGCTATTAATAATAATTTAGATGCAAAAACAGAAAAATAAGACCATTAAACAAAACAGTTTAGAACATCAGTCACAAGGTACTACCAACACTTGGATACACAAACAAAACTTTGTTCAGCACATAGTTGGGATAATCAAGTGCTCATGTCCTGTATTGGCTCTACCACAGACTACACAACTAATATTCCCAAAATTGTCACCTCTGTACAAATACACCTAACAGGCAAACATTCATCATTTTTTCACTTAACTAATTTATATGTAACTCACTTTTTCTTCTGGCAAGTTAAAATGTATCTTGTATAACAATTACTCATTGTAGTACTGTAATCATAAATTTCAATTCAGATTGAAATACCATCGCATCAATATCCTGCTAAAATGAGGAAAAATAATGTCAAAAACTTAATTTGGGATGTCTGATCAATGAATAAATCACAAAATTATTGTATTATGACTAAACCATAATTTATTTTTCTCCATTAAGTCTTGGTTCATTTCATTAACAACAGCTATTCAGTCAGAAGACATTCTAGACAACAGTCGAGATGCAAAAAGTTCAGCTGCACTGTAGTTTATGATAATTTTGACTACTGAAGCTTACAGAGATAACTTTGACCACATCAGTAAGAAATCTTCTGCAGCTTCAACAAACAGGACAAGATTTTACCATACAAGCTTGAAGGCAGACAACTTAACTGATCACAAACTAACTGTAGATACTGCATCGCAAAGAGAATAAGCCTTAACTTAACAAGAGCTTTGCAGAGACAACAACAACTGCTGATACAAGACAAATCCTTAGCACTATCTGGTGATATTCTCGGTACAGCATAACAGGAGGTACTCAGTCCTGACTGCTCTTATATCACAGCTCAAAACTTGCTTTATTGATACAAAACTACACAAGATTATCAAGTTTATAAGCACCTTTGTCTTACTATTTTTTCCCCCCAGACAATAAAATTAAACCTGTTAAAGCTCAAGTACAAATAGGTAGATGCACTGTTATTATTGAGTACAGTAATAGAAATGGCTTCACAAATAAGGTGTAATTAATATTTACATAATGCATATTATGTCAATACCAAGCTTAATGCCATGAGCAGATTTATGGAAAGTCAAGAAACTTTAAAATATAACTTCTTGGGAATAAATAAACTTGTATCATACTACTTCCTTTAAGTTATAGCTAAACTCAAACATTTTATTATTATAATTTGCATATTGATTATAAAGTTCACAACTGTTCTAAATTGTTCAATACATGGAGTAGAGCAATTAAGACTAATATGTATGAAACAGAAGCAGTTTGAAAATTAACTTGTACTTCATAACCTAAATGCAATTGCAATAGATTGTATTTTAAAACTAGAAGAAAATATACTATCTATACAACAAAACAGTTGAGAAATTATTAAATGTTTAGACCATTTTTAAGTGATAAACCAGGTTATAATTTAGTCTCGGTAGCTTGCAGAGCCTGAATGACAAAAAAGAAATGCCTCTTTTTTTTTAAAACTTTAGGGCTCTCCAGTTCGACTTTGTATTTTTGACTGCCAAAGAATGATGTGAACATGTTTCTCCCACAAAGTCCTAAAGTCCTAAGTTTATTAATATGGGTTTGTTCAATGTAAGTTTTTTGTTTTTAGCTTTGCAGTCAAAAATGACATGTTCAACCACATTAATAATGACAGTAGAGACTCATAGTAGTTACCCGCATTCAAGTACCTGTGCACCAATCTAATGACAGCTACTTTTATCAGTCATAATGCTGTACTTTGTACTTGAAATATTACAAGACATGCTGAATGCCCTAACCACAAATTTGTGCTGGACCTTACAGTACTGTACTCGGCACAGTTGCCATATTATTTTGTATTGAATGCAAGACTTCTGGTGTGCTTTTACAGCATTACGTATGCAATGTCACAACTGAACTTATTTAAGTTTGGAATTTATGAGTCAAGTTTCTTAATCAGTGGAACAAGGTGCAAAATTCCAACATTCCACACTAACACTGGCACTGGAGTTCAGCAGGTTTTAATGCAAATCTTAATGCTGGTAAATGTACATGCCAATGTAATGTTCTTAGGATGGTTTTTTATAAGCCAGGAGATGAGGACTACGTTACGTGAGCCCCTCGAGGAGGTATTCCTAGACACTTTATATCAAAGCTTTGTATTTTTCAACTAGATGCCTTTTTTTTTTTTTTTACAGAAATCCTAGTCTTATTTAGGGTAGTGGAATGAAATAAATGGTTATCATTTAAAATACATTAATGTTAGGCTTTAAGTAGATTTATGACCAAGTGCCACTCTTCTTAAAAATAAACAAAAGCATGAACGTTGCCAATGAATGCTGTAATAGTACCACGACACTTAATTATCTAATTCCTAAGAGGCTGAGCTTTGAAGTATTGCAATGCCCTGTTAAATGCCCTTTGATTGATAGTAATACACTATAAAAAATACTTATAATAATTCATTCAAACATTTCTGCTGGTGAAAAAAACGGTCACACAAAATGTCCAATAATTAGCATCTAACTTTCACACAAAGCCTCAAGATCAATACTCTACAAATTCACCACTTTCATAAATACTACATCACAGTTCTTAGCATTAAACTGGCAGCACAACATTCGAAAAAAAAAAAAAAAAGCTTCTAGAGGCATCATTTAAATATGCAGTGAACCAATACACATCATAATAAAAGTTACATGAAAAGCAAGTGATATCCATACTTCATTGTTCGCTACAGAGTGCATGATTTACCGTTTTTGTTGTCACTACTTTCTTTATACTGGAAATATTCATGAAACAAAGTGACTGTAGGCCCATGCTGAAAATGTATCAACTTGTCATTTCACACAGTGGGAAATAAAGCAAAGAACTATGGATGCTTACCAATCGGCATCTTTGAGAAGGAACATTAATTTTTTTTGTTTTTTGTTTTTGTCAGCCTTCTGAAAATTGTATACTACTTCCCAAGCCATCACCAATTGAACCAAATGAGAACATTTTACACTACATCAAAACTTTAACCCTCTTCTAACAGCAAACTTCTTACAGTATTGAAATAAAATATACAAAATAGTTTTTATCATTCACCATCGAGTGTTTTCACACATCTATCCAAACCACCACCACCTGTGTCTCCTGCAAATGTACAAACCACACCATAAATACATCCTTTTAAGAAAATGCAAATAAAACAAAGTAGGTGGCAAAGAAAAGTAAAATTCATGAAATTACAGGATCTTTATTTGTATCCGATTTTATAGTAATTTCAATGTAGAAACACAAGATGAGGTTTGGCAAGATGCAAAAACAAAATACAAGATATATACATTTATTACAAATAATACTGTGGAAACCAAAGTCAACATACAAACAATAATGAACTTCAATAATACAATTAGTTTTTTTTTATAAAAGTAATGAAAATATTTTAATTATTATGTTTCCAACAAATTTAAATAAAGCTTCCCCAGGAAGAGGCCCAGTGTAGCTATCAATCCAATGAAAAACTCCTAAATGACAACAGTCAACATAAAATTGCCGAAATACCTTTTTTTCTCGAAAACAAAATATGATTCTAAGCATAGAAGATTATTGCAATGTATTACAATTGCATTATACTAGCACGAATGAAACGTTGAAAAGCAACCAGACATACATGGGACATATGACTTGCCACTTCAGCAATGGGACCACACCTCTATCAAGTATATAACATTCTACACCTTTATTGCCCATTGCTTCTTAAATGGCTCAAGGTGCAAAAATCTGGCCATGATAAATGCATGACAAGTGATTAGCATCATAATTACTTGCCAATATTAATTACAGCAACCAATGCATCTGGAAATTTTGTATATACTGTATTGTGGTTCCTCCTAGACACTCAATTTAGTGGTCTTCAAAAATTGTGTTGGCTCGATTGTTAATGTAACTTTTATACCAACTAAACCAGATATGCATATTTTTATTTCAATTACTTTTAGCCAAAAAGTTTTAATGCACTTGACCACTTGTGTAGTCCCCCTGCACGTCTTACATACAATACTCCTGTCACTCGTGTAATCCATATAAAACATTACCCACACAATCCAAAATCAAAATGTTATACATAATGAGCAAAATGTGGAATGCAATGCTTTAAATATTACAAATCAAATTTGCAACAGCTGAACATCCAGTACCCACCCTACCCTTAGATGCACGACAAGTGTTGAAACATTCTATCATTTGATGTTGCACTTCTGTTGTTGAAAGTAGCATATATGTGTAACACACTAATAAGCTTATGAAACATTTCCCGAGGTAAAATGGGTCACTTTCATAAAATGTAGTGACAATGCTCAAGAAATAGTTATAGTCCCATACCATACCAAGTTGTTGTGACGGTCACAAGATCACAAAATGGTAAAAAAAAAAGTTACTTCATATAGTTAAATATGAGCAAAGGGACTGCTGAACATGATTGACACACAGATGAGGTCACTGGAGATTATGGGTGGAGGAGCATAGCAACAGGTATTTAGCATGTTATTGTTGGGGAAATGAGCATGGCATAAAGGATTACTGAAAAAGGGGGGGTGGGGGGTGATCAACAATGCTACTAGATATCAGGTGTGGTCAAGTGTCACTTGAGATTGTGGTTCTGAGAATGTGGGGTCTTCAAGTCACAGTGCAAGAGTGACAATAGAGCCATCTGAAGTGGTTGTAACGCTGTGGAAGGTGGTGGGTGGGGCTCAAGGTGGGTGTCGACACTACTGCACATGGCACTAGTATTAAACATGTCAAAAGTCAACCATCTAATCTTCAACTTATTCCTACATAAGTTATGACCGAGACATTGTACAACTAATTACCACGCTTTGATATTTTTAAGAAATATATTAGGAATAACATAACTCAGTAATTGAATCATAGTTGCCATTACACTTTATACTTTACATAGTGTGGTAGTACCAATACAGCAAAGTTACCGAGGTATCAACGCGTATTTCGAAGGCCTTTTTTTCAACCAAATATCAATGGGCATTACAATCAATTACATTTGGCATCCACCTCAAAACACTCTGGTATCACATGGAAAATCTTTAGTTAAATTTGGCATAACTGGAAGTACTGACAGGATTAACTGGCTTTTCCCCATCAAAGAAATCCAACACTTCTTGACAACCAATGTGACTGCTGTACCATGTAATGTGTATATCTTTGGACTATATGGACAATCAACATTAGATGTCTAATAATTTTGAAAACCATTTTTCAAAAACTATAAGCTAATGAAATGATTAAAGAGTGATTATCTTTAGGCATATGAATCTACTTGCACAAAACCAACATCATTTTGCTAAACAGCCTGTCATAACACCAGGGGTGAGGTCAGCACTAACCTGTCACCAGATTTGTCATGCCTGATGCCAGCATCTGCCTAACAAAGCACACAAACTAGACCACACTCACATATAACATCTTATTACAAAATTTAAAGGAGATCCTGATTCTCCATCACTGCTAGATCTTCGGCGGTGCAGTCCCCATGCGTGAGGCGATACATAGCCATCTCGGAAATACCGTGGTAGTGGACAAAGGCTGCAGCAATCACCAGTATGTGGAAAATCTGATGACTTTGGAACTGAAATACAAAAATGCAATCTAGAATTACACATACCTTTGAACAAAATATTTACCACTGTTTAATTGTATGTTTGATAAACATTTTTAGAGAATGGACACAAATCTGAGTAAAATTTGGGCTTTTATTGCATTTAACATTTTTTTGATATGGTTAATGTATTTGATTATAAATTTCACTAAAATTGCTTTTACATTTTAACATTTCACAATTATGCACAAAATTACATTAATAACTACATAGCACCTGCAGGTGTATGCATGCATATAGACATGACAGCAACATACATGCAAATTACTGTATTAGTATCAAGTAAAGGGACCAATGCCATAACGTTTACAAATAACATACCCAGAGATCACATTTGCCAGGGAAGAACCTCTCGGGCACTCGTACAGCATATAACAATGCACCAATCACATACAACGCCCCCATGAGAATCAACCAGCCCATAGAGGCACGTGTGATGGCATAATCAAAACCTTCGATAAGCGTGTAATGCACAGCTGGTATGATCCCGGACAACCCAAAAGTCAGAAACACAGCTGCAAAATTATGGAAAAATTAAACATTGTTCAATATATGAAAATGTTACTTTCAAGACATTTAATACAGTATCCCAATATGACACCCCTGGCAATTGCCTCAATGTGAGGTGTCCAAAACAGTTCACACATGACTAGTCAACAAGATATTGATAAAAGACAAAACAGTTTATAAAATTAGTCACTTTGGTGTGGGCAGTGGCCATTTTGGTCAGTGTAATGCTGGCATTTGTCAGCATTACACTGTGATAGAAGCCAGGAACAAACAAAATAGTTTATCTTTCACATGAAATATTAAACAAATAAAGAATATATAGAAAATACCAAAATATAGTGAAGTTTTTTATGTTGGCTTAGGAAAATATGAAGATGGGGGGGAGGGGTGCTCAGGAGCTAAAGCAAACCCGACTTAAATTTGTGACTTCCCATCACTGCTTGGAGGCACCATTCAGCTATTGCAACCACATGAACAATATTGCTATTTAAACATTGATGCAAAATGTAGATTGTCATTTGATGACCACATTGCACTAGGTTAACTATTGAAAAAGTACCTTGGAACATGGCCCATTAAATCAAGGCTAAGAAGTGGGATAAAATTTAAATCACATGAAGGCTTCAATACCACTAATTTGCACTATTAAGTCATCTATTAACATGCACATGGCTGTATCAAGAATCAGTAGTCACTCTAGAGGAAAATTAAAACATTAGCCAGATAGATCTATTCAGCACAAGGTAATTGCCAAAGACAGCTAGGAACTATAGACCGAGGCTGAAATCGTTAGGGACCATGATATAAAAAATGAGAATAGTCAGAAAATCCTAACGAGACAGTATATGGGAAGGATCAGAGAAGGAAGATTGAACCAAGTCTTTAACGTATTTACATGTTGACCTGGAATACACACACTCAAGTAGTGTGGCCATTTCCTAAACCCAAGAAAGAATGTCAGTCACTAGATGTGTGTGTGTAATTACCTGTGTGTAGTTACAGGACGAGAGCTACACTCGTGGAGTCCCGTCCTCCCAGCACTGTCATAACGCTTTAAAACTACAGGTACTAACGGTTTTGGCCTCGCCACCTCAACTTGTTTCAACCGTCTACCACTGTTTCCAAAAAAAAAAAAAAAAAAAAAACTTTTCTAATATTTTTTTGGGCACCTTTGTGTCCTTACCTTGAATCTATGACCTCTTATTCTTGAGTGTTGATTTCAGGAATTCCTGTCAATAAGCTCAATTCCCGCTGTTACTTTGTAAACGGTGATCATATCACCCATCTTCCATCTTCTAGCTTAGCACATTTAAAGTCTCTAGCCTCTCTTCATAATTCACTTTTCAGTTCTGGAAACTATTTTATAGCACGACCTTTGCACCTTTTCCAGTTTATTGGTGTGCTTCTTAAGATATTGGCATCATACAACTGCTCCATATTCCAATTTTGGTCTCACAAAAGTCACAACCAATTTCTTTAAATATATTTCACCATCCATGTAATTAAAAGCGAATCTGAAGTTGGAAAGCGCAGCATATGCTCCTCTCACGTCCTTTTGTGTTCCTTTGGTGACATTCTATTATCCAGAACCTCCCTTAAACCTCTTTATTAGTGCTTTAATTCCTTTCCACAATTCATAGGTTGTGTGGTCTATTTTCTCTTATTCCATAACATGGCACGTACACAATGAATTCCAATTTGTCATATGGTGTTCCAAGCACTATTTTAGCTAGGTAAATTTTAAGGGCATGACAATCATCTACATCTCTCTCTTCCCTAGTAGCTTAGCATCATCAGCAAACATGCTGGATATTATTTTGTATTCCTTATGGTAGATCATTTATGTAGAAAATTAACTTTACTTGTACAAGAACTAAATACTGTGGTACTCCACTAGTAACACTCTTCCCATTGGATACATTGCCTCTACTTACAGCCTCATCTTTGTGTTTGTACATGTATATCTGTATATCTACATCATTTTGGAGGCAATGTGTGTGTGTGTGTGTGTGTGTGTGTGTGTGTGTGTTACACACACACACACACACACACACACACACACACACACACACACACACACACACACACACACACACACACACACACACACACACACACACATGTACATGTACCTCGAGACCAAAGAGCCAAAGCTCAATCCCTGCAAGCATAACTAGGTGAGTACACACACACACACACACGTAGCAGCTGTGTCCTTTTTTGAGGACTGGAAATGGCCATTCTACTCGCGAGTCGTTCCTGATTAACAAGAAATTGAGAAACAACTACTCTAAGATCAGTTAAGACTTAAGATGATTGTTTGATAACCTTTGAAAAAAAAATACTTGACCTATAGCATTAGAACTAATATTTAGTGCAAGTTATTTGTCAAGACGAGTAATTGACAAACTAATTTAGTACCAAATAATAAATCTAGCCAAAATGTACATGCAAGGTAACCATAAAAAGTCTAAAAGATGATATTTAATGATCTAATGACAGTTACACACACCCCCAAAAAAACTTGTCCAATTACAGTAGTAAGACACACTTAAAGACTTACCAACATCAGTACAGCAGTAACTATATGTAAAAACTAACCTGCACGTAGAGGTCTGAATGTTGGCGTGCTAAACTTCTCCCATAATGAAACAACAATAGTGGTGATGCCCAGCAGCACAACAGCTGTTAAGTAGATGAGCTTTGGTTGGAAGTCACAGTAAAACCCGTAATACAACCAGGGCACAAATGAACCCATAATTAGTAATGCGATGCCACAATAGTCAAGTCTGAAAAACAAAACAAATATTAATGTAAATATGTTTATTGTTTGTGATGTGTGTCTATGTATGTATTAACACGATGTACTGAAATTGAAACTTATTTCAATTTCAATATTAATGTATTAACCATCATGCCATTCAAGGACCCCAACATATGAAAAACAGAGCTGTACAATGAATATAACATTTTTGACAGTAATCTTGGAGCAAGCGACTTGACAAAAGAACCTTTGAGACTTGGGATGACCTACCTATACTGAATATAAATTTCTGGAAATATAAGATGAATAAAAACCTTAAAATTTGGCTACTACTTTTAAATTAGAGTACTTAAGTGCACACACACTTGTACACAACCAACACCTAAAATGCACAATCCAAAAGCTAGAGCACAAATATGTAAGAATACACAGGATCAAAACTGCAACACAGAACAATTAGGAACACTTGTACACTCACTTGCTAAAGAGCTTCCCCACAAACTCTGAGTGGCATGAGACTGTATGGAAGGTGAAGGAGAGCCCCAAGCAGAAGATGGCCCCAATAAAGAATGCAGTAAACACCAACTTCTCCTTTAAGTCCACCTGCACCCAGTGTTGACCTAGTGATGACCCCGTTAAGAAGTATACCATTACCCCGATAAATGATATGCATCCTGAAACAAAATGAAATTATAAGAATTATATATTCTGGTATTAGAAAATTAACTAAAATTCTGAAAGCTTACAATTCTAATCATATCCAGGTAATTTAAAAATGTAGAAATTCTATCAGATCCAGTTACTCAAGCTACCTCTTACCAGAGAATTATGAGGCATTGGTGACAAAAATACCAAACTTATTATAAACACTGTGGCTTTGCAAAACAGTTATACTGTATACACACTTAAAATATTTTTAGTTTATACTTCGGGCACATCCTATAAGAGACTCCACCAACCAGTTTTAAGCAATAACCCTATTAATGGATAAACTTCAGAAGGAACAAGAGATGGTTTTTACATTATATTTTTGACAATAACAAAGAGGAGCAAGATAAAAACTGACCATCAA
This sequence comes from Procambarus clarkii, assembly GCF_040958095.1. NCBI lineage: Eukaryota > Metazoa > Arthropoda > Malacostraca > Decapoda > Cambaridae > Procambarus > Procambarus clarkii. Next base: position 26,927,835 of record NC_091167.1, read on the forward strand.
ACACTGCACAGCAAGCACACAAAACCTCTTAGTACAAGGGCTGTAACTATTATTGTTCAACTTTTGTGGGCCAGTTATGTTAGTGATGCATTGGTAATTTAAACCTTTAACTGACATTTTTTTGACCTTATCACATCAGAGGTTCAAAAAGTAGCAAAAAATTTTTATTTTAAAAATTGCATTCACTTGCAAGAAGAAAACTACTTTACTTCCAGTTGTACCATTAGAATTTAATGACAATGTGGCATATCCATTTTCTAATAGAAAATATAATTCAAGTGTACAGTATTAGGCAATATGATCCACACAGCTAAGTATGAAATGGAAATGACGGCATTTCTGCTCATTTCAGATGTGAAGATTGGATTATTTGTTTCAGTAATGTTATTATGACAATCTCTGACCCAAAGACCCAAGTAACTTAATGCCAAGGTGGGTGTGGATGGGGGTACTTCCCCCAAGTGTAGTTACAGGATGATAGCCATGCTCGTGCCATCCCGTCTTCCCTGTACCCTTTGTCACACGACACCTTGAAACTACCGACGGTTTTGGCCTCCTCCACTTTCTTTTCTTGTTCCAACCATCTACCACTGTTTGCAGAAGAAAGCTAACATTGTTAATACTTTTGATTCCTGGGCTTGAATTTATAACCTCTTAAAATTGCAGGTGTCAAGAATTCCTCTGTCAATTTTGTTATTTCCTGTTACTATTTTGCAAGTAGTGATTATATCTTATCTTCTAACTTCTAGCTTTCGCTTATTTAATGCCTCAAGATGCTCCTCAAAGATGTTTTTCAGTCCCGGAAGTCATTTCATAGCTTGTCTTTGCATTTGTTCCAGTTTATTGAAGTAATTCTTGATATGGGCACCATACAGCAACTGCATATTCCAATTTTCCTCTCACAAAAAGTGTCATGAACAGCTTCTTTAATATTTAACCATCCATGTATAGTGGAGCCTTGATTCAATGAACTTCTGGTTGGGCATTTTTGGAATGTTTTTGTTGGGCGATGCTAACTCTTAATATGCCTCCAATCACATTTTTAATGATTTTTGTAGATGAACACATTACAAGAAATATTAAGCCAGTGAGTATATTTTAAACCACATTCTATGGTTCGTTTTAATTTGGAGATTCCCCAGTTTGTGTCCTTTTATGGGTCCTTTTCCATTGAAAATTAGATTTTAAGGCTTGGGCATGGAACATTTGCTAGATGTAGTTAAATCTCTTTAATTAAAGACAGGTTCTCTTGGTAGCTTATGAGATTGAAATTAAAATTTTGCTTGGTAAAACCAGCCCATAAAGCATGGGAAATATTAGGGTATGAATGGTAACATTCTGGCTCCAATAATGTTTTTGATGATTTTTATAGGACTTAACATTACAATAAATAGTTGGAGCCTTGGGAAAGCTACTAAGAATATTTCCAAATCAAATTCTATGGTTTGTTTTCATTTTGAGTTGGCAATGTTGTCATTCACTCGGGTATGGCCCCGCTACTGTTTGACAATTAGTAGAGGTTGGGACCACGATAAATAAGCTAGATGTGGTTAAAAAAAATTTGCAGACATGTTCATTTGGTAGATGTCTAATATACAGTAGATTGAAATAAAATGGTTCAGTAAAGTTAGCCTGTAGGTTGTAAAATGTAGGTTAAAATAAAATTTTGTTGAGTAAAATGAGCCAATAAGACATGGGAAATGTATCCTGGAGGCATCTCTAGTTGCAACAAATTCCTCACTGCAAACAAATTGGGTTGGTCCCATATAGTTCCTTGAATCGAGGTTGTACTGTAATTAAAAGTGATTATGAAATTGGAAAGAGTAGCATATGCTCCTCGCACTATGTTCTCTGGTGACATTTTATTATCCAGAATCACTCCTTTACTCTATCTCTTTCTTTCTCAAGAGTTCTTTAATGCCTTTCCATAATTTGTAGGTTGCACGTGGCTCATTTTCAACAACACATTCCATACCATGGCATATATTCACACCGAATTCTATTTGCCAAATGTTATTCATATGCTTATTGAAGGACATATGACGATATGCTATATCTTGAAGAGCATCTGACAATAATGCAAGTCTTATCTTCCTTGGTAGCTCAGCATCATCAGCAAACATTTTCAATGCTGTATTCTTTCTGGTAGATCAGATTGCTCCTGTATGAAACAATTTCACCCAAAATTATCAACTGCCTGAGCTTGTGACAATTTCCTGTTTTTCCTGTTAAGGATAAAGTTTAATGTTTATTTACATACTATTGCAAAGGACTGGTTCAAATCTGACTATCTTTTGAGAAAAATTCCACAGTACCTGTATAGCATTATGACAAAAAATTTAAAATTCATTTTTTGTTTACGGGTTATCTATGACAAACACCTCGGTTGCGACATATGACTGAATTGTTATTCAAGATAACTCAATGCAGCAACCAATGGCCTGATCACCGACAATACATTGGACGTCATAAGATTAATGATAGTGGCAACACCCACTTGAGCTAATTTACAGACCCTATAGATTAGAGAGGCCCCGTGAAGGCTGTTCACACAATCAGTGCTCATCAATATGGCTTACATCATCACCTAAGATTTATCTAGCACAGAATTCTCTCCTTTTCAAAATTTTACAAAAATCCAACATGAAAGAATCAAGTGCTCAATTTATCAGCAACCTCTTCTCCTCCCTTATAGAATTCTGTATTTATTACAGTATACAATACTGTACTGTAGTACAGGTATTATTACTCTACACCAACCAATCTCAAGTCATCAACCTTACTGGTTTTAATCAAATTTACCAAAATATCAACCTTACAATTTTTCAAGTCATCAATATTGCCAAACCAACTTTTTTATAAACAAAGGTTCAGTACAGAACCAGCTGATATAGCATAACAAAAGTTCCCGCAACAATACAAATCCAGTTGTCCTAGGCCATTGTACAGTAATATCACACCGAACTGCTACGTACATTAGCGGCTGTGCAAAACTTATTTAATCACCCAACTTTGTACTTGTGCAAATTGGACTTTTTATATAAATCAACAAAATTAATATAAAAAAAGATTCCTGTGTTATTATACTTGTAGCTAAATGTTTTCAATCAATCTATTTATTCACTGAGCAAAAAGGAGCACAAGTTTCCATAAATCAAATTGAAATGTGATAAGCAAAAGTTTCATGACTACATACTCAATACACATGGCAAATTTTGCATTATATTTCACTGGTAAGGTGAGGCAACAGCAATAATAATTCTTGAAATCAATTAATATGATTCTAGACTTAGTGTATTACATTTAGCAAATTTTGCGTAAACCAACATGAGAGGCATGCACAATTAATGGAAAATCATACTGGGGCCCACTTTTCAACTACTGTAAACCATAAATGTATCCAATATATCTTAAAAGTTTGCTGCGAGTTCAAATGAAATGCAGTATTTTACTGGCAGGATGTACTGTACAGTACATACTATAATTTGTATCTTCCCCCCCTCCCCCAGAGTTGCTATGGAGTGTAGCAGGAACCTGTAACAACCTTGCAGTAAACCCCAAGTCAACGCTTGGGGTTGACTGCAAGCCAGCTGTCGCTGTATGTCCGTTTCCTGTCCCCCGCCCCAACTCAAGTAGTGTTTAGAGCTCACCCAATCAGGAGGCCTATGCATGGTAGACACTGGCAGAGCGGTCTGTAGCTTTGACAAAGGAATAGGGTTAGAGCCGGCTTTATCGTGCCAGCTCCCCTCGCCCCTCACTTCTCCGGACGCCTAGAGGAGAGAGGATGGGTGCTCTAGTGAGCACCCTCACCCTCGAAAGCTACAAGTCACGATTCCAGGATACCCATTGAGGACGACTCCCCATTCACTGACAACGAAAGTGCACTATGAATGTGGGCCCTGTAAGAGTACTTTAATTGAAATTGTTATCACGTGACTCACTCTCGTGGTGCTTAATTGCAACCCAGTGAGTCGGGTGGATGGTCTTGACTACCAGTTGGCGAGCCCATTGGAGCGAGACGCCACAGAGTGCCAGTCTGGACCGTGCAAGTGTTTGTGAATGATTATTCAAACATGTTAGTATGTTATTGTGCATGTAATTTAATATCACGAGCATCGAATTTTGAGCTCCAAATTGTCCCTGTTGCATACACCAGTGGTGTTTAGGCAGCCATTATTGCTGAGGTGGTCATGATACCAGTGTTAAGGTTAGGTTGCATCACATCACCTGAGTACTGTCAGCAAGAGTACAGTACTGTGTATAGATGTGCCCATGACCCCCCTCAAAATAGACAATTATCCCATTTCCATGTGAAAATATATTTTCGTTTTATGTTTAATAAATTGATGTTAAGCATATGGTGTTTCAGGAAAACCTTTCTTCATTAAACTACTGTTGCTGACTGTCTATAAAGGTCACCATCTATTATCTAGCCAATCTTATAAATTCGATGAACCGACCTCTGTTTTCCCTGCATCTCCAGGTGGAAATCAGACACGACCTGTATATGGCAAGATCTCCACAGGATCTTTTGTTGTTGCTTTAGGCATTTTACGTTGTTGATTATTACAGTGTCTTGCACTCCTGTCCTAGCCTAGCTGCACACAGTTGTGGTCCAAACTTAAACGTGGACATTGAATTCAAGGTATGTTATTTTAACTGTTCTTGCTTCTAGTGGATATTGTCATTAAACTGTAGAATGACATGAGTAGACAACTACAAAGAAGCATTATGGATAGTAAATGATTTATGTGGCATGGCATCAAAACATGTCATTTCCTAATTCTATGGCTGGATACCAAAAACCAATTACTGTAAATCCATTAAAAATGCCATCAACACAAACTATTCTACCTTGTTAAATATTAACATCAAAGCATAATGCTCAATGGTGTTAAAGAAATGAGGCCCCAAACATTAGAGGTATCTGGTATTATTGGCTGACAACCTCATACCCTTGTCTAGATGACTACCTGAACAAACATCTAACTGGTAACCACAAAAAGTTGTTAGTTTTGCCTAATAGCATGGAAATGGCGGGAGTTATATTACAGATCATAATACACATTGTTATACTGGCAATTATTTTTTTAAATGGAGCGATGTGTCTAGAGACCAGAGTATGCAGACAATTCACACTGCACAATTCCAGGTGTCTATTTTTTATTAATATCTCCATATATTGTACAGTATATACAGGACAACATCTATTCAGGTGTCCCCTTTACAGAATGTCTCGATTCGTACCATAAGTTTAGCGAATAACTTAAAAATTTATTAAGTTTACAGTGAACATAAATAACCAAGTGTCCACCAACCATTACTTATGCCCTATGGGTTGCCAATTCAGTAGTGATACTTCTCTACCAAGAAATAATAGCTCTATGTAGCAAACCAATTTGCACATCCATAACTAAATAGTGAAGCAGTACTTACCTAAAAGATGTGTCCAAATATTCCCAGTCTCTGTGTGAATTCGGAATATGGATTTAAAGCACGCAGCGAATGATGGAAGTGGCGGCCTGAAGAAAGAAACGCGAGAATTACAACCAATAATTAATAGCGTCCAAGTATTGTACATTACTAATATTCTCAAAAGCTAATTATTGGGCAATTACAGTACAAGTAAATCGTTGTATTTGACAATCATATCTTGCAAGTGTATCACTGCCGTATGGAGGGAGAGGAGGGAATTGTCAGGGGAAAGCAGAAAGCCATTATGACTATATAGCACTTGGGTGGGGTCAGAATAAGGAATTGGGATGAGACGGGGGAAGAGGAATGGTGCCCAACCACTTAGATGGTCGGGGATTGAACGCCGACCTGCATCAAGCGAGATCGTCGCTCTACCATCCAGCTCAAGTGATTGGAATGCATTATGGAAAATGATGCGATGCAAGTTTGAAAAAGTCACGGGGGCAGATTTAAGAGCCATCTGCATGCTAATAACCTGAATTTATCCTATACATTACTCTGCAAAACATGATACATACATCTCTAAATTAAATAAAATTAAAAACTAGTCTTCTATTTGTCTTACAACAATGTAACATAAAAGTATTCAAAACTTGTGTTGTTTATTGTGCTTAGGAGGATGAAGGGAATGATGCATTACAGAGGATATGCCTATACAGATATGGAGTAATATTATGAATAAAAGATATTGCTCTTAAAAATTACTTTATCTATAATATTGACCTCACCTGTGCCAGTGATGTAGGTAATCATTGTCTTGAAGCCATTTGGGTAATTTTGAGAAAGGTTGAGTTTTCCAGCTAGCTACCTCCTCCCACACTTTGTGTACTAACTCTTCAGCCGTCTCAAAGGCACTCTGGGCCATGGAACTGAGCACCAGGTCATCATCGTGGCTCTCTCGATTAACCACTCTGTGCCGCAACTCCTCTTCCTGATATAGACAATTAGAATGAATGCAAGTACGTACAGTAATATAATTTTTTTAATAATTTCTAAAAATCAAATGCTGTAATAATATTATACTGGGTACTGAGATTATATGGTACAATATATCCTTTATCCCCATATTTGATAGGAATTCTAGAAATGATCCTAAGAGAAAATGCTCTAGGTTCAATTTCAATTTCTTTATTATGCACCCCATACCCATCCCGTGGGCGGTGGTGTAAAGGATTACAGAGGAACATAATCGGTTCAGGAACTGAACCCTCTAGTTTGTTTAGCTAAGGAAATCTTTTGACACTAGTTATAGGTTCCATTGGTCAATGTGCCATATAGTCAATCTACCTCAAATCAACAAAAAATAATTAATTTTTAATAGCTTATGCAATTTCAGAGAGGCAAAAAAACACTTACCATATTTTCAGTATTACATTTAAAGGGATGATAAAAAATAGTAGTGTGGAACACAATCTAAAAATTGGGAAGCACAGGCTCTCAAGAATGGGTATTTCCAGACTACCGACTCGAGATCCAACAGTGTAGCATAATACTGTACCATTAACTCTTGATGGGTTTTTTCCAAGAAAACAGCCAGCTGTTAACTACTACTAGATCAATGTGAAAGTTCTGTACTACAGTACAGAATTCAACATTTTATTTAGTTTCTAAAAAATACACAGTACAAAGAATAAATTTAATGTTCTTTCCTACAAACATAAATCACTGCCACCTGTTACACATCATTCCGCAAGACAACCAGGGATAAGATGGGTACAATACATCCATAAAAAATTAGTTCTTTCGATCATGGTCTATTGAGGAAATTATATCCATGTAGTTATATTTTATAACATTAAAAGTATTATGTAATGATTATTAGGGTGCTATAATTAGTATAGTGCATGGGCATGATGGCTAAGTTGTAGACCTAATGGTAAGGTTGTTAGAGTGGTGGTGATAGTGGCAGGTGTATTGGTGAGTGTTGGTAGAGGTGGTGGTAATGGCAGTGCTTGGCTTTCCGTGTACAGGAAGTTAAGCTCTAACTCTGGTTAGCTATTTGAATCTTGTGCAATTAAATTGTACCTGGATGGGGTTCTGAGAGTTGTTCCGCTCCCCAAGCCCAGCCTGGGGCCAGGCTTGACTTGTGAGAGCTTGGTAGGCAATTGCTTGGAGCAGCCCACTAACCACTATGCCTGGTTAGTCTGGCACTTCTTGCAGAAAACTATCCAGCTTTTTCTTGAACACTTCCAATTTTGTTCCGGCAATATTTCTTATACTTGCTGGGATGATTTTTTTTTTTTTTTGGGGGGGGGGGGGGAGAGATATATACAAGAGCCGTTACATTCTTGTACAGCCACTAGTACGCGTAGCGTTTCGGGCAGGTCCCTGGAATACGATCCCCTGCCCCAGGCGAGTGTCTCACCACTACACCACGGAGACTGTAATTATGAGAGTCGAGTAATATTGAACAACCATGGACCTCTGATGTTCAGACAGTGTTCTCTGATTGTGACTATGGCACCACTACTCTTCATTGGCTCTTCTGCATTTCCTTCCCTGTTATTCACTCCAATAGTGTTACTGTACTTTACTATACATACTAGGGACCTGGCCCTCCAATATTTTCCATGTACTGTACATATAATTAGGAACAGTATCTTTCGTCTCCTTTCTAGAGAGTACATTTTGAAAGCTTTGAGACGATCCTAATAGTAGTAGTTTTATCATGTCTGTGTGTTATATGTTCTCTGTACTAAATTTCAGCAATCTCGCCTACTCTGAAGGGAAGTGAATACTGAGCAATACTAAAGGTAAGACATCATAAGTGATTTGAATAGTACAGTACTGTATTAGTGATGGGATCCCTGGATTTGAAGGCTCTTGTAATCCATCCTATCATTTTTCTTGCCAACACTATTTGCTTGGTAATGCTCCCTAAACATTAGGTCATCACAATCTCAGATCCTGTACACAGTGCTTTGCTACAATAGGTAGATTAGTATTGGTACAAGACTAATGTTTTGACTAATAAGTACTACATTATCAGAGTCTTTAAAAATCAATTATTGAATGCAATAAATGAACTTTCTGACAACTTCTCAGTAGTTCCCCCTCAAGCTTATACACTGGGGTACTAAAGCCTTTAAGGCCCACACCAGGTCTTAAGACTTCTATCTTCTACAAAAAAAACAGGACTAAAATCCTAGAATCTGATCAGCCAAGAACCTGGGTATAATTCTTCAAAAAGCGTAGATACAACAAGCAGCTACCCGAATGAAATAGTGAACCCTTAGAAAACATGGCGAACAGTTGCCGCCTTGGGAAAATTGCCAAAACATGTGATGCACCAGGGTACAACCAGAGGACAAAACCCCCAACCCCACAAGGAAAAAGGGAACAGGGCAGGAACAGTGAAATACTGGTGCCCCATTACATTTAATGCATGATTAGGACCTGAAATTTTCTGGCCCAGCCAAAAGGAAGCCAACATTAGGACCTTGCCAGAGAACATCTCCAGTGTCTAGACAAAATGTAGAGCAACAGTCAAACCAGAAGGAGAAAGAAACCCCCACTAACCCTAGTCCAGCCAAAAGGCATCTTCCACACAAGCCTCATGATCAGGAAAAGTCACAATCTGGAAGCCGTCGGTTCCACCCTGATGCAAAGAGGTCCACCTCGGGGCAGCCAAATGTGTCTCAAACCCAATGAAAATACAGTATGAATCGAAGATCCACCCCATGTTAATGAAGCGAAACAAAACTGACAATGTTAGACATGCCAAAAACACAAACTGCATGGAGTATGGAAGTGATCTGAGAAGAGCCAGACCACAGAGCCCATTGGGAGACAAAACAACTGCAATGTGTGCCTGAAAGCTACGAATTTGTGCACTGTGCTGTGCTCCTGGCTGAATGGACCCACTAATGAACCCGAGTGGCCAGGCGTGCTAGTCAACCCCCTGACCCAAGTCGAGGTGTCTGAAATGGTCAACCATAGAAGGTGGTGCCATGGAACAGAACCCTGAAGAGAAAACTAGCAAACCAGATGCTGACAATGGGCCAGTTGAGCTCATGCCAAACTGTCCTGGGGGTTGCACGGGGACAGAACTGAAGAAAACAGTGCAGCACCCAGAGAAAACCCAGAGGATACACCACAAAGACCAGACTATCACACAGCCACTCTAGCAAACAATGGGTGACCTGAGGACTGCTACTACATCCAGTGCTCCCCCTACTTCCAACTTCACTACCAGTTCTCCCCCAACCTCCCACATCACACCCAGTGCTCCCCCCACCCTACCACCCACATGCCCAGTGCTCCCACTATCTAATAATTTATTCACAAGTAGGTGCAATACATTGGGGATATTACACAAGATTGCAAGAATGTACAAATACCAAAGCCACTAACATGCATAGCATTTAATCTAACATATCAGGCAAGATGAAAAGGTACACTGTAGCAAGGTTTTATATCAACTACAATATAAATTGACATGATTACACTGGTAAGGATATGTCTTAAGTACTAATATTGGGGGAAGTGGGTAGTACAAGATACAGTGCGAGTTTAAAGCACAACTAGGCAGAAATTACAAGGATGAAATTACGGTAGGTACAGTACTTTCTGGTTTTACTTTTCAATAGGGCATAGGCTGGACAATTTTTTAATTCATAAGGGAGTAAGTTCCAAAAACTGAGCTCTTATTTGTATGGAGGGTTTGCATAGATTTATTTTGACTTTGGGGATATCAAAGAGATATTCATTTCTGGTGTGGTGTTCATGGGTTCTATTAATCAAGGAAAAGTTTCAGATCAAGATTAGCATTCAGGAACAAGGTTTTGTCCACGTAAATAGCACATGAGAATGTGTGGAGTATGTTTTTGCATGTTAAGGGACTTAAAATAGAGGGAATGTGTTGTGAAACAAACACATCTTCAACAAACTGAAGACAGTTTGTTGAAGTTCTGATAGATTTTTGCCGAGTGATGATGGGCTCAAGGTAATTTGCAGTGGTTGAACCCCATGCACAGATACCATATGTAATATAGGATAGATTAGCACGTAGTATAATGACAGGAGAGCAGAGTGAGGAACATAATACTTGATTTTAGAAAGTATACCGACTGTTTTTGAGACTTCTTTGGCTGTGCTGTATGTGGGTGCTGAAGTTCAGTCTCTTGTTTATGTGGTTCAACTCTTGGACCACATGTCCAACCCTGGACATGTGGTCCACAGTTGTAGCAGATGTTTGAGTAATTCATGTGGTCTTGACGATTGTGGGGATTAGCATATAGGAGTTCATGCTGTTTAGGAAGTATTCGACTTGGGAGGCTATTTTGTCGACAGAGGTCAATGTTGCATTGAAGTCACCTAGGATGTGATTTTTGTTGCATTTGTTGTTTATGATTAAGTTCCTTATATTTTCTGATAATGTAGTTTTATTAGTATTGGGAAATCCATAAATAGCTCCAACGTTTATTAACGATTTAAGGGATTTTACCTAGAATTTAGCAAAAAGTATATTCCCAGTGGTCTATTTCAAATAACATGTGTGCATTTGATAGATAGTTGATAGATAGCCGTGTTACCACCTTTTTTTGTCTTGTCTGCATTTGTGAATGGCTTTATATCTGGCCAAGTTGTATAGTTGGGTATGGTCTTTACTTAGCCATGTTTCTGTTCAAATAATGAAAGATTGTTTAGGGCCCAGTGCTTCAAGTAGCACACTGATGCCATCAAAATGTTTACCAAGTGATCTGACATTTTGGTTGAATACTGACAGGTTATTATTATTTTGGAGTTTGTTTTTAGTAAGGTTTGCAGTGTAGTAATTGCAATCATGATCAATGTGCTGGTTATTGTAGATATGTGATCGCAAATTTAATTCAGGGTCAATAGTAGTTTGCATAGAGTAATGCTGGAGAAGACTAACGATCAGATTTGAATATTGGGGAGGTGTGTAACATTACAATAAACTGTTACAATATAAATTCAAATTATTAAAAAATAATCGAGAAGAAAGTGGAATACAAAAATGAAGGCATATGTTAATAAACTTGGCAAAATTACTAAAATTACACTATAATAAAATAGAAATTAACTTCAGTAGAATAATAAAACATAGGAGCAATCAAAAACTTCTAGATATACAATTATAGCAAAAAAATGCACATATAATAGGAACAGGTAAAGATCACAAATTAGACAAGAGGCAGGTGGAGGCTGACTCCATACAAAGTTTCAAATGTAAATACAATAAGATCCCAGTAGGCTCAGGAACCAGTAGGCTGTACACCAGTTGATTGACAGTTGAGAGGCGGGACCAAAGAGCCAGAGCTCAACCCCCGCAAGCACAACTAGGCGAATACAAGAATACAGATATCAAGAAATACAAGAATACAGATATCAAGAAATACAAGAATACAGATATCAAGAAAAAAAATCAAACATTGACAAAGATATACTATATTGAGTTAGACTTATTTATATAACTATATTACCATAGTTACTGGTCACTGAAACAAAAGAGCCAAGTTGGAATGTGCAGGCGAGGGTAGTTGAGTAGTTTACAACGGAGGGTTAGTAACTAGGAGAGCCAGGAGAGGGTGTTAATAGAGGTAGAGGCGCCTGAAGGAGACGCAGGTGGTGGCCAGGGCCTCCTGCTGGTGGTGTTGCGTCACCACCTTCACTACCCCCCGGACACAACCTTTACCCCGTCACTCACCTCCTTAGCGTCGATGAGGGACTCATCTTCGGGGGTCCCAGGGAGCGGGCAGCCCTCGCTGTCGTCGTCCCCCGGCACGTCCTCTAATAACTTGCTAAACTCGGGAAATAAGTCGGTTTCTAGCGTGGCATCGTCGGTAAAGTCCTTGTCAATGGTGCGCCCTAAAGTTCTCCTCCTCACCTCGATTTTAGTGCCTAAAACTTCATCAAACGCACTCATAATGACGTCCACTGCTCACTTGGGTGTCCAAGTCGTTTGCAAAGGTTTAATGAATCATGTAGCACCAAAGAGAGACACTAGAATACTGGGGAGATGTAACGCGCAGCTGCCAGCCGACCTGCCTGCCACCATCACATCAGCTGACTGGTCTCCAGGCCCCGGTCCTCCTCACCAGCCCGCTGCTGCCACCCTCCAAGCGACCACCAACTCTTCAACATTTTATTTCAATAAATACCCTGCTTATTCACTACGTTCAACGTGTTGAATAAATTTGAGTTAACTTTATGTTACTGTCTACTGGGAATAGGGAAATGTAAGTGTATAGGGAATATATATACAAATGATGTAGGTATTGTGGAACTATGCACCTGCTCCCAAGACAAGTGGATGGTTCTATTCCGGCTTTAACAAATTACACACAACCACCATACTTAAGAGGACTTTAGCAACCTTACTAATATATATTTACGCTTAATATTATCATCAAATTCTTTATTACATTGTCAACAATTTAATGATGTTGGTAAATAGATATATCCGTGAGAGACAATAAGAGCGAAGCTGTGTTCCGGTGCGCGACTTCCGCAGAGATGCTCGTCTATCACCACCTCAACCTGCCTCTTACCCCATTTTTTTTTTTAACCTGAATTTACCTGAGAGCCACTAACACTAGTGGCCTCGACGAGGATAGGAAGCCAGCGGCTTGTCGAACAGCCGCTGGCTTCCCCATTTGTCTTCATCTTTTCCGGTTTATAATATCAATAATGCTGTATTATTACAATAATAATAATTATTATTATTATTATTATTATTAAAGTAAATAGTTACCAATATATAGGTATGACGAAACTCTTAAGAAACTTAAATAATTAGGATAGCCGCTGCGTGTACCATAATTAATTCATATATATATTAAGACCTCAATTTACCTGACAACCATCATTTCTAGTGGCCTTGACGAGGACAGGAAGCCGGCGGGTTGTCCCAAGTGATATTTGGGGTTACAGTAGGTGTTTGAACCGGGCTACATGTGTCTGTTGTCATGCTGCTACTTTTGTCTTTGTCGACATGTTGCAACTTTTTATTTGTTGTCGTGTTGCTAGTTTGTCTTTGTTATCATGGTGCTATCCTGTACTTGTCATCATATAATATGTGGCTACCTTCTATTTATTCTCTTGCTGCATTGTCTTTGTCATGATGTTGCTACTTTGTCTTTGTCTTCATATTGCTATTTTGTCTCTGCCGTCATGCTGCTACACTGTATTTGTCATGTTGCTACTTTGTCATTGTCATGTTGCTACTTTGTCTTTGTCATGTTGCTACTTTGTCTTTGTCATGTTGTTCCAACTTTCTCTTTGTCGCCATGCTCCTTCTTTGTCTTTGTCGTTATGTTGTTACTTTGTCTTTGTCATGTTACGACATAGCCACGCTAACAAGAGATGTCAGCAGTACCGTTGCCTCCTGGTGGTGTACCAGGCTAACAAGGATATGTCAGCGCACGCATTCACCCCCCCCCCCCACACACACACACCATCACTGACACTTCTGTCTTCGCTGGAAGACAGGAGAGTTAAGGGGGACATGATCACCACATTCAAGACTCTCAAGGGAATTGATAGGGTAGATAAAGACAGGCTATTTAACACAAGGGACACACGCACTAGGGGACACAGGTGGAAACTGAGTGCCCAAATGAGCCACAGAGATATTAGAAAGAACTTTTTTTAGTGTCAGAGTGGTTGACAAATGGAATACATTAGGAAGTGATGTGGTGGAGGCTGACTCCATACACAGTTTCAAGTGTAAATATGATAGAGCCCAATAGCCTCAGGAACCTGTACATCAGTTGACTGACAGTCGAGAGCGGGGACCAAAGAGCCGAAGCCTAGCCCCCCTCAAGCCTAACTAGGTGAGTATACGCAAGGCCACTTCCCTCTCATGTGTATAACGTTCTCAACCTCGCTACCATGTAAGGGTCATTCAGCCCTCGTCTCTTACCTGCTGACCAGTTTTTATGACGTTTTGCAAGTTTCCGGAACTGAATATAACATTATATTTCTCGCTGAACTTTTAATTCTTTCAAGATTTCTTTGCCATCTTCTTTCAGGAAGTTCTTCAATATTTTCTCCCAAGAATAAGAAAAACGCTCACGTTATATAGATCTTTTTGTTACTTTTCTGTGTCCAGCCCCTCTCTCTATATAAAAAAAGGAACCGTTAATTACCCATTCTGACGAATAGCTCGTTATAAATTGCAGTGGATATGATAGGGGGTTAAGGCCTGGTAGGAGCAGGTACCATGTGGAATCATCGGCGTGTTAATTTCTTTTTAATATTGCCCTGAGGGGCGAGTTTACTGGACAGCGTCACCCATCCTGTGAGTGGACATACCGCCATAGCAATATGTAAAACACCCCCCAATAGGAAGAAAACCCGCTGGGTTGTTCATCCTGCCACTTGTACCCAGACACAGCTAGGACTTGCTTAACTATCTCAAGTGAACAGCTTATCAAACAAAAAGATTAACATTCGTCAACCCTTAAAATCTTACGTTATCTTGCGGGTGCAAAATGGGGGAATCTTTTAAGAACAGTATCAATAACTACCCTGACACTGAAAAAAATATTTATAATGTCTCTGTGACTTATTTGGGTATTAGGCTTCCTCCTGTGTCCCTTTGTTCGTGTTCCGCACATGCTAAATGGTTTGTTTTTGTGCACCATGTCAATTCCTCTGAGAATTTTGTAGCTGGTGATCATGTCTCCTCTAACTCTTCTGTCTTCCAGAGACGTACTGTTTAATTCCCGTAGCCTCTCCTCGTTACTCATATTTCTCAGCTCGGGGACTAGTCTGGAAGCATACCTCTGAATCTTCTCAGACTGTCTTGTGTTTAATTAGGTATGAACTCCAGACTGCATACTTTAATTAGCTGCATACTTTAATTAGCTGCATACTCCAGGATTGGTCTGACATATGGGGTATCCAAGGTTCTGAATGATTCCTTACATATTTCTAAGGGCAGTTCTTATGTTGGCTAATCTAGCATAAGATCAACAACAGATCTTTCTTTGGGGGTTGATATCACACCGAACTTATCCCCCAGAAGCCCACATCAAACGGATATCATCAGCGGCGTATGCTAGATTGGCTAACACAACAGAGAAAGAAAGAGAGAGAGAGAGAGAGAGAGAGAGAGAGAGAGAGAGAGAGAGAGAGAGAGAGAGAGAGAGAGAGAGAGAGAGAGAGAGGAAGACTTGAGTCAGGGCCGTGTGAGTTAAGTATAGACTATTGAGCCAGTACACAGTTTTTGTGATGTCATATACTACTGTATCATGCTCTTTACGATTCATTTATATATAGATCCGTGACTGAACATAATAACTTTCCGTAGCTGAGACGGTCAATGAACTGAGATGTCCACTGATGTTTGGACAGCATAACTAAGTTTATTGTAGGTAAAGTTGATAATATGCAGGACTGGCGGAAGCTGACCAGTCACTGACAATCCTGCACCCCCAGAGTCCAATCCTCTCCCACAAAACGCACAACTGTATCGTGATCTTGTTGAAACTCTTGTCGCTCGCATTGAAAATGCATTAGAAAAGACGCTGGACCGATTTGTAACTAAATTCTTTACACAAGTAAACCAACCCATCACCGAGGCTGACCCAACAGACATCCCATCTACATCTACAATGACATCCGCCCCTAACACAGCTATATTTGATGTATACAAATCGTTTGAACTGATGCTGGAAAACAGCAACACTTTGATATCACCATTAACACAACTCCTCATCCTTGCCATCCCGAGTCTATTTCCACTCATATGCTTATTTTTCTCATTATCCTCACACAAATGGAAGACATCGATAACTTCCAACCTCTGGCAAATAATGAACATTGATGTGTCACCGTGAGTGAGTGTCACATCTTTCAACATCACCACTCGTGATGCACGTATCGTGAAGGAGGAGGGGAGGGAACTATCAGGAGAAAGCGATTGATTAATGATTGATTGATGAAGATTAAGCCACCCAAGAGGTGGCACGGGCATGAATAGCCCGTAAGTGGTGGCCCTTTTGAGCCATTACCAGTATCAATAGATGATACTGGAGATCTGTGGAGGTGCGACTGCACCCTGCATGACGGGACATGTCTCCCATGGAGAAAGCGCCAAGCCAATACGACTATATAGCACTGAATGGGAAGGGGTCAGGATAAGGGTTTGGGATGGGAAAGGGAAAGGAATGGTGCCCAACCACTTGGACGGTTGGGGATTGAAAGCCGACCTGCAGGAAGTGAGACCGTCGCTCTACCGTCCAGTCCAAGTGGTTGGACTGGCGAAGAAAAAAACAGACCAGATTCATTTTTCACCCTGAAGGCTTTCCTCGTCTGAACATTATGCAATGATTATTGTAAATTATAAAATACAAACTCCATTCATATGTATATTTATTACGAGTACATTCTCGCCATTAATATTCTATATGACTCAAAACATCAATTAACAATGCAATAGGCTTCACGCAGTACTAACGCTCATCATCATGGCGTGCTGGCTTACAATAGCTGCCAGGGAAGTTGTCCTATGAATAATTCAATCCATCTTCTATAAATGATAGTCCCTGTAGCTAGATGGAATGTACAAAATATCTGGCTATTGTATTCAAAACATTTTAACTTTTTTTGTACTCTTGGGATACGTGAGGAGGCATGATGGTGCTACAGCCCGTCCTCCTAAGATTTCCCAACGTCAAGAAACTGCCGTACTAAAGTGCCTTATCTTAACCTACCAAAGGACCCGAAACAGAAAACAGGACAGTATGTCAATTTTGCGAGCTGCTACCATTATCTAGTACGACAATTTTTCGCCGTAGGTAGAGTATACGTCAAAATGCGACGTTCTATTAGGAGGAAGGATAAGGTCTTGCCGGCTGGGCGCCTTCTTTTAATAATTATACTTACAAATAGCATGCCAGAAAGGAGAACAATATTAGGTTTGTAGTTACTACACCATTTTAGGCTTTATTTAGTACATATATATGCTATACTAAGCCTAGGAAAGATTAGGTTTAGTTGATGTGATCTTTCTTCGGTCCTCTTCAAATAGTTGAACACTATTTTTTAAGGTGCAGCCACCCAAAAGGTGGCACGGGCATGAATAGCCCGTAAGTGGTGGCCCTTTTGAGCCATTAACAGTCTCAATAGATGATACTGGAGATCTGTGGAGGTGCGACTGCACCCTGCGTGACGGGTGCAGTCGCATGGCTCCCCCATGGGGAAAGAGCCAAGCCATTAGACTATATAATACTTGGAAGGGATCAGGATAAGGATTTGGGATAGGACCTGAGGGGGGTTGATTGAACCACATGAAAGTTGAGTTTTGTATTAGTTAGTAAAAGCATTTGTATCATTGAACAAACACGCGTTTAACAGTTTATCGTTTATTATTTTATAGCTCCTAGTTCCTAACCCAGAGACGACCAGACTGGCAGCTCTGGTGGGTAGTATTGATTTTTTGTTTCCTTTATTAAATAATATACAAAGGCCCGCGGGGGCGGGCGGTTAGTACAAGGCAGCCACGCAACCGCTCTCCGTGTACTCACCTAGTTGTGCTTGCGACGGTTAATCTTCGGCTCTTTGGTCCCGCCTCTCAATCGTCAATCAACTGGTGTTTAGGTTTCAGAGCCTACTGGGCTCTATCATATCTACATTTGAAACTGTGTATAGAGTTTGCCTCCACCACATCACTGCCTAATGCATTCCATTTTTAAACTACTCATGACACCGAAAAAGTGTTTTCTAACGTTTCTATGGCTCATTTGGTTACAGTTTCCTCATTCACCTTTACTAAATAATCTTTGTCTTTCCCCTATCAATTCCTCTGAGAATCTTGTATGTGATCATGTCTTCTCTTTTTGTCTTCCAGCGACATGAAGTTTAGTTCCCGTAGTCTCTGCTCGTAGCTCATACCCCTCAGCTCGGGTACTAGTCTGGTAGCATACCTTTGAACCTTCTCCAATTTAGTCTTGTGCTTGACAATATACGGACTCCATGCTGGAGCTGAATACTCCAGGATTGGTCTGACATATGTCCTATACAATGTTCTAAATCATTCCTTACACAAATTTCTAAAGGGAGATCTTATGTTGGCCAACCTGGCATATGCCGCTGATTATATCCTTTTGAGGTGTGTGTGTGTGTGTGTACTCACCTAGTTGTGCTTGCAGGGTTTGAGCTCAGGCTTTTTGGCGCCGCGATATCCTGTGTGTGTATCCCGATATCATTTTCCTGTATTCACCTAGTCTGGTGGTGGTGTATTCACCTAGTTGTGCTTGCGGGGGTTGAGCTCTGGCTCTTTGGTCCCGCCTCTCAACTGTCAATCAACTATAATATCTACACTTGAAACTGTGTATGGAGTGAGCCTCCACCACATCACTTCCTAATGCATTCCATTTGTCAACCACTCTGACACTAAAAAAGTTCTTTCTAATATCTCTGTGGCTCATTTGGGCACTCAGTTTCCACCTGTGTCCCCTAGTGCGTGTTCCCCTTGTGTTAAATAGCCTGTCTTTATCTACCCTATCAATTCCCTTGAGAATCTTGAATGTGGTGATCATGTCCCCCTAACTCTTCTGTCTTCCAGCGAAGTGAGGTTTAATTCCCGGCAGGACTTGTAATTCTGTGGCCCGGGTTCGATTCCCGGACCAGGCAGAAACAAATGGGCAAAATTTCTTTCACCCTGAATGCCCATGTTACCTAGCAGTAAATAGGTACCTGGGAGTTAGACAACTGTTACGGAGCTGCTTCCTGGGTGTGTAGTGTATGTGAGAGAAAAAAATAGTAGTTAATATCAGTTGATTGACGGTTGAGAGGCGGGCCGAAAGAGCAAAGCTCAACCCCCGCAAGCACAACTAGGTGAATACAAACATTCACTATTCAAAGTTTGTGAAGGTAACTTGCCATCCTGGCCTGGCTAAATAATCAGCCTCCACGTTAATATTCCGGAGCTCCCTGCTACTACCCCGAGGGCTGGTGGATGAAGGATCTACCAAACACATTTGTTATTTAATTAAAGATGGCTGATTGGAATAGCGTACGACGGCATGAACGGGACACATTAATACACATATATGATTGCATATCTTTTTAGCACTGGTGTGGAGGAGGCTATTGGAGGTAAAAGCGAAACGATGTGTGCTTAAGGGTTGGGGTGATGGCTTAGGGTGGAACGGGGAATGGGTTTGGTTAGGGGGAGGGGGAGTGGCACTGGGGGGGGAGGGGAGTGGCACTGGGGGGAGTGGCACTGAGGGGGGGGTGGAGAAGGGAAGGCTAAGGGGGGGTGGGGGTGGTACAGGATGATGTACGTGTCCTGCTTACCAGGTAAACAATTGAGTACAATCTAGGTCATTTGTATTCAAGTGTGTGTAGTGGGGTGCTGTGTGTTGATGTGCAGGGGTAGTGTGTGTGTGTGTGTGGTGTACAGCACATTTTATGTGTAGTGAGCACTGTATGTGTAGTGAGCACTGTATGTGTAGTGAGCACTGTATGTGTAGTGCCCAATATGAATGTTGGAACACGTAGTATTATATACGCATTAAGCTCACCATGCAACTTAGTGAGTATTATATGCAAGCTGGAACATAATTATTAGTGGGTGCTTATACTATCAGCAAGTTCTGTAAAAAACGCTGGATATAATTTTGATAGATAATGAATATACATGACAGTAAAGCTGCCGCCCAATTGGGTGGGTGTGGAGCAGGATTAGTAACTGTGTAACTGTCTCACCATTACTGAAGTGTAGTGGTGCCTTGTATACTGTTGTGCGCCACTTCCTGAATCACTTGTGATATAAAAATATTATTGATATATGTATATGTGTGCATATATAATTGACCCGGCCAGGATTCGAACCCATGCCGTTAAGGATCACCCCTAAGCGTACCTAGTCCCGTGACTATTGAATAAAAGATTAGACGATCACTGGTACGGTGGTCATGGTATTGGAAAACTGGAATTTCCTCTTACCACATAAATTGTACAAGAGTTCTGTCTCACAGGACAAGCCACTTGTCCTGTGGCTTGTGTTGATGTCCACAGGACATCAACACTTATCGCTAGTTCAACTGACATAAAATAAGCCACTTTCAGAGATCAATCACCAGTAGAGGGAGTAATTATGCAATTACGCTCATTTCCAAATATCCACTTTTTAAGTGATAGATGGTGGCGGAAAATCCTTATTTATCACATATATTTATGTACATGTCACAATTATTCATTCCCAACACTTGTGGCCAAGGGAACGATGTCACTCCCCCGACCATGAGCTGTAGTGCAGCCTAAACACTGATTTAAGCTACAACATTCCTCGCTAGGCTCTTATGCTAAGAGTCAAATCGTTAAATAAATGAGAGATATATGAGCGTGGAATCAAAACATTCTCTGAACCTCTATCTGATCAATAAAGCCGTTCAACTTTGTGTAATACGTTCTATTGTCAACCCATCATGCAAATTTGTAATGCCAAACCGTTCACGTTAATATAATGTAGCCTTCCTAGAGATGATTGAGAAAAGCATCTGGAGACACTGGCATGGCTGTGATTATTATATATGTTGGTTCTTTGTGAATTGTTATTATTGGTATTATTATATGTTATCATTATGTCTCCTTCGGTCACTCTTTTGAGCTTGGATAGGTTAGGTTTGGTTAGGTGAAGTTAGGATAGGATAGGTTAAGGTAGGTTAGGCTAGGTTAAGGCAGGTTAAGTTAGGTTAGGCTACGTAAAGTTAGATTAGGCTACGTAAACTAAAGTTAGGCCACGTAAAGTTAGGTTAAGTAAGATTAGGTTAGGCTAGTCACTCAACCTGTTCTCATGCTCAGCTCTATCTTGCCCCTAGCTACCGTCTTCTATGGTAAATCTCGGGATTTTCTCATTCTTTTTCTTGTGCGTCACAGGGTTTAAAATCCAGGCTGATGCTGCACAAGCTTGACCTTTACTGGCGTGAGGTGGTATATCATGTTATCCGTGATTAACTGTATAGGCTGTTTATATATAGTTTCTTCTTTTAGCGCCTCAGTGTGGCGATCCAGAGGGGCAACGCCTGCTGCTCCCTCGGTTCCTGTCCGGAAGCGGAGGAGCTCCAAGAGATCCAAAACCTTTAAACACTCATTGTATTAACTAATGTACATCTTGTAGCAATTAAATATCCAATAAAGCACAAAACGTCCTTCTACTGGGATAGTACTTACAGTAACGATGGGGACTATTCTACATATAGTGACGTAATGGACAATTATACCGTAGAATTTGGTTCTATTGAATTTTGGACAAACTGGAAAAGGTTTTGCATTTATGTTGCGAATGAAAACCCTAACTTAACCATCCGAAGCCTAATACACGCTATGTGAAGCCTAATATAGTAGATATATGTGCTATACTAGGAACATTGAAGTTTCGTGTTCAGATTTATTTCCGGACTCTATAAAGAGAATAGTAGCAAATTCTACTTTCTAATTGTCCATTACTTCAATATAAGTACGATGGTCCACACTTACAAAACGTAGTGTTCTAAAACAGGAGGTTGGGCTGATATATTTTTATCTCTAAAACAGGATGTCTGTCTAAGATTCAGACGCATGTGGCTAACCTTACTAAAATTTTTGCAGGATGACTAGAGAGGATGGGGGGAGTGGGGGTATATGTGACTTGCATAGGTGCGTCTATAGCCTCCCTCTAAGAACCTCTGCCCCATTGCCCAATATTTGTAAGGTGAACCCGAGTACCACAGGGGTTTACGGGCTCACCATAGCCCGTGCTACATGGACACTTCGTTCTGAGTAGCTAAATCTGAAACAACTTACCACCGGGGCATCCTATAGTGCCGCTAAGCACTTACACCATTTTATTTTCCTCTCCGAGCAGCGAGTGCATCTGAGTTAATAATAACTGGAGCAAGATAACATTGTGAAGCACTGACAGCTTGGTTGGCCCTTCAAGCGTGGGTGGTTTCTCAACCCCTAGTTGCTGTTCCCGGCTGACTCACTCGCACTCCGCGCTATTCCTTATTTTATACATTTATTTTATTGAATTATTTATATATATGTATACAAGACGGTACAATGGATTGCGAAAGTGCATATTTTGGTGATTAATAAGTGGTATATTCTTGCAAAGCCACTAATTGACAAGCACAGCGCGTGTGTTTCTGGCAATCATCAGAGGGAAGGTACGACTGCCCGCAAGCTTTTGCGTTCTCTGTACATGAAGGAAATGTAATACAAATTTGTCCCAAATACAAATTTATCAAAATACAAATACAAATTTGTATTACATGGAAATGTAATATAAATTTGTCAAGGAAATATTACCATCATAAATTTTTACTGCACCCCGAATTGGCTCAGGATTCAGCAGACCTTTGTAGGAGTAGCAAATGGCGATCAAGAGCAGGGTGCTGCTGTAGCCACTCACAAGCCTCCAGTGATCATGACGCTGTCACTCCTCCCAGGATTGGCCAGCGGCGCGAGTAGCGGCATAAATGACGTCAGAACCGCGGGGTTATGCAACAGGGAAGTTCCTCTTGGTACACACTGAGCACCGAAGTTCTCTACACTTACTACTCCGTTAAAAATGCAACATTTTCTCTCACCAGAAACATGGGAAGCCCAGCAAGCCACCTTTCTTATCGAGAGCGATGCATAGAATGTGTTCCAGGGGGCTAACAGGGCTTTAATCACACTTAAGTGTAATTAAAGTAAGGTCCGTAGAACTTCTGGTTGCAATTCTTTTACCATGTCTCAGCTCAGTCGATTAAGGCAGCGTCTGGGATCCTCTCGGACGTAGGTTCGAACCCTCGTCACGGCCCTGGTGGATTTGTTCGCAGGACTTTAATATCTACTAATGCCTAGCCTTTTTAACCGTCTGGTCGACTCCGTTCAAAATGTGACATGTTATGGTGGGGGGGGGGGGGGGGACATGGGTTGTTAGCTTGAGGGTCGTTTAGATCCAATGTGGGCCTGGAATGGACGTCCTTTGGAAGCGCTCACAAAGCCTGGGGTAGACAGCAGCGCCCTGATTAGAGTAGCAGGGGTGTCGCAGGTCTGTTAATTAGAAAATACTATTACCGTATTACAAAATACAATACTTTTTTTAAGTCCCCGTCCACCAACACTCAGAAGATGGGTGTGGGGTCCACCACTACTCACAGGATGGGTGTGGGGTCCACCACTACTCACAGGATGGGTGTGGGGTCCACCACCATTCACAGGATAGGTGTGGGGTCCACCACCACTCA
This sequence comes from Procambarus clarkii, assembly GCF_040958095.1. Taxonomy (NCBI): domain Eukaryota; kingdom Metazoa; phylum Arthropoda; class Malacostraca; order Decapoda; family Cambaridae; genus Procambarus; species Procambarus clarkii. Next base: position 26,951,504 of record NC_091167.1, read on the forward strand.
TAGGATGGGTGTGGAGTCCACTCACAGGAAGGTGATTAATAGATTGATAATATTGATAAAGATTAAGCTACCCAAGAGGTGGCACGGGCATGAATAGCCCGTAAGACAGGAAGGTCGTGGGCTGAACCATAAATAAACTAAACTAAACCCTCTTGGGACCTCCCCATGAGGACCGAGACACGTCACATGGCTCAGCCAATCACGGACGCGGACCAGCCCGTGACGTCACCGCGAACCGCTGGACCAATCAGGATTGCCAACGTAACTACGCACACGTGTGCATCACTGAGAAAGTTAGTTTTATTTATTTATTGAGTAATAAGGCACAATAAGCTTAGTCACGTGGTTGTCACGCTTGACGCTGCTTAAATAAGCTGTAGTAACCTTCACTGTTGGTGATGTGTTTTCTCGTATAATAATTAATCAACTATCAAGGGCGGATATCCGGTTTGATCCGGTGTTCTGTGGTTTAACTCACCCCGATTGTATATATATATAACCTGTTATACAGCTGTTAATTCGAAGAAATAGAAATACACAACATATATAATGCAAGCATTGGAAGGTTTATTGCGTGTTGAAATTAAGTTCTGACGTAGTTTATTCGGTACTTACCTAGGGAGTAATTTCACTGTTCCTGGAGCTGGCTGCGGGGTCTTCCAGGGGGCTACCAGATGCTTGGAGCTGGCTGAGGGGTCTTCCAGGAGGCTACCAGATGCCTGGAGCTGGCTGTGGGGGCTTCCAGGGGCTACCAGATGCCTGGAGCTGGCTGCGGGGGCTTCCAGGAGGCTTCCAGATGCCTGGAGCTGGCTGCGGGGGCTTCCAGGGGCTACCAGATGCCTGGAGCTGGCTGCGGGGGCTTCCAGGGGGCTACCAGATGCTTGGAGCTGGCTGTGGGGTCTTCCAGGAGGCTACCAGATGCCTGGAGCTGGCTGTGGGGGCTTCCAGGGGCTACCAGATGCCTGGAGCTGGCTGCGGGGGCTTCCAGGAGGCTACCAGATGCCTGGAGCTGGCTGCGGGGGCTTCCAGGGGCTACCAGATGCTTGGAGCTGGCTGCGGGGGCTTCCAGGGGGCTACCAGATGCTTGGAGCTGGCTGAGGGGTCTTCCAGGAGGCTACCAGATGCCTGGAGCTGGCTGTGGGGGCTTCCAGGGGCTACCAGATGCCTAGAGCTGGCTGCGGGGGCTTCCAGGAGGCTACCAGATGCTTGGAGCTGGCTGCAGGGGCTTCCAGGGGGCTACCAGATGCCTGGAGCTGGCTGCCGGGACTTCCAGGGAGGCTACCAGATGCCTGGAGCTGGCTGCGGGGGCTTCCAGGAGGCTACCAGATGCTTGGAGCTGGCTGCGGGGGCTTCCAGGAAGTTATCAGATGCCTGGAGCTGGCTGCGGGGGCTTCCAGGGGATTACCAGATGCCTGGAGCTGGCTGCGGGGGCTTCCAGGAGGCTACCAGATGCCTGGAGCTGGCTGCGGGGGCTTCCAGGGGATTACCAGATGCCTGGAGCTGGCTGTGGGGGCTTCCAGGAGGCTACCAGATGCCTGGAGCTGGCTGCGGGGGCTTCCAGGGGATTACCAGATGCCTGGAGCTGGCTGCGGGGGCTTCCAGGGGATTACCAGATGCCTGGAGCTGGCTGCGGGGGCTTCTAGGGGGCTACCAGATGCCTGGAGCTGGCTGCGGGGGCTTCCAGGAGGCTACCAGATGCTTGGAGCTGGCTGCAGGGGCTTCCAGGAGGCTACCAGATGCCTGGAGCTGGCTGCGGGGGCTTCCAGGGGGTTACCAGATGCTTGGAGCTGGCTGCGGGGGCTTCCAGGGGGTTACCAGATGCTTGGAGCTGGCTGCGGGGGCTTCCAGGGGATTACCAGATGCCTGGAGCTGGCTGCGGGGGCTTCCAGGGGGCTACCAGATGCCTAGTTCCAGCAATCTCACTATTCGGCCTCGGTAGCCTAAATCATTATTTTGTATGTGATTGTAACTATCTTCCTGCAGACCTCTGTTATCGACATGACTTACTCCTGTTGAACAGTCCAGACTTAACTCCTGTTGAACAGTCCAGACCTAACTCCTGTTGAACAGTCCAGACCTAACTCCTGTTGAACAGTCCAGACCTAACTCCTGTTGAACAGTCCAGACCTAACTCCCGTTGAACAGTCCAGACCTAACTCATGTTGAACAGTCCAGACCTAACTCCTGTTGAACAGTCCAGACCTAACTCCTGTTGAACAGTCCAGACCTAACTCCCGTTGAACAGTCCAGACCTAACTCCTGTTGAACAGTCCAGACCTAACTCCCGTTGAACAGTCCAGACCTAACTCCTGTTGAACAGTCCAGACCTAACTCCTGTTGAACAGTCCAGACCTAACTCCTGTTGAACAGTCCAGACCTAACTCCTATTGAACAGTCCAGACCTAACTCATGTTGAACAGTCCAGACCTAACTCCTGTTGAACAGTCCAGACCTAACTTCCGTTGAACAGTCCAGGCCTAACTCATGTTGAACAGTCCAGACCTAACTCCCGCTGAACAGTATAGACCTAATTTTGTTGTTCATTCTAGACCTAACTGTTCTTGCCCTGACCAGATCATAACTTACATAGCCTATAAGAGCTAGTGATGATCGCGCGCCTGGCAGTGGAGTGGCATAAAACAACTCGTACCGCAAGTTATACTGTACTCCACTGAATCTTAAAATACACATTAATTAGTTTTGTCGGGCTTGTATCGAAGTTATTACAAGGTCGAACCACTGAGCTTTCCTAAGATGCAACCCCACAACAGTTACCTAACTCCCGGGTAACTAGTTACTGATAGGCGAACAGAGGCATTAGGTGAAAGGAAACGTGGCTCACCATTTCTGTCCCGGCCGGGAATCGAACCCGGGATCCCCGAGTGTGAGTCGAGAACGATTATTTTTTATATTATACATTTATCTTGACCTTCCATCCGATATTGTTCTTGAAACTTAATTCTCAAATTAATTACATGTATAAATATAGTGCATAGTTTATATCTTAGAGAGAATGTCGGTGTCTCAGTCCATGGGTGGAGGCCAGACGCTCAGGGCTAGACGCACACACAACTCTCACGCATGAAACATGTAAGGTATGGGAGTGTCGTAGGCCAGCAGGGGTGTATAGCACTTTAAGATATATCATTATTTAGCACCCCCCCCCATCGTGCAATTTTCATGGAAATAATTATGAAATATTAGATATGTTGTCTGTAGATTTATTGAACCATATCACTTCTTCGTTATATAACTTTTCTGGGAGAGAGAATGAGAAGATGGAGGCGGGGGGAAAGGGAGAGAGAGAGAAGGATTGAAAGGAGGATGTTTGAAGAGAGGGGAGGATAGAGGGAGGAGAGGAGGAAGAGATGAGAGAGAGGGAGGATAGTGGAGGTGTAACAACAGAGGAGCGTGTCTGGATAAGGCGACTACCAGTTTTAAGGCGGACAAAGAGAACTCACACAAGAGATCTCCAGTATCATCTATTGATATTGGTAATGGCTCAAAAGGGCCACCACTTACGGGCTATTCATGCCCGTGCCACCTTTTGGGTGGCTTAATCTTCATCAATCAATCAATCAATCAGCTCACACAACATACAGGTATGAACAGCGGCCAGGTCAGGTCAAGGGTGTAGGAGGTCACACTACCAGTTATGTAGCAGCCTTGCTAGTGTACTAGGGATTACTAAATCTGCATCAAAGGATACTTAAGGACCTCACACACCCCCAACATTTGTATACAAGATGAAGAAGAGACTGCGAACACCAAGTTACAGCCCCGCTCCTGTGCCAGGTAACTCCACTACGGGCTCACCATAGCCCGTGCTACTTGGAGCATTTTGACCCGAGTAACTGAGGGCTTTGGGGGTGAGGGCTGCGTGTCCGAGACCTGCATTAGGATGGCAACATCAAGTACCTGAGATTGTGAGTAAGGTGCACTGTGATTGGTCCGTTCTCATCCTTGCCACGTATGGCATCCAATCAGTGGATGGCATGGCAGTGTCTATTAATCTTGTTTAAATTACCAATCAGGCTGTCAATGTAATCAATCAGAGCTTTAATATACCAATGTGCTTTAATATACTTACTAATCTCTCTCATCTCATTTTTTTCTTGCAATGTATCTGTTATCATTGTATTAATTCTGCTAAAATTTACCTACTTAAAATTATCTGTTAGATTAAGGACCTGCCCGAAACGCTGCGCGTACTAGTGGCTTTACAAGATTGTAAATACTATGCTATGTATTCTCACAAACCCAATGTACCTTCTTGTATATAAATAAATAAAATAAAAATAATAAAATCAGTTTGCCTTTACTAGGGAACCTCAGCTAGGTCAACCCATCTTCAAGTTCAAGTATGTTTATTGAGACAAGAAAAAATTATATCAAAGGGCTTAGGCTATTTCTACCCCCCTCAACCCATCTAAAGATCTAAATCAACTAGTGTGTGAACTATCAACATCCCCCCCCCCCGTATTAATTGTACCCGGGCGTCATATTATTGGGCTTACCGTCCGAATTAGGGACCAGTGTGTCCCTAATTCCCAGGTATTACTCTCCGAGTCAGTGGATGTCAGAGTGTCCAGAGCGCATTGCGCTATGTATTCCCATGTGTAGTGAGTGCTAAGTCGCTTTAGGATTGGGCGGTAGAAATATCCTAAGCTACTCTATCCCTTTGAGATGTATTTCTTTCTTGTCTCAATAAACATACTTGAACTTGAACTTGACTCCTCAGTACTACGTTAGTGGTGGCACACTTGCCCGAGAGTAACGGTAGCATCTAATTCCTCCTTGGATATCTTAGGATATCTTAGTGTAACTACACAATAACAACACAGGCTGATGGCAGCATGAAATATTTGTGTTGATAGTTCGAGCTAACTCTCTTTTGCTCTCTCTCTCTCTAGAGAGAGAGAATATGTGTGTGTGGGAATATATGACATAAGTAACATGGGCAGGAGGTGCAGAGTGTAATGACCTTCATCACTAGGCGTCTCTCCTGGAGTGGTAACCCAGACCTCTCTTGTGTAACGGCCTCCTTGTTCAAGCGTTGATGAGGCTGTGTACACGCGCACGCACACACGCACACACACACACACACACACACACACACACACACACACACACACACACACACACACACACACACACACACACACACACACACACACACACACTCACACACACACACACACACACACACACACACACACACACACACACACACACACACACACATAGTGTTTACTAGAGTTGGATGTGACAAAGGCTATAGGCCCAGATGGAATCTCCCCTTGGGTTCTAAAGGAAGGAGCAGGAGAACTGTGCCTACCACTCTCCATAGTGTATAACAAATCACTGGCAACAGGGGAACTGCCAGATATTTGGAAAGCAGCTAACGTAGTCCCGATATACAAGAAAGGGGATAGACAGGAGGCACTGAACTACAGGCCTGTGTCCCTAACCTGCATACCATGCAAGCTGATGGAGAAGATTGTGCGAAAAAAAACTAGTGGAGCATCTGGAGCGAAGGAACTTTGTAACACAGCATCAACATGGTTTCAGGGATGGCAGGTCCTGCCTCACAGGGTTCCTTGAATTCTACGACCAGGCAACAAAAATAAGGCAAGAAAGAGAAGGGTGGGCAGACTGCATATTTTTGGATTGTCAGAAAGCCTTAGATACAGTGCCACACAAGAGGCTAGTGCGAAAGTTGGAGACGCAGGCTGGAGTGAAAGGGAAGGTACTCCGGTGGATAGAGGAGTACCTAAGCAACAGGAGACAACGAGTCTGTGTGAGAGGTGAGGTCTCAGATTGGCGAGACGTTACAAGTGGAGTCCCGCAGGGGTCAGTCCTTGGACCTATACTGTTTCTGGTATATGTAAATGATCTCCCAGAGGGTACAGATTCGTTCCTCTCAATGTTTGCCGACGATGCAAAAATTATGAGGAGGATTGAAACAGAGGATGATAGTAGGAGGCTACAAGATGACCTAGATAGACTGAGTGAATGGTCCAACAAATGGCTGTTGAAGTTCAACCCGAGTAAATGCAAAGTAATGAAACTAGGGAGTGGAAACAGGAGGCCAGACACAGGATACAGAATAGGAGATGAAGTACTTAATGAAACAGACAGAGAGAAAGATCTAGGAGTTGATATCACACCAAACCTGTCTCCTGAAGCCCACATAAAAAGAATAACTTCTGCGGTATATGCGAGGCTGGCTAACATCAGAACAGCGTTCAGGAACCTGTATAAGGAATCATTCAGAATCTTGTACACAACATATGTAAGACCAATCCTGGAGTATGCGGCCCCAGCATGGAGCCCGTACCTTGTCAAGCACAAGACGAAGCTGGAAAAAGTCCAAAGGTATGCTACTAGACTAGTCCCAGAACTAAGAGGCATGAGTTATGAGGAAAGGCTGCGGGAAATGCACCTTACGACACTGGAAGACAGAAGAGTAAGGGGGGACATGATCACAACCTACAAAATCCTCAGGGGAATCGACCGGGTAAACAAGGATGAACTATTCAACACTGGTGGGACGCGAACAAGGGGACACAGGTGGAAGCTGAGTACCCAAATGAGCCACAGAGACGTTAGAAAGAACTTTTTCAGTGTCAGAGTAGTTAGTAAATGGAATGCACTAGGAAGTGATGTGGTGGAGGCTGACTCCATACACAGTTTCAAATGTAGATATGATAGAGCCCAGTAGGCTCAGGAATCTGTACACCAGTTGATTGACGGTTGAGAGGCGGGACCAAAGAGCCAAAGCTCAACCCCCGCAAGCACAATTAGGTGAGTACAATTAGGTGAGTACAATTAGGTGAGCACACACACACGCATAATGTATAATAAAACATCTCATATTTCTCAGCTAATCTTAGTTTGTTGTGTTGCCAGCCAGACCTTCCCTATCTCTGCCAGCCAGACCTGACCCCCGGCAGGGATCTAGCGTGACCTGACTCTGGATCGAAGGTCTCCCTCAAAGCCTCCTGAGTGTGTGGATAAGGCGGGGACCGTCTGGGACCCCTCCACTATCTCACACCTTTGTCTCAGATAACGGCAACCTTGAGGGCTTTATCGTGCAGTTCCGACAGCGGGGTTGACATTCCTGGGCACGTTAACCAGTAACTGGGGCATCTTTACCCGTTATGGGGCATCTTCGCCAGTTACTGGGGCATCTTCACCAATTATGGGGCATCTTAGCCCGTTACTGGGGCATGTTTACCCGTAACTGGGAAGCATTCCTTGCCCTTAACCGTGTATCCCAGGAAGCGGAAGTGTAATTGCCCTTAACTTAGATTCCAAAATAAAATATCTTTATTTTGAAACTGATTTTTTAATATTTTTAATTTCTAATAACACTACTAATCCTACTTCGAATTTTTCTTCTAAATTTCTAACCACAAAAAGTTTTCAGATTGTGTTTACCAATAATCATACTCTAGGAAACTATTGAAAACAGAGAACCAAACGATCTCAAGTCTGGAGTTGTTTACCTTATTTAATTTTCAAATTGTATAGTTTTTTTTTTGAGATATATACAAGAGTTGTTACATTCTTGTACAGCCACTAGTACGCTTAGCGTTTCGGGCAGGTCCCTGGAATACGATCCCCTGCCGCGAAGAATCGTTTTTTCATCCAAGTACACATTTTACTGTTGCGTTAAACAGAGGCTACAGTTAAGGAATTGCGCCCAGTAAATCCTCCCCGGCCAGGATACGAACCCATGACATAGCGCTCGCGGAACGCCAGGCGAGTGTCTTACCACTACACCACGGAGACTGCTTTTCGAGTCCTCTAGAATATCTCACGATACCGTAAACACCCCATCTGGGCACCCCTATCTCCCCCAATTACCGTACAAAAATGCAGTACATTAGTCTAACTAAAGCGGCAGAACCTAGGCTACCGGCCTCATATTAGTCCTCAAAAGCGTCAATACTCAGAAGTTTTCAGTTTTCCTACACCACAAAATTGTTTACAACGGGGGTCGGTTTGTCACTCAGGCCAATGGCGTCCTTTCATATTAGGAATCATTGTGAAGAAAGGTGCATAATTACAGCGATTTCACTGCTCTGACTTGCAGTTCTTGTCAAATCTCAATATCTTGGAAGATCTGTGTCTCGGAAATGAGACACGAGATGGACAATTCCGCGTCCTCAATTCGACTGTAATCCCACAAATTTTCCTCTTCTCGAGTTATTTTTTGTATTTTATATGTACAAGAGTTCTTACATTCGTGTACAGCCATTAGCACGCATAGCGTTTCGGGCAGGTCCTTATTCTTATGTTCCCCGGAATACGACCCGCCAAATTGCTTAACAACTCCTATTCACTGCTGAGTGAACTGTTAAGGATTGGCGCCCAGTCAATCCTCCCCGGCTAGGATACGAACCCAGGCCATATAGCTTGCGAAGTTCGGGGAGAGTGTGTTGCCACGGAGACTTCATAACTGTTGCTAGGTTTTTTGTTTTTTTAAACAGTATAAATTTACTTTTTACTTTCTATATATTTCATTAAGGTTTTATTGTCTTATTATTTTAACTGATAAAGATTTATAAATATTTTTTAGCTAATTTTGCTGAATAATTATGTTCTTTTGCTTTAGATATTCTAAATGTTATATTACCATATATTTTAGAATATCTATATTACGTTACCATAACGTAATATAATACTATTACTAATAATATATAACTTGAGCATATTGATGGCAGCAAGGGTGCTCCACGTGCCCCGGGGTATTATTGAGTTAAGTGACTAGCGCTCCCAACACTGACAGTCAGAGAGGCTGATATAACGGGTTCCTGCCCCTGGTGTGTGTCCCCCCAGGTGGTGGGGAGCAGGTGGCGGGGGGCAGATGGTGGGGGATTGGTGGCGGGGAGGTTTGGGGGATGGGGGGGTTGAAATGGTGGGGCTGGGGTGAGGTGGTGGGTGGAGATGGTGGGGCTGGGGTGAGGTGGTGGGTGGAGAAGGTGGGGCTGGGGTGAGGTGGTGGGTGGAGAAGGTGGGGGTACAGGTGGCCGCGGAGGTGTGACACCGCTGGACGCCGCCACACTATTAACACAATCCTTTCTCTTCGTTTGTCACTAACAAATCCCACCTCCTAACCTAACTAACAACGTACCAACCGAAGCAACCCACCTTACCTATCACGCCTATGCATAGAAAACGTAGATATTTGCGAGCCGTTATTTTTTTGTTATAATAGGTTGCATTTATAACGTTGGTTACCATTACGTAAAAATACGTGTACTATTGTTTGAGGGGACGGGTTGTTATTTTATTAAACGGGTTTAAAATAACATGTTCGCATAATCGATCAGAGACATATATATGAGAGATACATCATTTTGGCAATGCTCACTTTTGCGCCATAGCCTTGAGAGCACGCGGGAGCCTCTCGCTACACTGACGACCCAGTCTGGCTACAACACTGCGGACCGAGGTATTTGTATCTGGTTACATAGTCGAGCAGAGAGCCATCATCCAGCTGCATCTTGCAAACAGTCCCACCCCGTCTGGGTGGGCGGCAGTTCAGGATCTTTGTTCTCTCTACTGAGATGACTAAGATTAGCTCCTGATATGTATTCAGTTCAGAGCATTTTGGGTGTTGGTATGGATCAGTATATCATCCGCATAGCTAATGATGTGTTCGCTGGGCCTCCTAGTTATTGAGATTAGGAGTGCATTGATTAACACATTGAACAGAGTAGGGCTGAGGACACCTCCCTGTGGAGTGTCAAGTTCAAAATCTCTCGTTACACTCCCATGCCCTTGGAACAGTACAGTTGAATTCATGTTGGATAGATAGCCTCTTATCCACCGTAATAGCCATCCTCCAACATTCAGGGGGGTAGAAATAGCCTAAGCTACTCTATCCCTTTGAGATGTATTTCTTTCTTGTCTCAATAAACATACTTGAACTTGAATCCAACATTCATTTTAGCAAGTTCGCCCAGAATGATATGTCGGTGAGAAATGTCTCTGTGAAATCAAGAAGTGTCTTGAGAGGATGGTTCTAAACCGTCTCCTTTACAAAATTAGAAACTTGTCTCCCCAGATATATGGCTTCACGCATGGAAAGAGTGTACATTACTGTATTACCTCCTTTCTTACCCTGCATACTGATAGCTCATACACCACTTTCCTAGATCTCGAAGGGGAGACTAGAGCAGATGCGCATTCGAGCGAAAAGGCGAAAAGCGACGTAATTTGTAAGAGGACGGGCTGGAGCCGCAAGCCGCCAGGCAACATTAATCAACATTATAATGTTGAAAAATGCAAAGGGGAAGGGAACTGTCAGGAGAAAGAGTCAAGGATTAGGGATAGGACGGGGGGGGGGGGGTTAATGAATGGTGCCCAACCACTTGGACGGTCGAGGATTGAACGCCGACCTGCATGAAGGGAGACCATCGCTCTACCGTCCACCCCAAGTAGTTGGACTGAAAAATGTAAAGAGAAGGTTCATTCCGAAAATGGCTTACACAAATTTGTAAACTAAGAATTGCAACATGCAGATGTTATAAAAGGAACGGAATCGGAAGTTGCAAACAGGAAATGATGTAGTGACCGTCAACAAACTAATTCTCCTATTCTCCAGCACCCCCTCTCTTCAGGATCCCCCCCCCCCCTTCAGCACCCCCTCCTTCCCTTCAGCACCCCCTCCTTCCCTCCAGCACCCCCTCCCTCCAGCACCCCCTCCCTTCAGCACCCCCTCCCTCCTGCACCCCCTCCCTCCTGCACCCCCTCCCTCCAGCACCCCCTCCCTCCTGCACCCCCTCCCTGAAGCGTGGAGTCAACCAATTAGTGGTCTTAAAGTCACCGAGACAGTGACGCACTCCTCTGCACCAGATAGCCAGACGGCTCAAGGTGAAGTCATCAAATGAGATAACATGTAAATAGATATACATAAGCACTCGGCAATCGTGTTGTTGAGTGGACTGAAGTGCCAAGTTGCATCATTGAAACAAATACCTTGACAAACGAACTAGAGGGTTCAGTTCCTGAACCGATTATGTGCCTCTGTAACCCTTTACACCACCCCCCACGGGATGGGTATGGGGTGCATAATAAAGAAAGAAATTGAGGTTGAATTTGAAACGTTGGTTACGATAATGTGAAGACTTAAGCCTATAAGTCAAGATGCCGCGTGGCACGGATGAGGCATTAAGTGACTCCTTTGGTAACTCGTGCCTGCCTCTATCTCTTTTTAACTAAAAAAATAAGATATAAAATGTTGTGTTTTATATAAGGTGGGCACGTGGCGAGTGATGTCACAATGACGTCATAATTGGCATCTCGGTACAGGTTGTTGTTGTTATAGATTCAGCTACTTCTGATTTCAGACTTATAACAGGTGTTTCAGACCTGACTGGAGTCTACCACTGTCTTCACCAGTCATGTCCAATTACCCGACGCAATATATGCCTCTCAAGAGGATGCACCTCTTAAGCATCCTCGCCATACACATATTTGTGATTTTATAAAGTAGCTTTTGGATAGGAGCTCTTTGGTTGTAGGTTTTAAACAGGTCATGTGCTGCCATTGTGTTGGGCGGGCGGCCACAGCTGACTAGTCTAGTCCAAGTGATCTCTGACTGGCGCTGGGTAGCCATGGAAGGTATCGCTAGTATCCTTATTGCTAATATGGGAGATGTAGCCTAACATGGGAGGTGGAGCCTAGCATGGGAGGTGGAGCCTAACATGGGATGTGTAACCTAGCATGGAAGGTGGAGCCTAGCATGAAAGGTGGAGCCTAACATGGGAGGTGTTGCCTAACATGGGATGTGTAGCCTAGTATATGAGTTGTAGCCTAGCATGGAAAGTCTCAAGCCCGGGTAAACAAAAATTACAGAATGGTAAACTAAACCAAAACCATCTGTGAAAAGATCTAGAGGTTCTGGCCAATAATATTTGAGCACGCTCAGGGAATAGTGCCCAAGTGTTTATAATAAAGCCAATAAATGGTTGATCTGCGTAACAAATGGTACACATGCCCGAAACTCCACATATCCTTACACACTAAAATTCCACATATCGGGAGAGTCAAAAACTCCACATATCCATACAGACTTTTAACTCTTACATTTGCAAAATAGTCTAGAAAATAATAAATGGTAAAATAAAAAAAAAGATATATAAAGTAGCAAGCCATAGTTATTATAAGAACAAACAAAAATATGAATAGCAATAGAGTAGTTGATCAGTGGAACTGGTTGCCAAACACCATCAATGGTTCGAAGGTCAGAAGGCGCCCCAAAGTGGACCAACAGCTCCTTGCATTGTGTTTTCTTTCTTATGTTCCTTTACAAACAAAGAATTGAAGGGTAGACTACACATTGTGTATGTATATATATATAATATGTCTTATTGAATATAACAGCATATTCTGTATTAACTATCTTCTGGTTTAGGGCTTCTGTCCCTCTAACTAGTATTCTTGCATCAGGGTTTAGTTGAAAGAGGAGTTCTCCAAAAGTCATGTTCGTTTTTCTAGGTGAAGAAAAAAGTGAATAACTATAGAATGCGTTACACTTATTATACAATTGCACAACGTTTCGAACCTACATGGTTCATTCTCAAGTAGGTTTTCCTGCCATTGAGTAATAGAGTATATATATTGAATGAATATATATATTGAATGAATATATATTATATAATATATAATATATATATATATATTGAATGTTAAACAAGGAAAGTAAGAGACCTTTGTTGTTGTCTGTGAGCTGCTGCGAGCGGACCTCAGAGGCATGTGACACTACCTACACCTTCCTTAAATAGCATGTGTGTGTGTGTACTCACCTAGTTGTACTCACCTAGTTGTGCTTGCGGGGGTTGAGCTCTGGCTCTTTGGTCCCGCCTCTCAACCGTCAATCAACAGGTACAGTGTGTGTGTGTGTGTGTGTGTGTGTGTGTGTGTGTGTGTGTGTGTGTGTGTGTATACACATGTATGTACACACACCTAGATGTGCTTGCAGGGATGGAACTCAGCTTCTAGCCCCTCCTTCCGAACGTTTTTAGATTAATGCAGTTCTTGCGTTTTTATCATATTTACATTTAAAACATTCTATTGAGTTAGCTTGAACGGCTACTTTATCTAACCTATTCCACTTACTGACCGCTCAAACACTGAAAAAGTTGTTTTCTGATATCTCTCTTAACTCATTTGTATCTCCAGCTTCCCTCTACATTCCATCTACATAATAAATCTACTCAGTCTGCTGTTCCTAGCTGTGAAAAATGCTTCTTTGTCTACTTTGTCAATTCCCTTTGGACTGTTATATGTCGTTATAATGTCACCATTTCTCTCCATTTCTCCTTAGTGTGAGATCCAGTTCCCTCAGTCTTTCCTTGTAATTCAGTCCTTTCAGCTCAGACACGGCCGAGCCTTAATGCATATCCTTGGAGCTGTACTGGTTTTGAAGTCCTTTTTCAGGTGAGGGTTCCATGCCGAGACTACATGTTCAATAGTTGGTCTCACAGAGGATGTGTATAGAGCCAAGAAAACTATTTTGTCAACTATTTGTGAATGATACGCAGGACGTTGATCAGTATGGCATATGTTGCTGGCGGTTTTCTGGTAACGTTGTCTTCTGACACTAGATTTGGGGGTTGCATCTACTCCCAGGTATTTTTCCTTTTGCGAGGCAAGAATCTGCCTCTTCATCCTGTACTAGAGAATAGGTCTTTTCACTCCTGTTCCAATCCTCATAATTTTGCACGTAGAAGGATTAAATTCAAGCAGTTACTTTTCAGCCTGTTTCTGGAGTGTATAAAGCCTATTGCAAGTTCTCACAGTCTTGTTCTGCCCTGACTCGTCTCATTAGTTTTGCACCACTTGTGAATAATGATAGGAAGAAGGCACAAGTTACAACCCCACTCCTGTGCCAGGTAAGTCCACAAGGGGCTCACCATAGCCCGTGCTACTTGGAACTTTTGTTACGAGTAGCTAAATTTTAAACAACGGAAGAAGGCAATTTTTGCCAGGGCGTTGACACAGAGACGCATAGGCGCTAGCATCCCTCCTAGAGAGAGAGTGAGAGAGAGTGTGTGTGTGTGTACTCACCTAGTTGTGCTTGCGGGGGTTGAGCTCTGGCTCTTTGGTCCCGCCTCTCAACCGTCAATCAACATGTGTACAGATTCCTGAGCCTATTGGGCTCTATCATATCTATTCTTGAAACTGTGTATGGAGTTAGCCTCCACCACATCACTTCCTAATGCATTCCATTTGTCAACCACTCTGACACTAAAAAGGTTCTTTCTAAAAGTGTGTGTGTGTGTGTTTGACGTCAACATGGGCCAGGAACTTCATAAACAAACTATAAATACAGATGGTGCATAAACAAGCAATACAAATATGTAAAGGATGACACCGCAAGATAAATAAAACACACACAATACGAAAAAGGCATAAAAACAACTATTATCCACAAATACAAAATGAAAGGGAGCAGCATATATAAATTATGAAGAAGAGAGCAGAAGGCCCCAGAGTGAGTGAGGGCTCGATCGCTGCTTCAAGGACAAACAGACGCAGGAGCCAGTTCTCTTCATTCGTCACGCCATAAAAAATGCAACTTTGTTTTCCTCTCTAACCTACAAATACAAACAACCCACTTAACATATCGAGGCCAATGCACAGAAACCGTCAAAATTACGATGGCTTCAATTAACACACGGCATATGTGGCTTGGTCGATTCCGTAAACAAACGCGACGTTTAGGTCCGAGGACAGGTTGAATGTTGTCCAACTCCGCTGTGTCGTGGGGGATCAACACAGATATTCTCGGACGGCTCTTGTCGTGGCTCAGTGCAGGTTGCGCTGCTCAGTCTGGCCAGTCATTGGATGGGTGACTAGGCAGATATGGCCTCGATATTAATAAAGCCTCGCACGTCGAGAAGCCATGGCATTAGAGGGAGTGGAGGCTCACTCATAAAAGGGACCAGGAACCTGAGAAGACAGATAGTTTGTTGATGGGACTTGACGGCTGAGTGGACAGCGCTCGGGATTCGTAGTCCTAATGTTCCGGGTTTGATCGCCGGCTGAGACGAAAACAAATGGGTAGAGTTTCTTTCACCCAGATGCTCCTGTTCACCTAGTAGAAAATAGGTACATTTGAGTTAGACAGCTGTTACGGGCTGCTTCCTGGGGGGGGGGTTAACAAAAAGGAGGCCTGGTCGAGAACCGGGCCGCGAGGACGCTAAGCCCCGAAATCATCTCAAGATGATTTCTCAAGAAGATCTCACCTCAAGAAGGTTACGGAAATAGGCCCAGGAACTGTAGCTTAGTCTTCGCAAGCATAGCCAGGTGGGTACAGGTATGTGAGTGCAGCTAGGTTAGTATTCACCTAGTTGTGCCTGCGAGGATTGAGCTCTGCTCTTTCTGCCCGCCTCTCAACTGTCAGTCAATCAGCTGTTACTAACTTTCCCCCCCCCCCCCATGCACATACCCCCAGGAAGTAGCCCGTAACAGCTGTCTAACTCCCAGGTACCTATTTACTGTTAGGTAACAGGAGCATCAGGGAGAAAGAAACTCTGCCCATTTTTGTTTCCGCCAGCGCTGGGAATCGAACCCCGGACCACATGACTACGTATCCAGTGTGCTGTCCACTAAGCCACCAGCGCCCTAAGTGCTGTTGGGTTAGTGCAACTAGGTGAATGCAGCTAGGTGAATGCTGTTGAGTGAGTGCAACTAGGTAAGTGCAGTTAGATGAGCACATGCCACCTGCTACACCGCCGAGGTCATGTTATATTACAAATGGCAAACCACAGACGTATAAGGTTGAGAGCGGTAAGAGCGGGGCCTCCCAACATGGCGGCGGCCGCCTTCCTACACGGGTCTGTGTGCTGCTGAACCTGCTGCTCTCACAACCACGGGGAAGCCTCGCCTCTACTGCACATACTTCGATGATATATGCGTATCGGTAAGAGACCGCCAGGAATTGTTACGCATTTGATTGATCCACTTACCCAAAAACTCAGTATTTAATTTACCCAAAACTCAGTATTTAATTTACCCAAAACTCAGTATATAATTTTACCAATGAACTAGGCATCGACGGTGCCTAAATGTCTACAAAGTCCTTTCCTCGGTGTCTACGTGAAAACCAAAGACAACGCATTCTCCACAGATGTTTATACTAATCCCACTAACATTGGAATGTGTATGAATGATCAGAGTGAATGCCCAGATTGATATAAGACTGGTGTGATCAACTCTTATATACGCAGAGCACTTACACATTGTGCTGACTGACATAATATACAACTGGACTTTGCTTCCTTGCCGATACTCAGATCCTGATCTCACTTAATGATGACATTTTGAGGTTCAGTCCCTGAGATCATTATGTGCCTCTGTAGCCCTTTCCATTACCGCCCACAGGATGGGTATGGGGTACATAATAAATGAACTAAACTAAAAAAAAAAAAAACTCTACCTAGGTCTTCCCGCCCACCGAGAGTACATGAAGTTTATCCAACGCCTTGCAATGTTTAATTGACCTATCCTTTTACCTTTACCTTATCCCTCCTATCCGCTTATCTTATGCCCCTAACCCACTTACCCTATGTTTGATTGTCCCTCTTCCATGTGTACCTAGCCTAGAATTGTTCCTCCTGCATTCTCCACAGATTACGGGCTATTCATGCCCGTGCCACCTCTTGGGCTCCGCCTACCAAGTAGATAGCCCCTGGCTGTCTACCTACCAGACCTTAAACAGCGGCTTGTTTGATGGGCACAACCCAGCCAGCAGTCTACAATTATCAGCTTAGCAAAAAGCAAGGTCACTTCACACGACCTGACCCCTACTTAACCTGTTAGGATTAACACCTGAAAGGCGTGACCAGAATAATATAGGGCAACTGTCTGGCGTCTCCTATATTAAATAAAACACATTGTGTTACAGCTCCATCATATCTACATTTGAATATGGAGTCAGCCTCCACCACATCACAGCCTAATGCATTCCATCTGTTAACTACGCTGACACTGAAAAAGTTATTTCTAACGCCCTTGTGGTTCATTTAGGTACTTATTTTCCACCCGTGTCCCCTTGTTCGCGTACCACCCGTGCTAAACAGTTTATCTTTATCTACCCTATCAATTCCTCCTGAGAATTTTATAGAAAGTGATCATGTCTCCTCTAACTCTTCTGTATTCCAGTGTCGACAATGTTGACACGTCCTGTGACTAGGGGTGCAAAACCTGGACATATGTACCCATTAACGTAATTTCTATTGCTTAAACCACGCCTAATCTAACCTTACGTATCCTGCCCTAGTCTAACGAAAATAAGAGATATCAAATGTTGAGTTTTATGTATGGTCTACGCGAGGTGTGTGACGTCACTATGACGTTTTCATGTTCATACTGGTACAGGTTTTAGACCCTACTAGAGTTCTCTTGTTGCTGTTTGCGCGAGCTAGACTCTTCCTCAGCTCAACCCAGCACGAATATTAACAACATTAGAAAGTTATGACATTAAACAATACATTTCTGTAAGAATTGGTATTTGCGGGAATATGATTATCATCCAAAAGGGTCTGGTAGTACAGTTGGCTTCGTTCTCGACTTACAATTGAGGATCCTGGATTCAATTCCTTACCGGGACAGAAATGGTTGGGCACGTTTCCTCTCATCTGATACATCTGTTCATCTAGCAGTAAATATGTACCCGGGAGTTAGGCAATTGTTGTGGTGTTGCATCCTGGGGAAGGTCTGTAGTTCGACCTTGAGAGACCTGGATACAAGCCTTGTCCCCACTAAAACGAGTTATGAGTGAGTGTGTCATGTAGACGTGTACAGTTAATGAGGTCAGCTGTAGTGGCCTTCCCCAGGTGAGGACGCTGGTCGGCGGCTCAGGCTCCAAAACTCTTTTGTGACTTTTGAAAATTGCAGCAACGTTGTTAGTTTAGTAGTTCTTTAATATCTCCCTCACTGTTACTGTTAATATCTCCCTCACTGTTACTGTTAATATCTCCCTCACTGTTACTGTTAATATCTCCCTCACTGTTACTGTTAATATCTCCCTCACTGTTACTGTTAATATCTCCCTCACTGTTACTGTTAATATCTCCCTCACTGTTACTGTTAATATCTCCCTCACTGTTACTGTTAATATCTCCCTCACTGTTACTGTTAATATCTCCCTCACTGTTACTGTTAATATCTCCCTCACTGTTACTGTTAATATCTCCCTCACTGTTACTGTTAATATCTCCCTCACTGTTACTGTTAATATCTCCCTCACTGTTACTGTTAATATCTCCCTCACTGTTACTGTTAATATCTCCCTCACTGTTACTGTTAATATCTCCCTCACTGTTACTGTTAATATCTCCCTCACTGTTACTGTTAATATCTCCTTCACTGTTACTGTGAATATCTCCCTCGCTGTTACTGTGTACATATCTCTATCTTGTGGATCAGACCTCCAATCCTACACCTCAACTCTTTCATGAACCACACGTAATAACCTGCAGCACTCGCTGGAGGCCAAGGTGGTCACAAGATTCCGCTGGGCCTTTACCGGCCAGCTACCTGGAGCTATGAAGGACCCCCATAAGCACGGCTTTTAATGCAAAATACAGTACTACATTTTGTCATTGTTTCGTATGTTCCTAGTAAATGTGGCTTGGAAGTCGCCACACAGGAAGTCTGACCTGAGGCAAGTGGGGGCCCCCGGAACACACATAAGAACATAAGAACATAAGAACAACGGTAACTGCAGAAGGCCTATTGGCCCATACGAGGCAGCTCCTATTCTATAACCACCCAATCCCACTCATATACTTGTCCAACCCGTGCTTGAAACAATCGAGGGACCCCACCTCCACAATGTTACGCGGCAATTGGTTCCACAAATCAACAACCCTGTTACTGAACCAGTATTTACCCAAGTCTTTCCTAAATCTAAACTTATCCAATTTATATCCATTGTTTCGTGTTCTGTCCTGTGTTGATACTTTTAATACCCTATTAATATCCCCCCGGTTATGTCCATTCATCCACTTGTAAACCTCTATCATGTCACCCCCTAACTCTTCGCCTTTCCAGTGAATGCAACTTAAGCTTTGTTAATCTTTCTTCATATGAAAGATTTCTAATTTGGGGAATTAACTTAGTCATCCTACGCTGGATACGTTCAAGTGAATTTATATCCATTCTATAATATGGCGAGCAAAACTGAACTGCATAATCTAAATGGGGCCTAACTAGAGCAAGATATAGCTTGAGAACCACACCAGGTGTCTTGTTACTAACGCTGCGATTAATAAATTCAAGTGTCCGATTTGCCTTATTACGAACATTTATGCATTGATCCTTTTGTTTTAAATTCTTACTAATTGCATTCACTGGAAAGGCGAAGAGTCTTTCACATACTGGACTGGATAGGCAATCTATGATCCTAGCATTTCTTCAGCGCGTATAAATACTACACACGAGAGTGTGTGAGAGAGAGTGAGAATGAGTGAGTGAGAGATTGTGAGAAAGTGAGTGTGTGTAAGAGGGAGAGTTAGAGAGAGTGTGTGTGTGAGAGACAGCGAGAGAGAGAATGTGTCGAGTCCTAAGGTCATGTGACACATCACTGTCCACTTTTTATCCTCCTGCTCGTCGCTTCCGCCATCTCCAACAGCTGAAACTACCGCACTTCCGGAGGTCACGCTGACACTCTGACACTTCCGGAGGTCACGCTGACACTCTGACACTTCCGGAGGTCACGCTGACACTCTGACACTTCCGGAGGTCACGCTGACACTCTGACACTTCCGGAGGTCACGCTGACACTCTGACACTTCCGAAGGTCACTCTGACAGTCTGACACTTCCGGAGGTCACGCTGACAGTCTGACACTTCCGAAGGTCACGCTGACAGTCTGACACTTCCGGAGGTCACGCTGACACTCTGACACTTCCGGAGGTCACACTGTCAGCCTAAGGTCACACTTAATGAGGTCGCACTAACGGCTGTTATGCTATGTTGGAATTCTAGACTAAAAATATAAGTCACCTTACCACAATAGTTACAGCTGAAGAATCTAGTGAACACACTTTGATACTCTGATCCATACAAATAATAATAATATATTACTCAATACGGAGTACAGAAACAAACATATAAATACTCTTACGTAAATATATGCACCTTAGGAACATACGCAGATGTTCAACTACACCAAATTAGCATCATGCACATATGTATATACAACAGACTCAAGTAGGCTCAGGATTCTGTACACCAGTTGATTGACAGTTGAGAGACGGGACCAAAGAGCCAAAGCTCAACCCCCGCAAGCACAACTAGGTGAGTACACTCACACGCAAAAGGGAGAGGGGGGGGGGGGAGTTAATGACAGTAGCAGCCCCCGGTCGACGAAACTAGCAGTTACACTCACTCAACACATCATGAAACATAATACTAATGCAGCACCATACCGTACAATAAACTTTAATACACTTGTATATAATGATATTTCAAATACTGCATAATGGATTACATTGTAATAGAGGTATCTATGACTCTTGAAGGTATGACCTCAGCATATCCAGTCTGTACTGGTTAGGCTGGGTCATAACATGAACTAACTCCCGACTTAGTTGTTGTTATAGATTCAGCTACTCGGAACAAGTTCCAAGTAGCACGGGCTATGGTGAGCCCGTAGTGAACTTACCTGGCACAGGAGCGGTGCCCTGGGTCCCCGACTTAATTTTCTCTAGATATATATTTCTCTCTAACATCCACACATCCCCAGTATGCAGACCGTAGCAGCTGTCTATAGCTCCCATGTACGTACCTATTCATTACTAGGTGAACAGATGCATCAGGTGAAAGTAACAAACCATTTTTTGTGTATGAGGTGCGATTTTTGTTTTACACTTTCATGCGTACCCAGAAGCGTCAGTGGGGCGAGGGGTCAGTAGGCCGTGGCGCATTCCCCAACTCCCGCTGACAGACTTCCTACTATATGAACAATTACAACTACGCTTCATTGTGGCTCTCTCGTCGTAGCGATGTTTACATTTTTATAGTATACAAGGATGGGTTTCGATGAAATGTAGTGATTCTTCTCAAATCCTGTTCTCCGGTGTTTAACCTGGGATTTATTAATCGAAGCGTTAGTAACAAGACACCTGGTGTTGTTGTTCAGCTATATCTTGCTCTGGTTAGGCCCACCATTTGGATTATGCAGTTCAGTATGGGCCAATAGGTCTTCTGCAGTTACCTTCGTTCTTATGTTTTAATCTTCCTCGAGGTTCCGCGAACCTTCATTTGGGGTTCTGCGAACCTTCCTTAGGGGGTTCCGCGAACTTTCCTTTGGGGCTCCACAAACGTTTTTGGTGTTTTTCGCGCACCTTAGGGGTTCCGCGAGAAATAAATAACAAAAAGAAAATGACAAAAATAAATATTTTTTACAAATCAAATTAATATAATTGTAATAAAAATAGTTGTGAAGAGATTTCTCAGGATATTACAGAAATACTTTAGGGGTTCCACCATGGTATAAAGTGGTTGGAAATCAATGCCTTAGACCACCGACTGCCCTCATCCAGAATGCAATCTATAAGCAGTTTAATTGTCTAACACCCAGGTATTGGTAACTACTACCCAATGGGCACGATATCCAAGAGTAACGTCGATTTATTTTGATATCAACATAGTTTGACCAGCTTCTGCCCGAAACGCTATGCGTGTTAGTGGCTTTGCAAGAATGTAACAACACCAATGTTGTGTACTTTCTCAAACCTATTGTAAACCTATTATTTACTGTAAATAAATAAATAAAGCTTTGGGCCGGGGGTGACCAAACAGGTTTGAGCTGACTGGTTTTCAGCCACGTGATCTCTGGTCGATGTTTGAGAACATTATTGCGTAAGTCAAGTGGACTGAAGATGTGGTCATTGATGATTGGGTATCTGAAGGGAAAGATTATAACTTTTCGTCAGCACAATAAGATAGGACAGTTTAAGCATCGTGTTTTTTTAATATTTGTTGTCAAGAGGCTGTAGATTATACGCACAAGGTTGATGCAGATAACAGCCTGAAGACCGAGACTAGTGCAATGAGGAATGAGAAAAGACAAATTTTTTGTCTTTTCTCATTAAAGATTAGCAAGATCTTAGTGTGGATGTAAAAAAAAAGTAGGGTAGGTAAAGAAAGATGAGAGGAGGAACAAGGCCCAGAAAGATGAGGAAGGAGGTATAAGGTGTGTCTGTGGATGACGAGTTTCAGGTTTAGTATCATGAAGTCCCTCAGTGAAAACAGTTCGACCGTTTCTAAGTCACGAGAGCACCTGGGGGGTCTGCTCACAGCTGTCTCTGAACTTTGGGTATAGTTCCCATCACCATCCATGGTGATGGGAACCAGAAAAACCTCACGAACCGATTTATTTTAACCTGACAGCAGTTAGTAGAAAAAGACAAGAGATGCGGAACGGCAACAAACTCAAAAGAACGTGAAAAGTCGATGTAAGTGACTAATCTTTGGCTTGTTTCCTCTGAATGTCGCAAGTCTCCTCCCGAAACTGGAAAAAAAATTTCAGTTAAGGTTACACACTTTCAACCTTAAAGAACGAATACCACCCCCAAAACCGGAAACCAGTTAACAGTAGTAGTCGCAACTCACCTGTAACCAAACAACTAAGATGCACATTCCTTCCTCTTCGGCAAATACAATGTCAGTGTTAGTCCAGATATCCTAAGACATTCCTCATAGCAGGCCCGTGCATAGAAATCGTCGTCAAACACCTTGACAAGAAAGGTCACACCCAGTTACGTACTTACCAGTATCGAGGTCAGGGCCGTGGATGAAGATCTTGCAGGAATAAAGGAGCAGCTCCCTTGCTCAACATCTCGGTGCTACAACTGTAGTAGTAGTTCAATTCGCTCTTATTTACTATTGCTTAGTTTAATTAACAGTATTTCCAAATTCTATAATTCGCTGCTCGAAAAAATATATTTTGAAATTCAGAATTCACCGTCCATATCGAATATGGACGTGAAAACCTCAATTATGCATTCGTCTGTAAGGCCGCCATTTGTGAAAGATATTTTCTTTCTAGGCCTTGGATATTGGAAAGTAATTATCAAACACCAATGAATGTTAAAGTTAAACGAGGTTACTATTTGAATTAAAAGTTGTTTTCAGGGAAGTCCATTCAGTTTCAAGTTCGCGAGCACAAGAGCAGCGAGACTGGTACACCACACGAGTCGCAGGAGGTAAGTAAATGGACAACAGCCACGAGAGACAACCTGGATCTCAACGTCCATATTATTTTCCTCTTATTCTCATAATTCAGCATATGCAACACCATTTTAGTAATGTTTATCATCGTTATACTTCCATATTTTTTCCAACATTGAGATGCGCATATTACTTTATTAGGAATATACCCGCGGCTCAGCACTGGAACCATGACCGATTTCGCCTCTTTACGTTCCAGTAATTTTATTGAGACAATTTTGCGGAAACAAATTATACTTGTCTATCAAATTTGACATTAGATAAATTAATCAGTATCCAAAAATGATAACTGTACTTATGCTCTCATGACTACGTGTAACATCGACCAGATAGACATGACAAAAAAACACAGTCCATTCTTGATAGTGGGGTATTGTATTCTCTACGGGTCCGTCTAATTACCACAAGCTTCACAAAACTTCCTGGCAATACTTTAGTAATGAATAAATATATGTTAGGTTGACCTAACCTAACCCGACGCTTGGATAGTCGACTTTTTTTTTTTTTGAGATATACACAAGAGTTGTTACATTCTTGTACAGCCACTAGTACGCGTAGCGTTTCGGGCAAGTCCCTGAAATACGATCCCCTGCCGCGAAGAATCTACTTTATTTGGCGTCACCAGCTCTATTTTCTTTATAAAAAGACTTTCAGATTAAAATTGTTTTTTTCGCGTTGTACATTTAGCACCAACATTATAATGAGTAAATATATCATTTATTCATTACTAACGTATTGCCAGGAAGCTTTGTGAAGCTTTTGTAGCTTGTGGTAATTAGACGGACCGTTCTCTACATTTTATATTAAGAATTCTTACTACATGATAATTCCTGGTAAATTTGTCTAATATATTAGCAGCTATCTATCTATATATATTATATATATATACTGGAAACCGACCAAGCTTTCCTTATCACCTGTAAAAGTAATCCATTGCAAGAAAACTACACTAACACAAGAGTATGGTGAACTATTTCTTTCTTAGCACCGACCTTTGTTAATTCGAATATCAATTTACTATTCCCCATAAAGACCACTTACGTCCACAGTAACGTTTTAATAGGTCATGAGTTCTCAGTGCCTGTATAAACAAGCTCTTTCATGAACATTATGTTAACACGATATTTAATTTGACAGATGGGGACTAACTGAATTCTGAATCTTAACTGTAGACACTACAGTATATAATTTAAACATTTCATAAATAGAAGTACAGGATTATATCTTGAGAGCTAAAGGGACATATAGAGTACTGTATTTAATAATGGTAAACAAACGATATTATTTTTTAATATATTTATTGTATCAATTATGTACATATGTACATATTCACAGCCAATCATGCACAAATAACATATTTGTGCAGTGATTGTACTTACAGCACCAGAAGTGACAATGATGAACAAAAGATGATCAAAAGACGGCCACGATGCTCCGAGAACATCCAATGCCTTGATCCATTATAGTACTCAATCTTCTCCTACGGGCACAGAAGTTCCATGTCTCCTATGGTCATCCAAGGCTCACGAACACTGGCTGTAGCTGTCCGCCATGTTGCACAACACCCTAGTTCGGTTGCAACACTAAAAACAGTCCTCTGGTATGCCTCAAAGAAGCAAATGTTTTATCAATGTCGCTAACTCACTTGGTTAATGTTCCCATCACATTTCACGGGTGCAAAATCCTAGCCATTAACACTTGAAAACTTCCGTACTTAATATAATAACGAACCTAAACAGAAATTACTATGTATGAATATCACTAGCACATTGCCCACTGAAGACAAATTCAGATACTGAAAGAAATCCACCAATGAACATGCAGTGCATATAAAAAGAAAATCCAAGATAAAGTAACAAGATACATATACAGTAGGTTGCATATAAACACATGAGAACCCAAAATGATTAAAACTTGAAACAATGTTACAGAACTTAAAAAAACAAAAACAAAAAAACTTGTAGCACTTTTAAAAAATAAAATATATAAAAAGTTCTATTGAATTGTACTGTAATTGCAAGACCTACATACAAACACTTAACCAATTTCAATGTTTTCACCCAAGAAATAGGAAAACACAAAAACAGTCCATTAAAACCATGTCCCGAGAAACCTCCAGCTCGAAAGTGACTGCATATTTTTAAAGTGATTGATTGTGAGAAGTGTCGGCCTAAGAGTAGTGTCGAGTGAGTGATAACTACGTCTTACCCAGCCTGGCCACCATCACCCTCACCCGTCAACCAGCCGGGCTCCACCTGCAATGGCCAAGTTACTGTCATCACAATCCACACCTGCTAATCTTACCATGCCACACAACTCCCATCTAACCTTATGAAATAAAGTAATTCACAAAAATATTAAAACAAAAATTATTAAAATTAGCAACAAGGTACACTCTAATTATTCATTCCCAGATTTAGAGGCTTTTAAAAGTACAGTACAAAGAACTAAAATTGATGGGAAGAAGTCTCAAACTTCAAAATAAACTTTTCATAACCAAAAACTTTACTCATACATTGAAATGACAATTTAACTTTGTTATATGCATCTTTTTAACAGCATTAAAATTTAAAAATGTACAAGGTTATTCTTAAACAATTTAAATAATGCTAAATGGCGAAGAGGAATAAAGATACACGAGGAACATTTCAGTGTAACGCTTAGCACTGGAACCAGATGATTATTCAGCATATTGAAGTTACATTAAATTTACTAAAAAATTTTCATTAAGCATATATACTTAATCTACTGGAGACTGAGGCAAATTCCATTAAATATAAGCTAAAGCTTTGGGGAAAAATCTATTCACAAGAACACTGAAGACTGGATTACAGCCAGCTTGTCAAAATTAAGCACATTTAAAACAGCTTTTATATAATAAACCCTATTATGTTATTTTGCTATTATCGAACTAGTAAAATAAAAAAATCTTTATTCGAGGCATTAATGACCAATATTGCAAAGCCACAAGGGCAACACCAACACTTACTGACCACACTTAATGTCTGGTCAGTGAAACTCATGTGTGGCTTTATAGTTAATAAATTAGACACCCTGAAATTCAAGTTAGAATTTATAATTATAACATTAACATGCATCTGGAGCAAAATTTAAAATGGAATTTAAATTTGTTTATACCAAGTATTTCAATAACATAAAAACTTCCGAGTGGCACTAACCTGTCACCGCTGATTAATAACTTCCTGGAAGAAAAGAATGAAAAGCCTAATGTTCATCTAATTTACCACAATAAATATATGCAAATATATACTGTAAGCATTATTAGCTCAAATTATGAGTAAACATAAAGCTCTTATAAGAAAAACAGACAGACATAACCCCCTCTGCAAATGGAGACAAGTGGCATAAAAACATTTCAGAATAGAAATGCAATATAGAGTACTTATATTTATGAATTGCTGATATTGTTATGTCCAGTGTTAGTAATAATTTTAAAGCGGCAGCAGCATGCCGGGAAGACTATGTAGCACCATCTGTCATGAGATATTCAAAAGGAGCTAATCATCATTCAAGATGCCGATACGAAAACAAGAGGATATATGGTGGATCAAAGGTATTGGATTCACCAAGGATTCTATCAAGAGACTAAAGTTAAAAAGGAGACCTTGAAAATCTAGACATTCTACAAGGAGTTGCAACTAAGTGGAACAATGCAGTGCGGATAATAAGGAGAAGGGCTGTGTTCTACGCGTCAAGTGCGTGTGGCTGATATGCAACCTAGCCAAGGCCATTTCCCACTGTCTGTTACGGTAGGAGGAGGTAGGCCAAGAAAATAACCTTTAATAGTGAGCCGTTTGACACCTGTAATGCCAAACCAAGTCGCAGACTGTAGATTGAATAACTAGGTAGAAACCTGAAAAGGTATCTCTTTACTAAAAATAGGAGAGAGAAGTGTGAATGGCCACCTTAGCAGCAGTTTGCATGTTCCTTTAAGCGACACCAATATCGACACAATTCGCAAAATTCTACCGTTAAAATTTAACAAGAAAGAGATGGTAGTGACATTTGACCAACAAAGTATGCATAGTTATCTGTCGCAAGTTGGAGCTGGTGTTACAGAAACATTTGACTGAAAGATCTGGGTCAAAGGATACACAGTTCCAGTTCAAGAGCAGCAGCAGCAGTTTAAAGTTTAAGTTTTAGCTGGAGGGAGGAAGAGAAAGGAAGTGACCAAGACGAGTGCTAAACGCCTTGGCACAAAAGGG
The DNA here is from genome assembly GCF_040958095.1 of Procambarus clarkii. NCBI lineage: Eukaryota > Metazoa > Arthropoda > Malacostraca > Decapoda > Cambaridae > Procambarus > Procambarus clarkii. The sequence goes on from NC_091167.1 coordinate 26,978,992, forward strand.
GCTTATACATGTGTAAATCCTCAGGGCAAGTATGGTTATTGACAAATGTCAATATTTAAGCCACTAGCAGGGCCAAACAGATAATGGTACAGTGCAGAGGTTGAGGGAATCATGCATAATTGACTGCCAGTATGGCAAAAATGATCCACCCATAAAGGAGGGGATGGTAAAATGTGCAATTTGTAAAGATTAAGGATGGGAACTTGGGTTCTGATCCTGCCAGGTAAATAGGAGGGGAACGGAAAGGATCAGGTAGGCGAATGAAAGACAAAGCCAGGTTTGGATTCAGTATAGCTAGGGCTATGTAACTTGATCTATCACCTTAGCACTCTGGGGGGGGGGGGGGGGGTCTAGTTCCCTTGCCACCCTAGCCTGTGTTTGAGATAGAGATAGAAAAAACTCCAGCAGTATGCAAGAATTATTACTAAACATTCCCATACATAAGAAATTATATACAAAACGAGTATAATGCTCGAACAGTACCGAATATAAACTACTACAACACACACACACATACATACACCTTGCTTAATAAAATACAGACACCTGGTTCTAGACTAATATATAAAAACATTCCTCTGCACCTTCAGGAGATTGTACTATATAACCGTCTATTAAATAAAGAATACTGGGCATCAGTTTATTGTATGTAATGATAAGTCGTGCTGTAAAATCTATCGTGAATGCCTTTTGCAACGTCTTTTACAACCAGAATGTTGGCCAAGATTGATCCTATAGGAAAATAAACTATTCTTGCCTCATGCAATCTACCAACACATTCATGCAACTGCAAAAACACCAGCAATTCATAAATATTAAAAAATACCGACAGACCTGATAAACTGACCTTTATCACTACGTGTCATGAAAGCTTAAGTGAACTCGTCTTCATTTGAAGGTTAACAGAGCTTTATATTTTCATTTTGGCATAGAAGTTTTAGTGTGGGTGAAAGGCACTTTGTAAATTAAATGGCAATATGGTACACAAAAATATAAATATTCAAATATATAAAACACATGAATATATATAGTAGTATATTTTGGATGCAGTCTCTCCTGTAGGCATATATTATTGAATGTTTCCAAAAAGGCAAGATCAATGACTTGGGCTAGAATCTTTTCTTATTTTATTTACATTTTTCTTCACTTGAGAAGGAAGTTACTCTCTTTGATATTGTCAAAGGCATGGTTAGAATGATTACAAAGTGTCTTGCTGAATAATATGCACCCGAGGATGAGGTGAAGTACCTCACTTATAGGTCCATTGTATCTTGTCGCTCTCCTGTTTGCAAGATGGCTGATGCCGTGTGCTCTATATTCTATAGTGTTCTAGAAGTTGGCAGTGTGTAATTTGGTGCAAACTTCTAGAACACTATAGAATATAGAGCACACGGCATCAGCCATCTTGCAAACAGGAGAGCGACAAGATACAATGGACCTATAAGTGAGGTACTTCACCTCATCCTCAGGTGCATATTATTCAGCAAGACACTTTGTAATCATTCTAACTCTGCCTTTGACAATATCAAAGAGAGTAATGAAATAAATACAACTCTTAGCATCATGACAAATAAAACTGTAAAAATGAACTTAGGCAAGTTAATTTTTTTAACTTCCTTCTCAAGTGAAGAAAATGTAATGCAGAGATATCAATATCTCTAAAATATAATAATAATAATAATTAAATAAATAAAAAATATATATATGTACTGTATGTATGTATGTCGTACCTAGATGCCAGAATGCACTTCTCGGCCTACAATGCAAGACTCGATTTGCCTAGTAGGCCGAGTGATTTTCTTTACTTTTAAAAAATCTTTTACAATTGGATTATTTGAAACTATTATTATATTATATTAAGAGCATAAAATATTGACTTAGTTATGTTAGTTTAGGTTAGATTCGACCATATATCTATATTAGTTTTAACTCATTAAATAAAATGAACTCATACATAATGAAATAGATAGGTTTATAATTTCATAAGAAAAAAATCAGAAAAATATATAAATTCAGGAAAACTTGGCTTATTAGGCAAATTGAGCCTTGTATAGTAGGCTGAGTACGACATTCTGGCTACTAGGTACAACATACATATATATAATATATAGTTAGTTATTGCATAATAACAACATACAAAGTATATTGTTGATATTAACAGTATATTAAGGATATACTGTACAGTATATATATATATATATATATTTTATATCTAAATTTAACTAAAGCATTCTGTAGTGCAGTAAGCAAAGCCTAAGGTGTGTAGAAATACCTGCACTTATTTAGCCTTGTCTAGCTTTATATTATATTTTTAAACTAGCAGGATCAAATTAATAATTGGCTTGGATAACGTAAATTGAATAGGCATTTTTTTAACGTATTAAGAAATTAAGAGGAAGTTGATAATTCAGACCAAAAACAAAACATGAGGAATGAACAAGTAATCCTTCTGCTCAAAGATCAGCAAATATACTCAGCTGAGGATGCATCCCACCACTAAACTGAGAAGTGACTGACAACCAGCAACCACGGAAAAAAGTACGACTTACCTAGTAGCAACAAGAAGTCATTCAGTGGTCAGCAGCTCTTAATTACAGGCAAAATTAAGAATCCCTGAACAAGTAAGTAATTATCAAAAGAATTCACCAAGCCTGGGTGGCTATGTAGCACCATCAAATGTGCGGGATATTCAAAAGGCGCTGAATATCACCATGGATGCCAATACGAGAACAAAAGCACAAAGTGAACAACATCAGAGGTAACTAGTTCACCTAGGGACAAGTCGGGAAGCAGGATACACGCAAGCCTGTAAGTCAATATATTTAACGAAGATATATGCACGACCATAAAAGGAACAATGCAGTTTGGAGAAAAAGGGGCAGGGCAGCGCTCCATTAAGTGCCCGTGAGTTAAATGGGTATGGCTAATATGTAACCTTGCCAGAGCAGTTTCCCTTTGCCAGTTATGGTGGTAGGAGGAAGCCATGGAGACAAACTACCCTTAACCTCTGCACTGTGCAGAGCGCTTTAAGGTGTTCTTGAGAATTGTGCTATTTTTGTTTAATTAGGCTATATTTTAATGTTTTCATAACTCTGTGTTTTGAGATGAAAGTGGTTGAGTTTGGAAACATTTTGACATTAACTTTACCTGAACACTTATAAAAACAACAGAACTATGTCCTTGACAATTGCACTATGCAGTTTTTGCTGAAACCAAGTGTGCCGTGCGGTGGTTAAGAGCACGCAGTTTGTTACCAGTAACATATGTAAGTAATTATCAAAGAAGCTACCAACCCAGGAAGGCTATGTAGCACCATCAAATGTGCGGAATAATCAGCAAGCGCTAAATATCACCAAGGATGCCAACACGAGAACAGAAACGCATAAGGTGAACGATATCAAAAGTATTCGATTCACCAAGAATTCTATCGAGGGACAAGTGACCGCGGGGGACAGTCGGCGCACACGCTCATCCTGGAAGTCAGGACATTCAACAAAGATATGCACAACTGTAAGAGGAACAATGCAGTTAGGACAATAAGGAGCAGGGTGGCGCTCCATTAAGTGTCTGTGAATTAAGCACGTATGGCCAATACGCAACCTTGCCAGAGCCGTTTCCCACCGCCATTTACGGTGGTAGGAGGAAGGCCACAGGGACATACTCTTAAGAGTATGCAGTTTGTTACCAGTAATAGAAGACCATCGATTCTGCCAACGGGCACTAATTGAGGAATGAATTACTGGGTAGAAGTTGAAATAAGGAACACCTTTGTGGGAAATGGGACAAGTGCAGACAGGCTCCTTTGTGGCAGCATCCACATGCTTATTTAATTAAGGAAACACCTATATGGTTGGGAACCCAGCAAAGCTACACCGTCTTATATCTGCTATAGAAAAGAAACGGCTAATGTTGAATTTTGACTACCACAAGATGGACAAGATTAAAGTACTCCAGAGCCATGAGGGCACTGCGAGAGTCAACTACAAATACAAAGGAAGATTGACAGCAAGAAAGCAGTTGAAGAGCAAACGAAAAGTGCATAAAGTTCTGTCGTGAAGATGCTAGTCTCCGGGGGGCAGGCGACACACAAGTGTCGCCTGAACAAACGACAACACTTTTTTACTGCTGAATACCGTAATCTGCAAAATGATTGCAGAAAGATCAACTGTTGTTGCATTACACATTGCAGGTTCCTTAGACTGGGTATGGCACCTTAATTTCTGTTCAGAAAAATAACTGCAGTTTGTGTACAAACTGTTAGTCTTGCAACATTTCAGCTAGTCCAATTATGTGAACTTAAAAATTTAATTTTTTGATATTAGTTGAAATTAGCATCTCGGTTTAAAATTAATTTTCCCTAACTTAATATTTTAAAAAAGAATTCGTCCTCTATAAAACACCGAAATTTCTTGTTACTACACACAGCATAACATTTAAAAAAGCAGCAAGTCTCATAAGAAAAACATATTACTATACTGCTGATTATCGTTGGGAAATACTGTTTTCTCTCGTTTCAGAGCCTCGTTGTTTAATCCCACTTGAGCACACCTAGTCACTTCCATATCATATCGGACATTGCCATGGTATGCAAGTACCTCAAGCTTAATTTTTATGGGACCAAAAAATAATTGTTTGGCACTTGCCAAACAATCCAAATGATTTAAAAACTCCAGGCCTATACATGAGAAATAATAGAAACAGGAAGCGTCATATGACAACAGACGATAAAGCAGGCACTAAAAATGTATTCAAAATTATAATTAGTATTCAAGTGCCTCACCTTGGAAGCCAGGCAGCCAGTTGGGTGGTGGTGGCGGCAGCTGTGCCAGACAAGCTGAAAACTCCAAACTCATATTATTGTTTACAAAAATACTTTTTATAATACAATGAAGCAAGAACTAATTTTGAACTTATGAAAAATATTTAAGGTACTTAAAAGTAACTTTAGCATGTTACCATTTAAACTGAGTATGGAATATGAAAACCTGAGAAGTCTGATGATATTATTTTACATTTAAACTCCTTGACCATATTCTTCCATAAATGAAGGAATAAAGTGTCTGATTAAATATGCACTAAAAATATTAATGCCCTTAGAACTTGACAAGGTTGGGAGTATTTTATGCAAGAGTTACTTGCATGTTAGGGGAAGTTTTTCTTCATCCCTATATGCATCATGTTTCCTTTGACCTTTAAAATGTTTTAATGACTTGAATGCAGTCTCAATTTGAACAACATGCTGGCTTAAATCTACCTTTTTCGACCTCTACCACGATTTTGTTTCTGCCGTGTAGCTGTGCGTTTTGGGTTGCCGTGATTAACAACACTCTTTAAACAATTTCTGGGAGGCCGTTTCACAACTTTTTTTGGAGCATCTCTAATTCTTCTGCCAACTGCTCTGGTTATCTGATGATGGATGATAATTGGATCATTGCATGCTTCGTCAGGTTTGTCAGCAGTGTTGATACTAGCAGCTTTGGCTTTCCTACGAGTATTTGGCCGACCAGAGGGTCGGGCATGCTCGGCATCAGGGTCCAACAATTTACATGACTTGGCTTTAACTTTAGATTTACCCTTTTTGTTCTTATTCTGAACTCCTTTACCATGTACTATTAATTCAAATGTTCCAGTTGACTGATGCTCTTCCTGGGATTGCTCGTAAAGTGACTTCCCAGTATCACTCGAGTCATTCATATCATGATCTTCAGTTATGTTGATTATTCTTGTTTCTTTATTAGTTTCCTTTAAAGCCACTTGTTTATTTTGGAGTAGTTTGTCTATACCAGCCATTGAAGAGTCAGATGCAGTAGTACAAACCATATATATTAATGGATCATCAACTGTGCTCTCATCAACTAATTCCTCAAATGGGACATCAATAATCTGCACCTGCTCATCAGTTTTACTTTTGCCATCATAGTTCCCCACTGTCCATATGTTGGTATTCACATTCGAGATGCTATTATTGGTGTGTCCTTCATCTTCTATATAAATGTTACTCACATCTGTTTCAGTCTCAATGTCGTCATTTCTTTGCTCTAGAGTGGAAAAAGAATTTCCATCTTTATCTTTGCACTCGCCATTACTTGGCAAAACTGCACAACTAAAGACAGTGTTGTGCTCGCTATTATGTCTGCGTCTCTTGTACTTTATATCACTTTTCTTGGTGGACTCGCTGTTTACTAATGAGGAACTATCACCATCTCTCCCTCTCTTTAGTCTCTCGCAAACATCTGCATGCTCTTGTTTCGTACCAGGCATCAAGTGTACACTGCCACTAGTCAAATCGCAGCCCAAAATTTTATGTTCGATGTCTACTTTCATCAGATTTTCATTGGATATACTTTCAATTCTGAAATCCAGGGGTATAAAGTCTTCCTCCACAAAAGCACCACAATCTGTGTTTTGATCTGCGCACACAGTCTTGGAATTGGATCTCTCGCTCCCAGTAGCAGCAATTCTCTCACCAGTATCCGAGCCTGTTCCCATCTTGACATGTGCTCTTATGTCATCTACTTCTGCATTTGGTTCTGTTTCGTCAGTCCCCACACTCGGCACAGGCCCCTCAGTCCCCACACTCGGCACAGGCCCCTCAGTCCCCACACTCGGCACAGGCCCCTCAGTCCCCACACTCGGCACAGGCCCCTCAGTCCCCACACTCGGCACAGGCCCCTCAGTCCCCACTCTCGGCACAGGCCCCTCAGTCCCCACTCTCGGCACAGGCCCCTCAGTCCCCACTCTCGGCACAGGCCCCTCAGTCCCCACTCTCGGCACAGGCCCCTCAGTCCCCACTCTCGGCACAGGCCCCTCAGTCCCCACTCTCGGCACAGGCCCCTCAGTCCCCACTCTCGGCACAGGCCCCTCAGTCCCCACTCTCGGCACAGGCCCCTCAGTCCCCACTCTCGGCACAGGCCCCTCAGTCCCCACTCTCGGCACAGGCCCCTCAGTCCCCACTCTCGGCACAGGCCCCTCAGTCCCCACCCTCGGCACAGGCCCCTCAGTCCCCACTCTCGGCACAGGCCCCTCAGTCCCCACTCTCGGCACAGGCCCCTCAGTCCCCACTCTCGGCACAGGCCCCTCAGTCCCCACTCTCGGCACAGGCCCCTCAGTCCCCACTCTCGGCACAGGCCCCTCAGTCCCCACTCTCGGCACAGGCCCCTCAGTCCCCACTCTCGGCACAGGCCCCTCAGTCCCCACTCTCGGCACAGGCCCCTCAGTCCCCACTCTCGGCACAGGCCCCTCAGTCCCCACTCTCGGCACAGGCCCCTCAGTCCCCACTCTCGGCACAGGCCCCTCAGTCCCCACTCTCGGCACAGGCCCTAGGTCTGATCCTAAACTCAGTGTTCCAGCAGTTGGCCCTATTAGTCCACCTTCCAGCTTACCTGTGCCTGATTCTACTTGTGTCATGGAGACCATCACTGCTCCTTTAATCTCCGAGTTTAGTCCTGCCCTATCTATTATGCCATCTGATCCCTTCAACTTTGTACCAACATTAAAGCCTTGCGTCCCTGTCCCTCCACCTGGTTTGATCATCACTGTTGCAGTGTTGGGTCCCATTCTCCCACTCCTACTCATCCCTGTCTTGGGAGATCTTAATGGTTCCCCAGCCTTTGCTGTTAAACTTGCTGCTGGTTTCATCAAACCACAGGATCCATTTCTGGGCTGAGCTAGGTGTTGGTAAGTGCAGGAGTCGTCATTGCAGCGGCCCAGCAAATCGTGGGGGCACAGCTCATTCATCTCGTCAAGCTTCTCTCCACTGGATTGTACAAGAATAAACAAGTTAAAAACATGTGTAAAATATAGGGTGGAAGGAAATTAAATAGCACACCAAAACATCTAAGATGCTACATTTGCTTTCCAAGACAGCAGAAACACTACACTAGTAAATTTGCTACCCACATTTGTATTATTCTTAATAATTGCATCAGTAAAGTTGAATAATTATAAAAAAGCGGCAGCATCAAGCCAGGAAGACTATGTAGCATTATTGAGGAAAAAATAAAAATAAATAAATCCTTTCCAAGAGAATAATAATGAAATGTACATTCATAAATAAGAAATCGGCCGTCTTCGTAATTGGTCATGAAAGCAAATGTACTGCACAACATGATATCTATCCGTAAGCAATAGCTCACTATTTGGTAGGATCATCCACAGTTTCTTCATGTGAAGCAGTGTTAAGAGAAAATGATACAGCAACTGATATTGGGACCATCATTTCTGTATTTCTTTTATCAGTGCTATTATTTTTGGGGAACTAGGGTAAGGGAACTATCAGGATAAGGAATGGTACCCAAGCACTTTGACGGTTGGCGATTGAACACTGATCTGTATGAAGAGAGACTGTCGCTCTACCGTCTAGCTCAAGAGGTTGGAGGCTAGTTGGTGTGAAAGCTTCCAAGGAAGTTGGAAGAACCAGTATTCTCCAAAAGAATGCATTAATAGGATACAATTTACATTAAATGTTTAATAAATCAAGCCTTATAAGTGAAGGGCTATCAATCTAAACTTCACTACTAATCTCCAGTCCAGTCTGATTAGTTTTATCAATGTTCATAAAATTACAAATTCCTGTTTGTGTACATGCACCCCTTTCCCCTTTATACACACACACACTAAAGCTAAACAAGGTGAAGCAGCTACTCTACTACCAAGTGCAATATAGTTTCCAAATCTTTATATGGGAACTTTTCATCTTTGATAAAGTACAGAATAGTTCCCGACATCTCTTAAATGTCCTAAGTGCCAAGATGTTATTCTGGCTTAGATAAGTGAAGCAATTACTAGTGGCTAGCAGGGTGAAAAAGATCACCTGTAGCAATTACAAGCAAGACATTTGACGGGATGAAATACAAACAATATAAGCTCAAGAGGGTAAAGAGCACCAGGTCAATGTGAAGGTAGAAAAGTGAGCAGCTCAATTGTGACTATAGCCAGAGACAAGATACATGTGAAAAAATTGGTATAGCACCCACATTTACTCCTGCCCCTCCCCCCTCCATTTCTTTCAAGTTCTTCTTAATTACATTTTTTTTTAAGAAGCAGGCTTAAACTGCATTTTTTAATAAATCTTCAAATTATTCATTGAACTACTGCTCTTCATTAAGTCTTACAGCTTATATTAGAAAACATATATCTGAAAATCACATCAAATAATACAAACAAAATCAGGTAGACTCACTCTTCTACTGTATTTAAATGTACTTCATGACTGGAACACAGGGAAGCACCAGAAGTCTTCCCTTCACCTGCTGTTGCTCCCTTCTCAAGAACGGTGCTGTTCTCGCCGTCCTTTTGTGATCTGGCCACTTTCGTAGACCTCTCATTACACGATGGAGCTTCTTTACGCTTCGGACTCGGATTTCCACCACACACATTTTCAGGCGAGAAGCATTTACTTTTTGATGAACATGCAACTGGACTGGAGCTACTTCTGTTCACTTTATTTTGAGACTTTTCAGCCTGTAATTGAGTTTTAACAGTAGCTTTAACATTGCCTTCAAAGGCAGTACCATAATTGCCTAAATTCTGGTTAGGCGAGACAATTTTTGGTGCAGGTTTAGACATGCTGCAATGGTTATTATCTGCCATATTGAGTACTTTAATACTCCCGGTTTTGTCTGTATGGGCATCAACCTGGAGCCTGGCTTTACTTTTGTTAGATACATCACGCATTTGCTGGCGAAGAGCATCTATGTTGCTAGCAAGCTGCTTCTTTCTAAATGCATCCTTTGTTTTGGAATGTGGTGAGCCTAGCACCTTGGGAAGAGTGTAGCCACTTCCATATTCCTGCAATAAAGCACATAGTCGACAATGCTAAGGTGTAATGATAAATCATGCACACAATTAACCAGATTTTAACTGCCAATAACACACAATTATAAAAACTCAACATTACGGTATCACTTTGAGCCGATTACATAGTAGGACTCTTTCTAAACCATATTGTAAATTACATGTGATTCAATTAGCGAATCGGAGGAGGTATCCTCGGATCCAATACCAAGTATAACGTACAAATGAAAATTCTTAAATTTCTCATAATAAAATTAATTCCACCAGGACTACTGTGGAGTGAAAAAAGCAGTGAAAATTTAGGAAAAAGGAGTTGGGAGCAAGAGTTTTAATTCATTCACAGTTCACAGACAAATGCAGGTGAGCAATATCTTAAACACTGACCCTTCTTGGATGCTGATGCACTGGCTGAATTGCCTAATACTGTTTTGGAGACGTTTTATAGTCCGTGTCAATGTTCCAGCATTATGCCTTCATGGCTCTGCCTCTGGTTTAGTTCATTATGCTAGTTGTGGGCTATAATGTTAAATCTTTCACAAGTTCCTTTGGTCTTGTCTAATTTAGCACTTATGAGGGGGGTTGAGGAAAAAGGGTCAGCACTGCCTGCTTGTCATGGCAAACTGGTCTATATGGGTTTGGTTTAGTCTCACTTCTCTCCTTTTCCCTGACAAGATCATTTGCAGAGATATTTGTCTGGCTAGGAGGCAAGATTACAAAACCCTAAACTTACAGATCTTCATACAATGTACCAAAATTGTGACATTAACAATGAGCATCAAAACTCAGAGGCTTTAGTGACATGTAAAAGACTTAGGTTTGAGTGCTATCAAGTACAACTGTGTGCCCATCATCAGACAATAGTAGAATGATGGAGACTAGAGAGGAGAGGGCTCGCTCTCTCACTGGCCTACATGAGCCTGGGGGCTCTCTACTTTATAATCTCCATTCAAGCATTGTCTCTGACAATGGGCACAGACTTTCTTGAAAGTGATCAGACTTTGGTCCTTCCTGTTCACTTATGGTTGAAAAGCATTTTTGAAATCAGTGCGAGAAAATAAATATATATAATTGCACAAAGGCAATTATATGTATTGGTTATATTTATAATATTTAAGGTTTGAGGAGCACTGATGCCCAATTATTTAGTTTAATTTGACTATACTTTAATTAGAAAACAGGAAACTTAGAAAATAAAATCATAAAGTGAATAACTTTTTAAAATTTCTTTACATCATAAAGTAAGGCAGAAACAGAGATGTCACAACCAAAGGGTTAATATTAAAATTAATTATCCACAAAGAAATACCTAACTGAAATATAGCCAATAAAATTAATAAAATACGAATGTCACACATTAAGTTTTTTTTTTACCTGTTGACCCAGAAGCTTTCCTTTCTGTTCTAGATCATTTATCACCTTCCGATCTGTCGTTATTTGTGTCTGTAGTTCTCTTATACTTTCCATCTTGCTCTTGAATATACTGGATTTTGTCTGCAAATTTGTAATCTAGTCTTACAGTATGCGTCACACAAGGAATAGTTAGTACACAACAAACTGGAAATACAACTTTAAATTGATGGATAATATGTTTGCTGTCTTCAGCAAAGGAAACTTTCACCAAGCCTGTAAATGCTGCACATCTTTTATGTCCTTTCTGGCGTAGACGTGCAAAATCATCCCCCCAGGCTTCATAAATATAAATATAAATAAATAAATAAATAAATATAATATTATATATATATATATATATATATATATATATATATATTAATAAAAAATAGTTTAGGGTTATAGATGCACATAATAGATGGTTATAAATGTGATGGACATAGGATATTGTTATGCATTTTGTTGCCATCTGCCGGTAATGTGTATGGGGCACTATGCTATTCTTTGAATTCATTACCACACCCACCAGAACAGCTTAGTGGTTCGCAATTATGATTGAAAATATATGTTTCACACATTTTATTACATAAATTTCTCAAGACACACTATTGCATAATATTACTGGGAAGAAAGCAAAAAATTCTTCACAGCAGGCTTGGGGCGACCACAACAGGGCGATTGCTCAAAACATGCCCACGAATAGTGATATAGCAAAACTTCTAGGCTTCACCATAGCCAAAGTCACAATGTTTATTTATCCCCCCCCCCATGACTACAGAATCCATTTCAACAATGTTAAAAGGACATAATATTTTGAACTTTCTTCTATCTTATGCACCGGGGGAGTTTTGTCAGCTATTAACAGTTGCGTAGCCCAGGGGTTTAATGAATGCAATGACAAACTCAATGTAAATACATATGACAGTTATGAAAATACTGTAGTGTTGAGATTTAAAGTTGTGGGTTTGAGATCTATTTTATGCAAGTTGTGTCAAACATGCACACAGTATACATACTGTATAGTATCCATTATTTAAGGACCTTTGATTTGCAAGCCGTATGGTTCTAATGGACGAGTTTCAAATCAGTAACTGAAGCCTTATTTACAATCATTGATCTGGTATCTTCCAGAGTATAATTAAATAAGTTGCGAACATTATAACACCTCTAGGTTTAGCGGAGGTCAAGATTTAATGAGTGGGGGTATAGCCCCATATAGGTCTTGAAATTGAGTGGATAACAATTGTAAAAGGCAGTAAATTCTGAAATGGATAGAATGCCTTACACCATCTGAACATAAAAGATAATCTGTAAGTACTGCTCTGAACAAGAATACAGCAAGTAAAATCTATTATACAACCAAAAAATGGTTCAGTCATTATAATACAAGTAATTGTTTTAATTAATGTAAAACCCTATCAACCATTATTCCAATTATAATACCTACAATACAAATGCTTACTAAAATTTTAACCAACACTGTGCATTCTCTCCAATGTTTTCATTACAAACTAATAATTATCAATTAAAAACTTTTTTTTACATTGTTAAAAAAAAAAAAATTACATACACACATTGTATAAAAAAAAACTAAAATGTCACTTGCCTCCAACTGCATTTCCTTCTCCTTCAACTGCTTCCGCAGGTCCATCAGACTCTTCTTGAGAGACTCCATTTGCAATCCCTCATCTTTTGCTTCTTGAACTAGAGATGCCAGTTGTGTAATTACCTTATTTAGGCCAAGCCTGAAAATGGTAACTGCAATTAGTCACAAACTTATAAAAATTATCCAGGACAATTACAATTTGTTTTGGGTGCATTAACTTAAAAGGAGGATAGAAGGATAGAGGAAGAGACAAGGACAGGGGGTTTTAACCGTTGTAAACTGATACACATGTACACTATTTTAAAGTTAAATGTGTACAAGGTACGTAGAAGTACAGACTGTTTGTGCTACGTAGATGAACAAACAAGGCTAAAGTACGTTGACCAGACCACACACTAGAAGGTGAAGGGATAACGTTTCGGTACGTCCTGGACCATTCTCAAGTCGATTGTCGACTCGACAATCGACTTGAGAATGGTCCAGGACGTACCGAAACGTCGTCATCCCTTCACCTTCTAGTGTGTGGTCTGGTCAACATTAACAAACAAGTTAACTGGACATACTTAATCTCAAAACTTAAGAACACAATATCAACAGACTTGTATGGCAAAAGGAAAAAAAAAAGAACACAATATCAACAGACTTGTATGGCAAAAGGAAAAAAAAAAAAAAAAAAAAAAGTTTCTTACCGTTTATCAGAGTATTTATGTTCTATCTCTTTTAAAAGCAAAATTCTCTTGTTCTTAACTGACTTTTCTCTATCTTCTTGACACACTCCTTTTCCTGAAGCCTTTGGCTGGTACCCAACTTTAGCTCCGCTGCTCACAGAATTCTCAGCTTTAGCTCCACTGCTCACAGAATTCCCAGAGACTGCCCAGTTGTTGACGTCAGTTGGACAAAGAGTTTCTGTGGGTTTAACCGACTTTCCTTGAGTTGCACCCCCCATTTTTGTTTCAGTTTTTTTGGTAATGCCTTGCTTTTCAATTTTCAACTCTTGCTTCTCTGTCGAAAGTTTTAACAATGATGTTTTTGCATTTATTTTGAGTGATTTGCATTTCTCTTTTTCAACTTCTTGCAATTTACGTTTTACATTAACACTCATGTCCACTATTTGTACTGCATTAAGGTCTGTTTCTGACCCATTAATATGGTCAGTGGCATTTTGTTGTCCTACTTTGGAACAAGTTCTTAAAAGGACCTCCCGAGGCTTTTCCACGGGAGGTGATCCTTTGTCCATAGTATTAACAGATTCAATATTGTTGCATACTTTAGCAGATGTATTTACACCAGGCTTTATATTTTCAACATCACTCTCGGATAGTGTGTCATAATGTGTGACACTAGAGGAAGATGGTATACTACTAGAGAGAGACACGTCTCCAATACTGAATCCTTTATTTACGTTCGTGTCTCCGTCTTTTATATTATCAGGCTTATGTGGCCCGCTATTTTCACTCGCCAGTATTCCACAAGTTTGTATTGTAACACTAGTAACATCCATTACTTTACTTCCATCTTCACTGTAAGTCCTACTTTGAATGTTCATTTTCAGTTTGTCTTTGTCATTAATAACACTGTTCCCCGATTTTTCCTCCTTCAATAAACTATCTTTACAGACTTGTGCCACACCTTCTATGTCCTGGCCAGTACTAATACATGCCAGGTTTTTAGATGCCATGTGTTCCTCATGTGATACCGTACTCAAGCTGTCTTTGAGCCCCCCACTGTCACCTTTATCTTTCACCTTTGAATTTTTCACACCCGTCATAAGGGTACTCTCTGCCACTTCTGTTTCACCTGCCCCAATCAACCCACTACATTCATTTCCCTCTAATGTAGGCTTTCTCACACCTGATAAGCCACCAGCAATATTACTAGAATTAACCCCCAAAATCACATGATCTTTTGCCATTTCATCCTCGGCATTCTCAGTTTCAAAATCACGACATAGTTTACCATCCTCCCCATCACTGCTGTGATTGCCACCATTCCCTTCAATTCCCTCTTCAAGAACTTCATCCAACACCATCCATTCTCCCCCCATATCCACATCATGTTGCTCCTCTCGGCTACTTTCTTGTTTACCCTCAGTCTCATTTTGCTGTATAACCACTTGGCGTTCATTTCGCCGACTTGCCGACTCTTGAACACTCTTGGTTGAAACATGAACATTTTGATGTATGACTACTTTTAGAGTAGTCGTTGATTTTTCATCTTCAGGAACATTCGAAATATACATATCAGATGTTTCATGTTGAGAAATGTCTCCCAAGGGTGTGATTCTTCCAGGAATTGTTTCGACTTTTCTCCCCGACATATTCTTTTGTAGTGTCTGGAGCACCCTCATTCTCAACGTGTCCTCATCTTCATCCTCTGCTGCAGACACTTCCTGGGATGACTCACTTGTACCAACTACATTTGATGGATGTGGTTCATTGCTTCCTCTGTCGTCAACCTCTCCAGAGCTGAAAACATTAACTTGATTCTCGAAATTGCTAATATTTGCAAGTTGAATCTGTAATCTTCCCATTTCTTTAAAGCAAACTTCTCTAGAGCTGGACATTCCTCCACTACCACTTGCCCCATCTGGCTCTGGACAATCAAGAATACTCTCCCTCTCTGGCCCAAAGTTGCTAACTTTATGAAATTTACCACTAGGACCAGCACTAGCAACTCCGTAACTATTTCTGCTATCCCGATCAGAACCCTCAGAGGTATCAGAAAATGTGGACCTGTTAGACATAAATGGTCGCTGTTGTTGCAACTTTTTCTTGCGATGTAACATCTCTTTCATTCTCAGCTGTTCTTTGAGAAGACGATATTCCACCTGCTGAGTGCGACTCAAGTGTCGCACAACCTATAGAGCAAGATAAAAATCAATAAATTAAAATGAAAACTGCATACTCTATTCATAAAATCCTCTATATTAAATCAAATTAATAAAAGTAGTGACCTAAATCCAGATACAGTGGAACCTCGGTGTACGAATTTAATCTGTTCCAAGAAATGCATTGTAACCCGAATATTTGCACACCGAATCGAATTTCCCCCATAAGAAATAATGTAAATTGAATTAATCCATTCCACACGCCAAAAAATTTTAACTTAAAAATACATTTTACACAAAATACTACTAAAACTGTAAATAAATTTTATGAACATTTAACTGCACTTTACCTTTATTGGGAACTCTTGTTGGTGTATGAAAGATAGTGAGAGGGGGGGTAGGTGGCGAAGTGGTGTTAGTGTTTGGAAGGGTAGTTCCCACCCATTATAACATCAGACAGTGGCAACATCTCTGGGGTACTCTCTCTCTCTCTCTGTTTTGTAGGCCTTTGTAGGCCTAGGCCAGGACCAAAGTAGGCCAGGACTTTGACCTGGTTGTGGCCCACTGGTTGTTTGTCTCGCTATGAAACCTGTCCAGAAACTTATTTTTGCCTACATCTTAGCAATTGTCTAGAATGAGACATGATAAAGCTGGCTCGCTACAGCTTTAACTGGGTTAGTTTTTCTAGCAAAATTTTTGCAGTTTTTCCCATACTGCACACATTTTCCTAGCCAGATCAACCACGCACATACTGTCTTTAGGTTTTCTTAGGTTAAACTTTACCACCGACTTTCTTGGGACTCATGGTGTAATATATATATATAACAACTTTTATGTTGAACAAAAACCACAAAAACTATTACATTTTTCAGAGAATTCAAGCACAGTTGAGATGATCACTAGGCAGGACACAAGGGTAAATTGATTTTACCGACTCGGGCAAGTATGAACGAGCGTCGTACACCAGGGCATATTTTCCGACAATATTGTCGACGTACAGAAAAATTTGTACTCTGGGACTATCATACACTGAAGCTCCGCTGTATATATACAGTATATAGCAGATTCCAATAAAATTACCAAATCTGTCTACCAGGTTGCCTCTCCAAAAATCTATAGTCTGTCAGGTTTATTAACCAATATTTAGCAACTTTTTTTTTTGTTTTATCTTTGGTTATTTTTGCCTTTTTACAGTAAATATTAAAAATAATGCTTTTATATTTTATATATACTATACAGTATACTATAACTATGACATACTGTCACTGTATCTTGCTGCCTTGGATACCAATATCCTGCTACAAAAAGTCAAAACAAATTTAAAAAAATGTTCAGCATGTTAATTACTTGTATGAATACAAAAATTTAACTTGCCACTTTGTATCAAAATATGCAGAATTATTTATTAACCATAAAGCAACTACAAATTAGAAACATACGTATTTATAAAGCCACAAATTTTAATTATAACATTCACATCACCAACTAATGCCTGATTTACTTAGGAAAGGGAAGAGTTAATCAATTCTTGAGCTAACCCATAAGGCACGAGACATCTAAAAATGGAATAAAATTTACTTTATCCAAACAAAATTTAAGGCCCAGCTGATACAAATGAAGTTGAAGCAAATAAGCTGGTATTAGATAAGGTGTTCAAAAAATATGCATAATATAAGGAACTATTGCATTATGCATGTACATTAGGTAGCAAGGAACATCCCAGACAATATTAGCTCCCAAGAATATTGAACCCAATATTGAATTTTTCCAGTGTATGCCACTTGGCCACCTGTACAGTATAGCATACAAGTATTCTCATGTTTGTTTCTCTGAAATTTGTGCAGGTATATGATAATGTGCCGACTTATATTTATATATGCATGACCATAATACAACAAACTTACATTAGGTGTCGAGTCTTTGGGGACTATTTTGGTTCTCGGTGAGCTATTCCCGGAGGGTCTTGGATTCTCTGGTATACTTCTACCTTCACCAGTTCTAGCATTGCGTATACTTTTCAAAAAGAGATCAATGCTCGAGCTAATCGCACCACTATGGGAGACTTCAGGAACATTTTCTTTCCTACTGGTTTGTTTCCCAATCCGACCTTCTTCAGTTTCATCTTCTGAATCGGAGTTCAAGTTGATAATAACTGGCTTGACTAGAGGAAACTTGAACTTAGGACCCTCAGCATGGGCAGAAAAATCTTGAGGTACAACATAATCATACTGGCTACTTTTGGGGTCTAAACCAAAGCCACCAATATCTGAAAGCCCTGGTCGTGAATCAGTTCTAAACGTGTGTGTTGGACTACCCTCCTTAATCCTGGATTGTTTGTGCATACTTTTTAAAAATGCCGCTTGACCGACACGTATTCTGGCAATTGGAGAAGACTCTGATGATGAAGGATAACTGTGAGCAGGAGAGAGCTCGCCTGTTTCTCGGCACCCATAAGAAAATTTTTGATCAGAGTTCTTTTGGCGACACAAGTACTTGCCAGTTTTAACAGACGCTGACAATTTGTGCACCGGTTTTGGAGTTTCTGCTTTTTGCTGCTTTTTCTTTGACAAATCAATCAGAAGTTTAGCACGCAACACATCTTCATCTTCCTCTTCTGGTAAAGGTTCGGCATTTTGCATAGGATCTATATTCACAGTCACTTGTTCTAAATGTCTAACAATTGTTGAAGCTGAACCCTGCTTCTTTTTTGTTTGGATTGATCTTTTTTTCTGACGCTCTCTCTTCCGCCTTCTTGCTTCACTCTTCTTACTAATCATGATACCTCGATTTGGGCTAATCTGTGACTTCAATACAAGTTGATTTGCAGTGCACATCTGACTTGAATATTTACCAACATCTTTTATTAAAGGAACTTCAATCAAATTCCTTTGGCCATTATCATTACTTGTATGCTTAGGTTGTGAGGTCTGTTGTTTTATCATTACTTTCATAAAAGCCTGGTATTGCTCTGCAGGTAAATCCTTCAAGTTCTTTTGAGAGTCTGCAACATGTTTTTCTTCAAGATTCTCCACTTTGCTAACATTAGATCCATCACTATCTTGGGACATTGATGCCTTGCTAGAAACTACATCCTTATTTGTTAAATTTACTGCATGATCCTCATTGTGAGAACAATTCCACTGTGGACTGTCTGACTGCTGTCCTTCCCAGTCAGGTTTGTTCAATTCTTGCGTATCATAGTGGCTGTACTGTGTGTTCGAGTCGCATTGTGATTGCATACTTTGGAGATACATATTTTGATCATAACACCAGTTGTCAATGTTGCTAAGATCATTGGCTGGTTGGTCTGGTGGTGGTGGTGGCGGCATCATGTATGCCCATTCCACTGGTATCTGGAAATTACTATTTTGCTGTGGTCCTTCTGGCCCACTTGAAGTGGAGGATTGCTCATTTAATAAGCTTGAACGCTCATTTGAAATATCCATTAGAGATGGTGTGTCCAAAGATTCTTTAATAACGAGAGGAATGTCATCGCCAATCTCCTGAAGGACATCATCTTCAAGTGTGTTCTCTTCATCTTCTGGAGAACTGTCACAAATATCCATATCAACTGGATCCTGATTACAGTCTGAAAGCTCTTTAGCATCTCTAATCAATTCGTCTTCAACGTTATTAACTTGCTGACTACTAGTTGCAGGTGAACCCATATAACTTTTATGAGTGTTGATAGAATCAATTACAATTTCACACCCTATATTGTCTGGTGTTGCAGGTGATTGTGTGGAACACTCACTAATTCCATCTAACATAGCCTCAATGTCTCGCATAATACTACTTTCTCCACCACCTTGAATATTTTTTTCAACACTTGAATTTTCCAAAACATTCCCTTGTTCTGGAAAGGACTTATCACACCTTTGTTCAGAAATGCTCTCTAAGTTACTATTAACCATAAATTTGTCCCTACTCTGTTGAAACAAATTAGGGACAAACTGCAGCTGGTCAAGATCAACTTGAATTATGTTCTTTGTCTCCTCATTGCTCTCAGATGGTATTTTTGAGATCAAAGATCCACAGGCCAGGTCTTGCCCTTCTTTATGGACATCACTGAGGACCCTAAGGGAGGACTGAAGGGCAATCAGTCTCAGCTGTAACTCATCTTCATCTTCTTGATCCAGTGTATAGCACTCTGGTGTAAGGTCCTTAATTGCCTCTCCCACTGGTAAAATATTTTTTATCACCGATTTACTAACACTACCCTCCTCATCTGCCAAGGTGTTAGATTCTCCAGCTTCCACACGCACTTTAAGTTTGCCTTTCATCGTTTTCTTCAACAACATTTCTCCTAGACTCCCTGGGGGAGGCTGTTTTTGCCCCTTCAACAGTACAATGTCTTGCATTTTCTCTTTCGACAGTTGGTCAGATTTATTCCCATCACTGATCTTGCTACTTTTGACCGTGTTTGCTTTACAGTTTTTAATCTGAGATTGTTTTTGAGCATAAGATGATATACTGCCTTTGCCGAGGTTCTTTGAAGGCTTATGGCAATTGCGTAATAGTGTAGATTTCCTATAAATAAACTTCTGGGCAGGAGATTTTGGTAACATATGTTTACTTGATTTTTTAAAAGTAGGTTTATGAACAGGTGGTTGCTTGATAGAGGTGCTCTGTGATGGAGGTTTAGCAGGACCATATGGCAGTGGCGATCTGGGACGAACTCGACTGACTGAGCTTGAGCCTTGGTTCTCCTTCCCTGAAAGAATTGGCATTCTTAAGACAAATAAGCTTGGATGATCATAATTGTAATGATTGATGTCCAATAACACCACCTAGCATGCAAAACAAATTAATAATTGTAATCCTGTGAAAGAAAGAGAGAAAGAAAGAGAAAAAGAGAAAGAGAAGGAAAGAGAAAGAAAGGAAAAGAAAAAGAGAGAGGCTTCACTACACCAGAGGTTCCAGCATCCTAAACTAGGCCTGTGCCAGGGTGGTCGGGGACAATGAATATCTGATGAACCACCACCCTCCTCTCTACCATCTAATGCTCAAAGAGACTTTGGTGAGTGAACATATAAGCTGGAACACAATATATGTCAACCTTACAAGTTCACTCACCAGTCTCCGAGTATAAGATGGTAGAGAGAAGGGGGGGGGGGGATATGGCTGACATTCATAGTCCCCCACTGCCCTGGGACAAGCCTCACTCTCTGCTCTGCTTCAAGCTCCGTCTCAACGTCTACGACACTGCTGTATCCAAGACTAAATAAATATGAAAATCCACTAAATACTGTGTATCTAATCTACTCAACAAGTAACAATCGTACGTTACATTAGTAACGTACTAATGTAACGTACGATTATGTTACATTGTTGAGTAGATTAGATACACAGTATTTAGTGGATTTTCATATTTATTTAGTAGTGTTGGATACAGCAGTGTTGTAGACGTTGAGATGGAGCTTGGAGCAGAGCAGAGCAGAGCAGAGCAGAGCAAGGCTGGAGTCGCGGAGCTCTGTGTGGGTGTGTGTTGTAGCTGGATGCGGTCCTAGTCTGCCGTCTGTTCTGTGTAGAAGCTGTAGTGTCTGGGGTCGATTAGAACTGCATACGCCGAGTGCTACATTTTTGACCGGAAATTGTATTCCTGAGCTTACTGGGCTCAGAAATAGCCTATAGTGTAGTGAAGTCAGTCAGTCTGTCTCTCTCTCTCTAATGTACAATTCCTCAGGTATTAAAGGGGGAACCTGGAGGTAAACTCCACCTACCAGGAGACAGTCTCTGGCTATCTTCCTACCACACCTAGACAGCGGCTTGTTTGATGGATAGAACACAGCCACCCGTCTGTAATTATTAGCTTAGCAGAGCGAGGTCATCTGATGAGACCAGACCTTTGCAACCTGTGACAACACACAAAAGGCGTGCCTTTGGAAATGCTAAGGGCAGACAGCCTGGCACTGCCAATATCCTCTGAACTGACTCGTTTTATGGTGAAATAATAAATACAGTATCACCATTTATGGTGTTACCTGCTTGATGGGGTTCTGAGAGTTGTTCTACTCCAAGCCCGGCCATTACAATATAAGATTGCCTAATCTCATTATCTAATAATTGCAGTTCATAATTTTTTGGGGGGAAGGAGGGCTTATTGCTGAAGTTAGGCTAGGCAGCCACAAAGGTTTAACATTAGCAAGATGACAAGGGGGTAATATGTTAAAAAGCTAGTTTCACAAGTTTTATTAACTCATTTCTTGATGAGCTTTGGGTATGGAAAAGCCAGTCGAGGTCCTTGAAATCTAAAACTGCCAATACCTGTTTTCAGGCAGCGTGTATTGAAACTTAACACTTTCACGATCAATGCGTTCTGAAAAAAACTTACCGTATGTGCTTTCGGCGTTTCGCGCGCCTACACGGTAAGACCGAAAAAGTGTACTCTTTTGACTGTCCTGACAATAATTGAAGGCGCACGTATTTAAATTTGGTATCACTGTGTTCGCAATAAAATTGTCTATAAGAACATACCTATAAAATGCCGCCAAAGCATAAGGACTATCAACACCAAATAAAAAACTATTCAGATCACTAGCCGAGAGCGCCAAACAGCAACAAAATGTTTCCACTCTCTTAATGGTTGCGAAGCCTACAGTTGTCCTACATCGCTAATTGTGATATCATTGGAATCGCAATAAAATTCTCTACACGGACATATGCATATAAATATAGATTCAATGTCGTAGCCCACCCAAAACAGTGTGGGAAGTGGCCGAAGTGTTACCCGCGGCGGCATATCGGCGAAACTCGCTTTGAAAAGTGTATATTCAATTCACTGTCCTGACATTATTTTTCGATGTATGTATTTCATTTTTATTCCAATGTGTTCGCAATAGAATGTTCTATAAGAACATAAGTATTAAAGGTCACATAAGGATGCGTTCGACCGGCAACATATATATAAACTACGTCGATTATACTCTTCGTGTCAATAATACAATTGTTTTACCACGATGATTCACTGCCACACCGTTTTCTTTAATAAGCTGTTCGGCTATTAGAAAAAACGTAAATTTCATGGCAAACATTTGTAAACTATTCCCAAGTTGATCGGATAATAAATGGAATTTATACAAATATTTTTTCGCCGGACTACACGCATAGTCTGTTATGCGGAAACGTAAGAAAATTTGGTGACGACCCACGAAATCATCAAATGCGGGAAAGTGTTAACTCTGCATGCTGCAAAAGTCAAGCCCGAGGTCAGAATGGCCTTAAAAATTTACAATCCAATTATCCAAACAAATCACTGACTTTTTAAACTGCAATAGTGTACTGTACAGATATTTCCATGTTACACAATGAAAAGTACAACTTGATACAGTACTGTATATGGTTCTCTTAATTTCTTGATCCTGCAATGCATTTGCAAACTTCTTTTCTAATGAAATGTCAATGTATTTTCCAGCATTTTGAAATTCGTCTTGTGCGAGCATATAGGTAGCGTTTTTGCAATTGAATTTGGTAATTAAATATGGTATGGTACCTTATTTACCACTGGGGATGCATTCCTGTAAATTATGGTGGTTAGCTGAATCTTATGTGAAGCATATTACTCAGGATGGTGCATGCCTAACACTTACCTAGACCACATTATTAAAGCTTCACTGGATTACTGAAACAATACACATGACCATGATTTTGTAGATATAAAAACTACTCTGGCTATCTAACATACACACCAGGGTGGGGGAGGACAGACAAGGGAGAAAGGGGATAGGGAAGAAAGGACAGGAGAAGAGGGGGGAACAGGCAGACTTGGGGAGGGGGATAAGGGACAGCACACATACAGGAAGGAAAGGAACAGAAGCATGTGTTGTGGATTAGTCAGAAGTTCATGTGGAGTGAGGGATGGGGGAGGAAAGGGTGTATGTTAAGTGTACAAGACTGAGTGGTATCCAATTGTATGGTCAACTAGACAACAAAAAGAGGGGCTTGGATACACTTCCTCAAGATTGCCAAGTTTATCTCAGCAAGTGTGCATAACAAGTTATGTACAGGTGTGATAAGCTGTCTGGTTTTGCCTAGTCCCAAACTTTCACTAGTCAGCCAGATCATCCACGAGCCTGTCAACCAGCTAGCAATGATTGTCCCCCCCCCACTGATTATCGCAATTTGACAATGATTGATGACATTAAACAAGACAAGTCATTTTTTAAGTTTTATGAAGCCAATATTCAGTTTTCTATCAATTTTAGGTGGTAGACCAATAGCAAAATATATAGTGAAAAGTAAGAATTTAGAAAATTATTGCAAACTCTTGTATTCCTCTAAATAACTAACCTCTGCCCCTCTGAGGCTTCAGAGAGCTTTCATCATCACTGCAGGAAGATATTTCGCTAACACGAGGACTACTAGGGCTCCTATGCCTGCGTGCCTGGTCATAGTCAGCCTTTTTCTTGGGCACCTGTGGGTCTCCAGGAGCATCCTTCTCAAATTCAGTCTTCTCTCTGCCTTTCTTGCTAGCTTGTAGCTTCCTTTTATTCTTTTTCCTTACACTTAGATCAGCGCCCTCAAGTTGTGCACTTGGCCGTCTTCGGCCCATGGCACCATCCTTCTGGTGCTTGCCAATTTCCTTGTCCTTTTCTCGCCATTTGCTCGAATCATCTCTTGACCACCGTCTAACTCCCTTGGCAACTCTAGGATAGCTACTCGTTTCTCCCCCACTATTTGCTCTTTTCTTAGGACTTGTGAAGATAGCAGTACGACCATAGTCATCATAGATAATGACCTCAGAAGTTACAGATGAGATTTTCTTTGATTTTCTCCTCTCCTGGGTGAAATCTAGAGAAAAAGTAAACATTAAATGCACTTTATAGGGTTCTTTTATGTACACAATATCCAACAACTGCTGACACACTAATCCTCAAAGCGTAATCATGTGTTAATCTAACTAAATTGATCATCATGACAATTTACATTTGAGTCAATGTTTGAACACCTATGTTGCCCACATGGTTCTTAAAAACTGAATAGCCTCTCCTAGTTATGGGAAGTCATAGCTTACCTAATTTCCCACTTTCATATGACAGTGCCTGTCTAACCAACAGACCTTCTGGGCACAAGATTTTGATATTAATTTTACATGTGTGTGCATGTGTATGTATACAGTGAGAGTGTGTGTACTCACCTATTTGTGCTTGCAGGATCGAGCATTGACTCTTGGATTCCGCCTTTCCAACCATCAGTTGTTTACAGCAATGACTCCTGTCCCATTTCCCTACCATACCTAATTTTAAAAGTATAAAGAGAGTTTGCTTCCACAACCTGTTCCCCAATTGCATTCCATTTTTCCACTACTCTCACACTAAAAGAAAACTTCCTAACATCTCTGACTCATCTGGATTTCCAGTTTCCACCCATGTCCCCTCGTTCTGTTTTTATTACGTGTGAACATTTCATCTATTTCCACTTTGTCAATTCCCCCGAGTATTTTATATGTCCCTATCATATCTCCTCTCTCCCTTCTTTAGTGTTGTAAGGTTCAGAGACATTTGGTTAAATCTATGTATGTGGCTTATAACAAGGTGTTTTCACTAGAAATTTATGAAAACCAACTTTGCCTAAAACTAAATATTTGAACAAAATGCATTTGAAAAAATGTGAATATTCGACATACTGTATCTGACTATTATTACATAAGAGTGAAATCACTATACATAAATAATAATTATGGGCTGGAGAATTGGGCAGTATCATACCCAGTAATATTTATTTAATTAAAATATTAAGTGAGAATTTTTTGTTTATTTTATTTTTAGTCAAGAGTTTTCCTACAATGAAAAATAAAAGTTGAGGGGAATCTTCTTTACCATCTTAATGCATGGGCACAATTGGCAGTTAGTTGTGCCCAGATGCCCAGTGCTGCTATATTGTTAAGGAGATCTCTTGGCAGAGTGGATAATTACATCTTGTTGGAAAGGCCCATGATTCAAATTCCTTTTCATATTACATTAAATTTGAGTATCGCTATCAGATGGTAATTCTGCACTTTAGTGTATGCCCAGGGTCCATCATCTGGGTAGGGGGCCCCAGGGCATTGGCCTACAATGCTGTTAAGATGGCTCTGGGTAGCTTACACAAATTTCAACAACCAAACTCAGTAACGTTATAATTAAATTCTACGTTTCATTTTGTAAAATGTTCAAATTTTTAACTCGCATGCAAATAAGTTATTTTTCTGAACATTTTTATGAATTGTACATACAGTAGTAGTAAACCAGGACTGAGAGAATACCATGGGGGGAAGGGAATGATTGTACCCTGTTTACTGCTGTTAAGGAAGCATGCACATTATTCTAAAAGACCACCATTGTTACATTGCAATATGATTTGGATGCAGGCGATGAGTCACAATAACGTGGCTGAAGTATGTTGACCAGACCACACACTAGAAGGTGAAGGGACGACGACGTTTCGGTCCGTTCTGGACCATTCTCAAGTCGACAATCAACTTGAGAATGGTCCAGGACGGACCAAAACGTCATCGTCCCTTCACCTAGTGTGTGGTCTGGTCAACATGATTTGGATGGATTCACAGTGAATGGGGGCTCATGAATTCAGGCAGAGATTTAGCAATGGACCAGAGTATGCCATTCAGTTCAGAAATCCTGAAATATAATCCCTAACAATTGCAAATAAAATATTACATATATTAAAAGAATAAAGATCTTTAAAATTATCATGTTATTTTAATTTGGCACTGGCTACTTATAACTTTCAGATGTACCCTGTTCTCATTAGAATTGTGTGGCTTTTGAGCTTGAACTCTGGGTTTGGGTTTCCTGCCTTCTCCCCCCCCCCCCCACCCCCTCCATGGGCGAGCACATTCAATTTTGTTCCTTTATTAACCCCATCAAGAGTAGGATTGGTCTAACCACTTGTCGGCAATATGCACAATTTGCCCTCAACATGTGGTTAGCATTTAGTAATTATATTTACTCTTGACTGGTTTGTATACCAGTGATAATATTGTTTTAATTATATATATTATTATATGTAATGGAAGTTACCAAAACATTACAAAATTCTATACACTAATTGTATAACTGCTTACTGTAAGGCAAGTTATTGTGTAATTACCCAAGTGTAGTTACAGGATGAGAGCTACGCTCGTGGTGTCCCGTCTTCCCGCACTCGTCATGTAACGCTTTGAAATTACTGACGGTTTTGGCCTTCACCACCACCTCACCTAACTTGTTCCAACTGTCTACCACTCTGTTTGCAAAAGTGAATTTTCTTACATTTCTTCAACAGCTTTGTTTAGTTAGTTTAAATCTATAACTTTTTTGATCTTGAAGTTCCAGGTCTCAGGAATTCTTCCATATCAATTTTATTGAATCCCATTACTATTTTGTATGTAGTGATCATATCACCTCTTTTAGTTTTGAAATATTTAATGCCTTTAACCTCTCCTCGTAGCTCTTGTCCTTCAGTTCTGGGACCCATTTAGTTGCATGTCTTTGCACTTAACCAGTTTGTTTAGGTTCTTCTTAAGATATGGGCACCATACAACCATTGCACATACCAGCTCTGGTCTAAAAAGTCATAAACAATTTCTTTAGCATTTTGCCATCCATGTATTTAAAAGCAGTTCTGAAGTTAAAAAGTGTAACAGGCTCCTCACATGAAGTTCTTTATGTGATCCTCAGGTAATACTTTTCTATCTAGCACCATCGATCTAGAACTTACATCTTTATCAGAATTCTTTAACCACTGCACTGCGCAAAGCGCCTTTAGGCGCTCAGAGAGTTGTGCTCTTTGTTTTTTAATTTGGCTATATTTTAATGTTTTTTAATGTTTTCATTACTATTTGTGTTTTGAAATGGAAATAGTTGACTTTGGAAACATTTTGACATTAAATTTACCTGAACATTTGTAAAAATAACGAAAATATGTCCTTGACAATTGCACCAAGACGTTTTTGCCGAAAATAGGTGAGCAGTGCAAGGGTTAAAGATTTCTCACATAATTTATAGGTTTTGAAATTGAACCAAGTTTATTGAGGTAAAATACACACAAAGGGATGAGGTAGATCAAGCTATTCTCACCCCGTTGTAGGTAGTGTGGGGTCTATGTTTTTCTATTCCACATTCTATACCATGGAATTTATTCACATTAAATTCCATTTGCCAAGTGGTTTTCCAAACACTTATTTTGTCCAGGCCTTCTTGAAGGGCTTGACAATCATCTAAGTTTCTTATCTTCCTTATTATCTTATCATCAGCAAACATGTTGAACAAACATCAGCAAACTGAACTGCAGCAAAAAGTGGGTTGCAACAAACTTCTTTGAAAATAGTTTTACACGCAATGTGTACATCTTACATTGAAAACCAAAAACAGTCCAGTCCTGCACTCACAGGTTTTTGTCAATTATGTGTACATAAATAAAGTTATTTAACACGAACCCATCCAAGTCCGCATTAATATTGCTTTGATCCCGCTTGCCAATCAAGCTTCCATCTATAGCTCTCAAAAGTGTCCCGGTTGTACAGTAGAGTTCATTCGACTCAAATTCTTCTAATTCTGTTTGAATTCCGAAAATTCCAGGTTTGAATTCTGAGAATTCCAGGTTTTATTCCGGGCAGGACAGAAATGGTTAGGGGCATTTCTTATTCCCTAAGGGCCCTGTCCACCAAGCAATAATAGGTACCCAGGAGTTAGATTGTGGGGGTTGCATCCTACGGAGGGTCAGTAATTCGACCCTGAGGGGATCTCGATATAAGCCTAACATGTACTGTATGTATAAACTGGCTGCCTGTCCCCGACAACGAATTATTAATTATTATTATCAAAATCAGATAGGAATTGTTCATACAGTGAGTCCTTGCCCAAATTAATTCTTGGATGATGTGAACAGTGTTTGGTTCAAGATAAAATTAGACATTCCTTCAAGAAGTGCCATACCAACCAAACTAAAGTAGATAAGCAGGTCTGCAGGCCACTCCAAGTAACGGCCCGTTGGACAAGTTATTACACGAAGCATAGCCCCAAGCCAGGCTTGGGGAACAGAACTTTAGGAACCCACTTCAGGTATGATCCAGGTTAAGTGGAATCACAGGGTAATGTCACATGAAGATTCAAAAACTATTATTGTCTGGGTTCTATATGTATGATGCAAATAAGGATTAAATAGTTCTATATGGATGTAATGTAGAATACATTCACCCATGAAAAAACTCCTGTGGTTACGTCTAATAGATGAATGCTGTTATCGTCACACCACGATTTAAACTCTTGTCTGGGTTTTTACGTGTATGATTCAAACATGGATATAACAGACCTGCAGGTGCAACTAAAGGAAAACAAGTGATAAACAATCAGTGAAACATCCGAGGATAACACAGGAAGTGTCCGCAAAGTCGAGCACCTGGTTTTTTTTTATTATATTTTCTACCACAGACATGGCCTCACGTTTATGATGCTAATTAGTATACAGCACTGTATATACATTTTATTCTGTCCTCAATGGACAAGGTTAGAGATCTGTTAAACATATAGTTTAGTGATTTATTGAACTATCAAGCACAGGTGATTGTAATGCTTTGACAGGTGCCAAACACTGCCACTGTGCACCCTTCCAGAGTACCTCCACTCAGTGAAATAATAAATATTCACTTATTAGCCTGTTTTTTCTTAAATTTTGCATACAAATTAGTAAGTCTATACTATAAAGTTTCTTTATTTTTATTTATGACTTATTTATGACAATTTCCCCATAGCCGCTGTCCAAATGTTAAAACTACATATGCTAAGCATTAATATTTTTAATTGCTCATGGTACTGTACTACTGTATTACCAACTATTATATTTATCAAGTCAAATAGTGAAACAAAATGTATAAAATGGAAGAAATGTGTGATTTCACCTGAATCTGTCAGAAAAATCAGTGAGAAATTAGTATTGTGTACAAGCTGCTCTAATACTCCTAATGTTGGAAACAGGAAGCCTAGTACAGTACAGTACAGGTGTTGATCAAGGTCCTCCTAGGCCAGCTACCGACCTTCCTCAGGATACAACCCACAACAGTTGTTTAACTCTGTTGTACCCATTTTACTGCTAGATGAACAGAGGCATCAAGTGAAAGGAAATATGCCTAGTCATTCATGCACTGCTCAAGGATTAAACCCAGGTTCCTCGGTTGAGAGCTGAGGACGTACAGAATCTTCATTTCATGCAACAAATACAGGGATGTATAAATGCACTAGGTACAATAGCCCGGGGCAGGGAACAAGCTAATACACAGCCTATCATGTGTTGGGTCAAGTTACATGAAAGTATGCATACAGTCACATGATACATATTGTTGTAATCCACAAGTTAGGAGTGAATATTAGCTAGTGAGTCAAGCACAACTCTTAACAAATGATGGGCAAAAGTACATGTTAAATATTCAGACTGGTCACACGCATCAAGGTCAAAGGGATTAAGACAGCCGTTGCCCACCCAAATGACTATCAGCCAAGAGGACAAAGGGTGACCTAGTTTTCGAGAACAAGGAGATTTACAGTTAATTGGATTATACCCTCCTTGGGATGCAGGTTGTAAGGTTTGAAGCTATGACCGGCTGGAGAAGTCTTGTGGTAGCAGCGGACCTAACGAGTTCTCCTTATCTCCGCCCGTGGCAACAATGAAGTGAAACTGACCAAATGTGATCTTGGTGATCAAGTCGAGTCTGCAGTACATGAGTATTGTATGGAAGACTAACCGGGTGTGGAGAGTTGTAGTGATGATTCGGTATTAGGGACTTAGGCAGAGGTCAAAAGTTCAGGTGGTGACCAGGAAGGTAATGTGGGTTTATTTATATGAGAAACTGATTTAACCAGAGAAAGTTGGTTAAGGTGTTAATTATTATCAGAATTATTATCAGAGTATATTTATGTAATTAAATTGGAAAAATCTGACTGCCTTTTAATCACCTTCCATATGTTCTTTCATCAAGTTCCTGTATTAACGTAGTAATATGCCTCAAGGGTTCTGGTGAAGAGAATTACGGGGTGGAAGTAACTTCCTGAGGCAAGGGAGTTATAGTGGTGTAATCTTTGTGTTCGGAATGAACCCGGGTTCAGCGATCACAAGTGTTACTGAAACACGTTTTGTACTTGTCCATGTACAGTGTGTCCCAGAATTACCTATATTTCTATGAAATTGGATTTTTTTTTTTTAAACTCATTGACATTCATCATTTAATGTGTTAAAATGAAAAAATTTCTGAATTATTTCAATCTCTTCAGAAACGTAACCCTAGTAATGAATATATAAGCTTGCACCTTTGTGGCGACATACTGTATAATATGACTGCGGGATAATGAAGTCGGAGAGACTCGCGGGGAAATTTTACAGAATTGGTCCTACAGATAAAGTGATTCATTAACTTGTAAACAAATTTAAAAGAAACAGATCCTTATATGACGACATGGGAAGAGGATGCCCAAGGACAGAGCACGGCGGTACCGAAGGAATACAACAACTGTTTGAGCACGAACCAACAACATCGGTTAGGGAAGCCAGTCTAGGACACGTGTGTGACATTGATAAAAAAAACAATACATCCAGGTATTGCATGCTGTAAATGAAGACCATTATCCAAACTAAGCAGGAACGTGTACATAATTTGTAGATCACATAAATAATGAAGGTTTATTTGCAGTGTACAACTCCTCACATAATTTTTTTTTTTTTTTTTTTTTTTGTAACAAAGTTAGACATGAAATATGCAGAGAAACAGAGCACATGTTGAAAGTTCTCAATCAAGATTTTATTACACATTTTTTTGTATCATGATAAAAACACGAAATTATGTAGTTTTGAAGAGATTCGTTGGATTTCGTAGACAAACAGCTAATTCTGGCCCACCCTATATAACTGCCAAATTCCAGTACGATACATGAACATAATAGCCACACATTCAACCAAGGTACACTAACAACGGGTGTATATGTATGTATATATATATATATGTGGCCCAGTACATAGAGGTGAAGGCGCAGCAGAGACGCGTACTGTCCTTGAACAAGTGAAGGATATATAACAAGAGGTCACCAAGCCACCACCACCACCCCCGGGGTTAGCTCATGCCCACACAAGTGTGTTAGCCCGCCTCCTCACCTGGCGGGTAGGAGAAGTGTTGAGGGTAGTTGTGAGAGTGGTGAGGAGCGGGAGAGTGAGGAGAGAAGGAGGAGGAGGAGCAGCAACTTGTCTCACCACCATCGTCACTACCTCCTTCGTCGTCGTCGTCTTCTTCACTTATCTCTCCTTCCTCGTGTTCGCTCTCCGCGGCAGCCGTCTCCTCGCTCTTGGGCAGCACCTCCAGCACCTGCACCTCGTTCTCCATGGCGTGACGGGCGGGTGGTGGACGAGGCAGGAGAGCTGGGTTAAGATAGGCAGCAGCAGGAGCAGCGTGTGGTGGTGGCGGCCATGATGCGTCTGGTGAGTGGTGACGGCGCACACCGACTGCGCACACTTCTACACATTTCTTTCACTCCCTCTCATATATCTTTAATAATTTTCTAACTAGCGTCAAAAATTATTATTGCTTAGCTAAACGAACTAGAGGGTTCAGTTCCTGAACCGATTATGTGCCTCTGTAATATCATTTCCACCACCCCCCACGGGATGGGTATGGGGTGCATAATAAAGAAAGAAATTGAATTCATATATATCTCCACACATTTGTACACTCTCGCTCCACACTATATTATTGGCTGGTCTATTACAACCTCTACTGTCTTTGTAAATTATAGTAATAATTTGCAGTTCAACTGTGATATAAATATTAGATAAGGTAGAAGATATTTTTCACAGGAAACGGGGGCTCGCTAATATACTTTACTTAAATATGTATTATACTTCATTCCCTTCCGGAGACTATTCTTTAATCGTAAGTTGGATATTATTGAGCCATAATAAACATACATGTTGGAAACTTAATAAACATAAAGTGATAAACATAACATCATCGTCCATGAATTCCACATCCGCTCGAGGAATTCCCATTACAAAGTTATATTTCTTTGTTCTGATTTACTCAACAAAGACATAATAAACCACATATATATACATGGTTTAGGTTTCATAAAATATATTAATTCTTATAGCACTAATAATACATTATGATGAGTTGTATATTTATCTGCTCGCTGGCATAAAGGGGGTGAGTGTACGCACTTAACGTTATCAAAGACAGGAAGCCCAAGGACAGGAAGTCTTACTGAGCTAGGCTAGGGGACCTCAGTAAGACGGTTGCCTTCATGACATGTATTAATTTTATTTATTTATTCGAGAGTTCTTACATTCTTGTTCAGCCACTAACGCGCATAACGTTTCGGGCAAGTCTTTAATCCTAATTTTCACACACAAATAAACTCATTTCAATTTCACACACACATCCCCAGGAAGCAGCCCATAGCAGCTGTCTAATTCCCAGGTACCTATTTACTGAGAGGTGGACAGGAGCATCAGGGTAAAACAAACTCTACCCATTTGTTTCCGCCTTCCGCCGGGATCGAACCCGGATCCTTAGGACTATGAACCCCGAGTGCTGTTCATTTAGCCGTCAGGCCCCCGATCTAAATCTCAATACAGAATACTATTCTTGTCAATCCTGATCTGAAACTCTTCCTTGACAGATGTAACAAAACCAGTAATCACCACACCAGAAATAAATATATCTGATATCCCCAGAGTCAAACTAAATCTGTATAAACAGATTTAAATCTCTATGCAGATAAAGAGACCTTTGATTTAAGATACTTGCCAGATTCCTTCTTTTCTGAAAATACACTTGTGGTAGGGGATTTTAATGCCAGACATCCAGCTTTAGGATCAAGGGGTAAAGCAAATAGAAATGGTTGCAGATGGTACCAGTTTTTGCAGAAACATGAAGATGTTCAACTGCTGGGCGAGCCTTCTCCTATACTCATCTGAGGGGAGGGAGATTAGATTATGCTTGTTTGATAAATGCTGAGGGCATAGAGAGGAATTGTCTTACTGTGGATAAAATGCTAAGTGATCATTTTGCATTACAAATACAGCTTAAACGAGATAAAAAGCATGCCTGCCTTCAGAGGAAAAGGTTAGAGTTTAATGAGGGAGAATTAAGGGATCTTGTTGGTCATATTAAGTCTTGGTATGATACTTATAAGCCAGTTTCGGCAGAAGCATTTTATGAAGATCTAATTAAGGAGGTAGATATATTTAATGCAACATTGAACAGGAAAACATCTAGCATAAAAAAGCATCCCCCCAGAAAAGAAAATTATACACATGACAAGATGCTTAAGGAGTGGATATTAACAATGAGGAGAGCTCACAGGGATTTGAATAGGAATGGTAGGGCTGAGGAAGAGAAGAATGCTTTACTGGCAGTTGCTAGGCTGTGTGGGGAGAAGAGAAAGAAAATTAGGAGCAAGTATTGGCAGGAGTTTGCAGAGAAAGTTAGGAGTAACAGAAACTTGAAGGAAATCTGGCAAGACGTAAATAAAGTAAGGGGTAAAAAGCATAATTTTGTTGCACATCCAGACCCGCAAGGAATTGTAAATGGTCTCGTAAATAAATTGGCGGAAGCTGCCAAACTTAGTTCATTACCCGCTGTAACGAGAGAGTCATTAGATTCTTGGAAAGATCTAAGAAAGGATTTTATACTTACAGCAGGTAACAGTAGTGATGTCACTTGCACAGGTATTACCAGAGAAGAACTAATAAAGGCGATTAAAGTTGGGAAATCTGCCGCCCCTGGGGAGGATGGAGTAACTTATGAAATACTTAATGAACTTGCCATTATGACGAAAAGCCCACTTTTAGACCTCTTTAATATTAGTTATAAAGAGGGCAGTATTCCCAGTAAATGGAAAAAAGCTATGATCATCCCTATCCCTAAAGCCAATGGAGAGTACAGTCCTGTGTCTTTAACCTCGTGTTTTTGTAAAATGATGGAGAGGATCATTATAAATAGACTTTTATATATAATAGGTGATTAGCTGTCTAGTAATTTGTGCGGGTTTCTCAGAGGCAAAGGTACCTCTGATTGTATTATTAAATGTCTAGCTAATGATAATGATTATTATAGAATTTTTATTGATTTACAAGGAGCATTTGATAAAGCCAATAAAGAGGCTATTTTTTATGAATTAGCTGGTCTTGGTGTTAAAGGAAGATTATTGCGCTGGATAAGGGATTATCTTTACGAAAGGAAGGCTCAGGTGTGGTATCAAGGTTGTATGTCAGGTGTGAGGCCTTTTGAACTCGTCACACCTCAGGGAGGAGTGTTGAGTCCCACTCTGTTTAATGTACTAATGAATAAGATAGCATCTGAGAGATACTTAAATGGGGTAACTCCGATCATATATGCTGATGATATTTTGTTTCAGGGCAAAGATATTTCAAAGGTTCAAACAGTGTTGGATAATTTCGGAAACCTGTGTCACCATATGGGACTGGTGGTTAATGAAGACAAAACTAAGTTTGAATGTAGAAGTCGGAGGCCCATTATATTGAAAATAAACGGTAAAAACATAGAGAGAGTTAATATATATAAATATTTAGGCATATATGTTGGATATACCCATGAGAGTTTGGAAGCCGAGATGAACAGACTGTTGGGTCAATATCGGAAGAGATTACAACCTCTGAAGGCCTTGGCATGCTGTGGAAAGGGAGTGGGAGTCCCTGTGCTACGAATGATATACTTGAGTACTGTAAGATCTCTTATTAATTATGCTGCACCTGTCATTTCTTGTTTTGGTAAAGGTAGGATGGGCAAGTTGGAGAAGGTACAAAATGAAGTCATGAGAATTATCTTAGGATGCCCAAGAAATGGTATGATTGAGATAATGAGGATGGAGTTGAATCTGCAGGGTATTGGGGATAGAATTTCAGAGATAAATGTAGCCTTTGCCATTAGATTAATGAGAGGTAGGGGAGCTAATGAATTAATCCTCTCGGTTCAAAAGGTGGGGAGTAATGAACAATGTATGATAAAGAGGAGAGCATATATGAGTACCTTATGTTCTAATGTTATAAAGTATGATGTTACTACAGAGTGTATTGCTTTGCCTAAGAGACAATTCACACCACCATGGGAGGATTGTAATGTAGATGTAATTATTCCCTTGCAAAAGAAAAAAAGTAAGCATGAAATAGGAGAGCTGAGGGCAACATATGATTGTATAATTAGAAAATTACGTACAGAAAACACTACATGTACAGTATATTGTGATGGGTCAGTAACCAGGGATGGGAAGGCAGGATGTGGAGTCTTGATCAGGGAGTGCACTGACATCGGCACTGTAGATACTGTTATAATGGTATGATAAACAGTATACTTAAAAGCTACAAGAATTTTGCCCCAAGAATGTAACACTTATATGCGGTGTTTACTATATTAACCTGCAATGTTAAATGAGATTCTTGTATTGTGATTTGTGTATTTGTACTCACTGAATTTGTGCGCCCCTTGAGGGACTTCATGCAAGTAGAGGGGGGTAGAAATAGCCTAAGCTACTCTATCCCTTTGAGATGTATTTCTTTCTTGTCTCAATAAACATACTTGAACTTGAACCCTCAAATTTTGTACATACGTAAATTTTCGTAAAATTTTCTTACAATGTACCCGTTAACATTTCTCAGTTTTGATATAAATTACCTACTAAAAATTATCTGTTAGATTAAGGACCTGCCCGAAACGCTATGCGTGCTAGTGGCTTTACAAGAATGTAAAAACGTATCTTCTTGTATATAAATAAATAAATAAATAAATAAATAAATAAATGAAGGCAACAATTAACAACGTTTATGCCCGTACCTTGTCAAGCACAAGACAAAGCTGGAAAAAAAGGAGTTACTAGCCAAGTTCTGGGACTAGGCTAGTCCCAGAACTAAGAGGCATGAGTTGATTGATTGATTGATGAAGATTAAGCCACCCAAAAGGTGGCACGGGCATGAATAGCCCGTAAGTGGTGGCCCTTTTAAGCCATTACCAGTATCAAGAGCTGATACTGGAGATCTGTGGAGGTGCGAATGCACCCTGCATGATGGGAGATGTCTCCCTTGTGAATGTGTTGAAGATGAAGATGAAGCCACCCAAAAGGTGGCACGGGCATGAATTGGTAAGTGGTGGCCCTTTTGAGCCATCACCAGTATCAATAGATGATACTGGAGATCTGTGGAGGTGCAAGTGCACTCTGCGTGACGGGAGATGTCTCCCATGAATGTGTCCAAGATGACGATTAAGCCATCCAGAGGGTGCAGTTGCGCCTCCACAGATCTCCAGTATCATCTTTTGATACTGGTAATGGCTCGAAAGGGCCACCACTTACGGGCTATTCATGCCCGTGCCACCTCTTGGGTGGCTTAATCTTCATCAATCAATCAATCGAGAAGCTCAGGAATCTGTACACCAGTAGAGTGACAGTTGAGAGGCGGGACCAAAGAGCCAAAGCTCAACCCCCGCAAGCACAACTAGGTGAGTACGCTATTGAGGCAGGTATTTTCTCGCCGTGACTTCATGTATGACTAACCATCCTGTGAGATGGTTAGTCACAGCCTGTGAGATGGTTAGCCATACATGGGATATTAGATGAACTTAACAGCTAGTTTTTGATCTATACTGTGTAATCTTTCATATATAATAAGGTAGAAGCACATTGTTGTGTATACCTATGCTTGTTAATAATAATAAAAAAGCTTTGTATACCTAAGTCAACCACATTCTTCAAGACTACTCACACACGCCACAGACGAGAGACACTCGCCCAGATATAATACACAACTAGCTATTACATTTTTTAAATAAATATTATAAGCTCTTTTTGTACCATTGCATTTTAATTAATTTAATGAAAAGAAATTATCATTTATTATTATTATAAAAGGGGGAA
Source organism: Procambarus clarkii (assembly GCF_040958095.1). NCBI lineage: Eukaryota > Metazoa > Arthropoda > Malacostraca > Decapoda > Cambaridae > Procambarus > Procambarus clarkii. The sequence goes on from NC_091167.1 coordinate 27,016,493, forward strand.
AATAATAAGACTCGTGCTGTGGCAACATTCTGAATGATGTTGCCGTCGCTGCGAGGTCAGTCAGGTTAAACAACAATTAAGGTTAAGTACCACGTGGGTCAAGGCTGTGGTCACCAATCCAGCTACTGGCCACGTGGTACTTAACCTTAATTGTTATTTAACCTGACTGACCTCGCAGCCACGGCAACACCATTCAGAAAGTTGCCGCAACACGAGCCTTATTATTTTCCCTCTTTATAATAATAATAATAAATGACAACTCCTTCTCATTATATTAATTAAAATGCAATGGTACAAAAAAGAGACTATAATATTTATTGAAAAAATGTAATAACTAGTTGTGTATTAAATTTGGGCTCGTTTCTCTCGTGTGTGAGTCTTGAAGACTGTTGTTGACATCTTAGGCCTTAGGCGTAGACGTTGTTAAGTGTGGCCTTGATGGGGTCACGCTGTCGACACGTGGTGCTGACGGGACCCCCAGGTAGTGTGGCGGCTTGTCAGTGACCCCAGGGAGAGTGACGTGACGTATGTGACCCCTAGGTAGAGTGACATGTGACCCCTAGGTAGAGTGACATGACATGTGACCCCCAGGTAGAGTGAATGTGTGACCCCCAGGTAGTGTGACATGACATGTGACCCCCAGGTAGCATGCCATGTGACCCCCAGGTAGAGTGAATGTGTGTGACCCCAGGTAGAGTGACATGACATGCGACCCGCAGGTAGAGTGACATGACATGCGACCCCAGTAGAGTGACATGACATGCGACCCCCAGGGAGAGTGACATGACATGCGACCCCCAGGGAGAGTGACATGATATATGACCCCTAGGTAGAGTGACATGACATGTGACCCCAGGTAGAGTGACAAGGCATTATGACTCCCAGATTGTGACATGACCCCAGGTAGTGTGACATGACATGTATGACCCCAGGTAGGATGACATATGACTCCAAATAGTGACATGACATGACATTATGACCCCATGCAGAGTGACATGTATAACCCCAGGCAGTGACATGTGACCCTTCAGGTAGTATGGCATGACATGTAACCCCTAATTGAGTGACATGTGACATAGAACTTTAATCCCGCTAACTAAACAAATTACTGCATAACTAAATTACAAAATAACAATCACTTTCATAAACTAATTTGGCACTTTCTCCTGATAGTTTCCGTCCTTTCATAAACTAATTATAATAATTATAAAATGCAATAAGACAAGTTGCCTAATTCCTGGGTACCTATTTACTGCTAGGTGAACAGAGGCATCAGGTGAAAGCAAATGTGCCCAACCATTTCTGTCCCACCTGGGGATTGAGCCTGGGATCCTCAATTGTGAACCAAGAATGTAGCCACCGTACTATTAACTGCTGAAGCTACACAAAGAAAGTGCTTCGGTTAAAAATACACTACAGCTGGAAATTTTGGCGGAAAAATGTGGGATATCTTTCAGAATCCACAGGCTTCCTATTCCCTTAGATCTCTAGAGGTGATAGTCTTTGGCTATATTCAGATACTGTACTGTAAATATTTTTGGAATACTTTTTTTTTTTTGTGAGTGTTCAACCTTCACTACAAAAAATGCTAATACTGTGTATTATTCATACTCATTTTATCTTGTACCTGTATTTGCAGGTGTAGGGAAGACGACCTTGGTTCGGAAGATTGTGTCAGATCTGCAGGCAGCTGGGATAACCTGTGAAGGATTTTATACACAAGAATTACGGCAGGGAGGGAAGCGTGTCGGCTTTGATGTTGTCACTCTGAATGGCAAGACAGGTGTATTGGCCAGAGCCAAGTAAGCAGTATTTACAGTTACTTAATGAAATATTGTGTTGCATCTTGATCTATTTTTAATTCAAACATCTCTTCAGATAATTTATGTAATCAGTCATTGTACCTTGGTGAATAGTGGTTTTGATTTCCAGGCTATTATAGTTATATAGTACAGTAATTCTAATGCTAGGTAGAAAATGGGGGATGTTTCTGGTTAAGGTTAGTTATGTTGCAGTATTGCCAAACAAAACTACAGTACTCCTGCTTGTATAGTATACATTTTTCCCCTCATAAAATTGTTATTTAGCATGATAAATATTCACATTTTTTAAAAGTTTCAGTAAAGGATGGTTGCATCTTGATGAAACAAACATATGGAGGGTGATGGTGGGTGCAAGATTGTCACTTAAGAAGTTGCAGCAGTTATTTTCAACTGTGGCCATACTCTTCCTCTTTGCATGTCTATTTGCAGACTCTTCATCAACTCTTTTTGTAGTGGGCCTAGTGATGGCATGAGGGTAACATTTGTGTTTGGCTTATTGCAAACCTTGGGCAAGGAATACATGGGCTTCTGATCTCTACACCCTCTTAAACCATGAAATACCTAGTTCATCAGTGATCAATGTGACTGTAATTTCCTGTACTCTTCCAATCGCCATCCCGTTGTACACTGTTCACTACACTGTCAAACTGATGCCTCTATATTTCTTATATTCACTATGTTCACCTTTATTTTGATTGTGGTATGTACAATCAAAATAAAGGTGAACATAGTGAACACATTTCCCATCCTGACAAATTATCAATATTCCATGTCTTCTGGTAAATCCTCCACATGTGCTCCATTCCTTGTGTGTCTTATGTTTAATGTGTATATGTTGTTATTATCAAAGGAATCGGTTACTTTTCATGGATGGTAGTTAATTAAATATCTTTAATTTATTTATTTATTTATATACAAGAAGGTACATAGGGGGTTAAGGGAGTACATAGCAATGAAGATTTTACATTCTTGTAAAGCCACTAGCACGTATAGCATTTCGATAGATGCTGTAACTTGAGTGTATTTCATAAAAGCGAGTTTCTACCTGTTTATCTATTAACCTGTCTATCCAAACACCAACTGTTCATTGTCACACCATCTTTGGTTGTATTCAGACAGTTTTTCATTAAACATTTTGATTGCAGACCAGACAGCGGCAACAGGCGAGAACACCGTGTGGGGCAATACGTTGTTGATCTTCCTGCTTTTGAGTCTCTCGCGCTCCCTCTACTTCAGACTCGGGTATGGTGTGCAGTGTATGATTCCCCATTTATTATTACCTTTTTGTTGTTACATAAACATAGCAATATACTGTACAATAATTGTGGTGTCTTGATGATTTATCATAAATATATTTATGGGCTCATCAGTTTCCCGTTAGTACAGTAGAGTTGGTTCTCGACACACCAGGTTTGAATCCCGGGCGGGACAGAAATGGTTGGGCACATTTACTTTTACCTAATGCTTCTGTTTACCTAGCAGTGAGTAGGTAATCATGAGTTAGCTTGTTGTAGGGTTGCATTCTAGGCGGGGTCAGTAATTCAACCTTGGGGTGAGGGTGTACCGGGTTAAAATCCAGATGTGTGTGAATACACTCTGGCTTTGTGTTCCCCGACACAATAAATTAATTATTTAAAGCTTCCAGAGGTTTCAGTGGCCTTTTGGAATCTATATGAAGAGCATGTTGAGGTTAGAACTTCCAGGGCACTTGGCCTGTTCTCCAGTAAATTTTACTTTTGCAAAGTTCTAGGGAAAACTTTTTTAATTTGATTATCATTTGTTGCAATAATATATGATGTAGAAGAAAGCAATGTTACCAATATTAGTAACCTTTACCAAAGGGTATGAGTGTTGTATGACTAAGGAAAATGTATATTAAATAGTATATAGTATACCCTGGTTGATAGCAGACAAGGAATACCCCCAACCACAGGGTGGTTTCCAGAGGCCATTTCTCCCTTGTCTCTCTGAGAGGGGCCAGGTTCTGGCTCGTGGTCCCCAGTATGCTGAACTCCATTGACTTAATGCCCTAGGCTAATACTGTATATCGCATATTTGTTCAATAGCTCCAGGAAACCTCCGGGACTCTTCCAGAAAACAGCATTTCATTACATTCAACGCTGTTTTTTTATGAATATGTTATAATGTACCTTGTGCAGTAATGTGATTTTTTAGGGTACTAGTCCTCATATCATGGTGTTGGATGAGATTGGAAAGATGGAGATGTTCAGCCAAGGATTTGTGCGCGGAGTACGTCACGTTATGTCGCAACCAAACCTGACGCTCCTCACCACTATTCCCATTCCAAAAGGCAAACCAATTCCACTCGTTGAAGAAATTCGAAACCACCCAGATGTTCTTCTAGTAAATGTGAGTTTATAGCTTCTTTTATGGCAATAATTATGAAATTTCTGTTTTTCTTCTGAGACCCATCAGTACAGGTACAGTAAAGGCAGAGGCATTGCGGTATACCAGCAGTGCAAAACATCGTATTTAATATCATTCATACATTCATTGCATCAACCACATTATATAGGATCATTGATAAACAAGCACCACCACTCTTCAGAATAATACATATAATATACTCTAATTAGAAGTATAAAAAAGAGGTTTTGGACGTAAAGCAGCCCCTTACTATTTATGGGGAGTATGTTTGGATAAAACACACGAATGCTACCACAGCACTGCTACCATTATCCACAGCACTGCTACCATTAGCCATAGCACTGCTAAAACAACAAACGGATTCCTGGTTACTAAACCTGGAAAATGAGTCATCTTCCACATGCTCAGGGCCTAAAGGAACAGGTATGTTGCACAGACCTACATGGTACTTCTCATGGTGAGAGTGGTGGTATGGAGTCGGGCTGCAGTGGTGATGGTGTACACCTCACCCTGGGGACACATGCATGCATTAACATCACTGTATCACATCATTCTGAGTCTTGAGCATAATCTTTATCTTTGTCAGAATCATCAAAGTCACTTTCCTACTTTGCTGAAAACAGTTTATCCTGAATTTCTTCATCTATAAGTAATTCTGTGAAATGAGCCACAGTGTGGCATTGTGAGATGGAGGATCGAGCACCAGCAATGGTTACTTGATAAAAACCGAGGTATTTCTGCCAATTCTGCCTACTCAGGATTTTTTAAAGATGGCAGCCGTTTACTTTTGTTCCTGACCAGTGACTGGTTGCCCCGTTTACACTGCAGGTCTCGTATATCTTCCACGTTCTTTAACACATCCCACATTTTCTTGTGCAGTGGGGTCTGGAATGGTGAGAGCATCCCTCATTGTTATGTGCATTTGAAGGGTTAAATAATTCCTTTTTGTGACAATTGATATCTGCACAAACTCTTGATGTCTTGATGTCCTTTATTGCTTGGCTGTTCCCTGTGCATAGGTTCATGCTTGATGTCATTGCTTCTTATAGCTTGGCTTTGTTACCTTATTTGCCTAGGTTTCAGTCATGACCAGTCATTCTTTCATGTATCTTGGTATGTATTTTATTTTTCTCATATTTACCTATCCTACACTCCCTTCGCACCTGCCTTGTCACTGGATAGAGTTCTAGATTTCCTGACAGCGAAGAGGTTTCGAATCTTATTGTTTTGGGACCTGTCTCTTAATCCCTCTCCCCCCCTCCCCCTCACTGTATCCACCCAGAGTCTTCCAAATCCAGATACCACACCAGGTTCTGTAAATCAGCAGCACCTACTAGTAACCACTACAAGAATCTGTTTTATCCACATGTACCGTAAATTGCAATTCATAATCCCTCGTATCTTTCACCCTTGCCTCACTGACCCCAACCCACTTGTTAATACTAGTGTTAAATACTATATCTGTGCCGTTGCTCAAACTACAGATGCTATAATGTAGTAGTCTGCGCCTGTCATCATTAAGTAACACCTTTATATTGTATATCATTTGCTAAATTTCCTAAACATCTCTCATGTGTTAGCTTGCTTCACATTTAATAGGTATAGTAAGTATAATGTTTCCATTATACAGCACCTATAAATTTGGTTTTAGTTATTCTAAATTTTGCCCAAAACACTTTGCATATTAGTGGCTTTATTTAATTTGCAGCCCCATGTATGTACTGTCAAATATACCTCTATATTATGTTCATATAAGTACAATTTATGCATTTTTTGTGAGTAAAATATTATTATTATTATAGTTGGGGGAATAGAAAGCCTGTTAAGCTTAATGACACCTGCCCTAGGCCAACTGTTGCTCAAATGTGGATGCAACCCATAAAAATTGCCTAAAGCCTGGGTACCAATTTACTGATAGGTGAACAGAGGCATCAGTTGAAAGGTAACATTGGCCAAATGCTTCTGTCTAGTGACAAATTTAATCCGGGACCTCTTGTCTGTGACCTGATTACTCCTCACATTTTACTGTGACCTTTTCTTATTACTGTCTTGAGTGAATAAGATCAAAATACTGTACATAGCTGCAGATAAAGACAGGATTCTTGTTTATTATTTTTTCATATTTTCCATTATTTATTTTACATATATATTTATATATTATAAACTGTAAGTAGTTTATATAGCTCGGTATATTTCTAACATTGCCATTATATATTAGCAATACAAATAGTAGAGAGATTATTAATGATATAATTATGGGTGTATGCATTATGAATAATTGTTTTTTCAGTATGGGTTTTTATTGATAAAATTGTTTAAGGCATAATCATTGAAACTGCCTTGGTTTTCCTGACAGTTGACACGAGAAAATAGAGATGATGGCAGTCTTCATGAAAAGATTTTGACTGTGCTGTCAACGTCACTTAAAAATTGATGGGCTGTGTGTTGCCTGGAGGCCCTATGGTCAGAAGTATAATTTGAATACACTGTATAGCAAGTTGAAAAAGCAAATCACTTAGATATTGGAAACATTATTGATGGGGTTCTAGTGCTTCGTGCTTTACTTACAATATGGTTTCAATAAAACAATTGACAATTCCTGGAAGTTCCAATATGGAAAAAGTGTTGATTATTTGAGACCAACAGTGGAAGTAAGGGTGTTGTGTTAAACTGAGAGGGCTTAGTATTTTATTTGTGACATGAAACATTGTTTTATGCTTAGATTACATCTTATAAAGCTTCAACCATATTCTTGAAGATGTGTGGTAGGCCAAGTGTGCTAGTTTTGATCATTTGCAATTAATTTAAAATGTTTGTATTCAATAAAAATACAGTAGTACAATTTTGTTTTATAATCTCACCCTGCATCACTTTAAGTAATCTGGATACAGTAATATGCTGTACATAAAGACTATAAAGTTGCATATTGTGTATAAGGTCAGTAACATAAGTTAAAATGGGGGCAGCGGCCTGACCTCGATGCACATTAGGGCAGTGGTGTAATTTTAGCGCAGATTGGGGCAGTTACCTACCACCAAAGTACTGGGTAGGTGATAATAATAAGAATAATAATAAAAATTAGGCAGGTGTACATATATGCAGGCACCGAGTCACAATAACGTGGCTAAAGTAAGTTGACCAGACTACACACTAGAAGGTGAAGGGACGACAACATTTTGGTCCGTTCTGGACCATTCCCAAGTAGATTGTGATGATTTATCATCACAATCGGGTGTACATATATAAAAGCGATTCTTAAACAGTGGACGATTCATAAGTAACAAAAAGTATAATGTCTACAGCTAATAATATCCTGAGCATTTCGGGCATAACATATAAATTAATAAAACAACATACTGTACTGTATACTGTAATCTTAATGAGGTAATTCTTAAAACTAAATGACACAACATAACATTTATGAGTTGATGGAGATAATTAGAATTAAAAAAGCCAACCAGCATTGAATGTAATGAAACACCATTTTCTGGATGAGGTTCGAAGGCTCCTTGAGGCTATCCGAACTAATATGTGCTATATTAGTTTGAGGTCATCAGTCACAGGAGTTCTTATGCCTACTGGGAACCACGAGCCAGAACCTGGCCCCTCACAGGGAGCAATGACCTATGAGCACTTTACATTTAAAGTATGTCATAATTGCCATCGACCAGGAAAGGACCCAAAAAGGTAGGTGAATCAGAGCAGACCACTGTCTGGTTAACCTGTGCTATCTACATCCCAAAAGATCAAAATAACTTCCCTAGAAAGAAACCAAACAAACAACCCTTCCTGCAACTGGTACTTCTGCTCGTAAGTGCTACCCTCTCCAAGTAGGGGGTGGGACGTGGTAGCCCCGGGAACACAAGACTGGGGTAATAATATACAGAAGTACCATAGTCTTGTACACAAGACCAGACTGCCCAGGAACACAAGAGCGGGAGACATGACCCACAAGTCTTCAGAGGAACGGACAGAGTAGGAAAGATGAATGAAGCACTACAATTGGTACACCCATAATGGGACACAGGTGGTAATAGAGTACCCAAAGGACCCACAGAGACATGGAAAAAGAACTTGTCCAGAGTCAGAGCAGTAAGGAAAGGGAATGCAGGAGGCAGTGATGAGGTGGAGGCTGGAAATGTAGAAGTGCAGGAGCTCAAGAAGCTCAGGAATGTGCTCACCAGTAGAATAACGTGTGAGAGGCGGGCCCAAAAAGTCAAATTTATTTTGTTATGCCTAAAATGTTAGCATTCGAGTGGCTTTACTAAAAATGCACTGTTGTATGTTCTTGTATCATTAAGTATCAACTTTATATTGTTTATCACTGCTAAATTTCTTGAACATCTCGCGTGTATTTGCTTACTTAATTATACTGTACCCTTAAAATTTTTTTAACTGAATTATTCTAAGTTATGCTGCCCAAAATGCTATGCATATTAGTGGCTTTATTTGATATGCAAACTGTACAATTAGATTCGTTCTTAACTCTCAATCGAGAATTTGGTTTTAAATTCTGGGTGTGACAGAAATAATTGGCTATGTTTCCTTTCACCTAATGCCTTTGTTCTCCTAGCAGTAAATAGGTACTTAGGAGTTGGTTAACTGTTGTGGGGTTGCATCCTGGTGAGGGTCAATAGTTTGACCTTCGGAGGAATTTTGATTTAAGCTTAAAGTACAGTACAGTACAGTAATATATATTCAGACTGCCTGAACCTGACAAAACAAATTATTATACCTCTGTACTAGTATTATGTTCGTGTGTATGTACTCTATATTTTATGAATTAAATATAAAATTTAGGATAAAAAATTCACACATGGATTTTTGTTTGGATTGAAAAAATAATTAATTTTGTCTATGTATGGACTGACAAAATAAGTTATTATTATTTCTAAGCAGGTTATGTATCTATTTTATTGTAAAAATATTTTCAAGCTGTACAGTACAGTTGTCTAATTCAAAACACAGCCCCAAGAGTTAAATTTCAGCTGTAGCTGACTTCAAAGAATGAAGGTCACAAATTTGTTTGAAGGCCTCACAGATTCACGAATGTTTTTGCTGAAATTTGTACAGTATATTGAAGGATTGTTAACTGTCATGACCTCCATCTACAGCTAAGCCGCCACTGCGTATTCTTCCTCCTCCTGCTCCTATTGTTCCCGCCCTTCACATCCTGCTCCCCCTGCATCTGTTGTAGAAGGAACAAAGGAGAGGGCACAGGAGGAGGGAGTGGGCATGGGTGGAAAGAGTCTTGTGATGTCTCCCTCCTCCTGGGAGGAGACATCACAAGAGGAGGGGCACAGGAGGGAGGAGGTAGAGATGGAGGAGGGCCACTGGAGGATGGAGGACATACACACAGAAGGAAGGAGCACAGGAGCAGCAATGTGGGAGCAGGAGGAGGGAGTGGTCATAGGGGGAGGGAGCGGGCATAGGGGAAGGAGGGAGCACTTGCAGAGGGAGGGGGCAGGAGGGAGAGAGGAAGTGGGCACAGGATGGAGCACTGGAGTAGGGAGGAGGCACAAGAGGAGGGGATGGGGGACATGTATACACACATGTCTACAAACTGGTTTGAAGTTAGAACTGTTTTTGCAAGCCATGTGTCAGAACTACTAATTTATGTAAACACAACTTTATTATGAACGAGTATTTTTCGCATAATCTGTACGTCAACAATTCGGTTGTACCTTTGACAATTAAAGTTAAACATATACAGTACACATATTTGCTCGGTTGTGTATGTCTATAATTGTATTTATATTGGTTAATGCCTCTAATTATACCCAGCATTTTGCCAATTGTGCATATTTCCAGACATATATGTATACTGTATAATAGGAAGATGTCTGTTTTTATTTGGTTATCAAAGGTTGGAGGCCAGATGCTTGGGGGTTATCTTCACTCATTTTTGCATGGTGACTGCTATGGGGTTGATGCCCAACATGGGTGGGTTGGGGGCAGCCTGTTGCTCATAGTAACATATGACCTGTTTCAATAGCAGACCCCATGAACTTTGTGGTGATCAGGCACAGGCTACTGGCCTCACTTCCCCTCCACTAAAGAGGTTAAGACAGTCTTTCTTTATACTATGTGTCGTAAAACCTTATGCACTGATTTTGCCAATCGTTTTTTGTTAAATTCTGTAAGATATTTTCTTCCTTATAAGGCACATAAATTTGGTCGACATTATAAAAAATGGTTGATCAGGGGCCCCAGCCACGTGAGTCCACCTGGCTACTTCCATACACCCCTCCCTTCATACATGCTGGCTACTTCCATACACCCCTCCCTTGGCATGATATCAACTCCCTAGATCTTTTCCTCTGTCCATTTCGTGAAGACTTCTTCTCACATATGGTATTCTGTGCCTGGCCTCCTGTTCCCTCCACCTAGTTTCATTACCTTACATTTACTTGGGTTGAACTTTAGTAGCCATTTGTTGGACCATTCCTTCAGTTTGTCTAGGTAATCTTGTAGCCTCATGCTATCTTCCATGGTCTTAATCCTCATAATTTTTGCATCTTTAGCAAACATTGAAGGAAATGAGTGTATACCCTCTGGAAGATCATTTACATATACTGTATCAGAAACAAGATAGGTCCGAGGACAAACCTGTAGGACTGCCCTGGTGACGCCTCACCACTCAAGACCTCTCCCCTCACAGTGACTCGCTGTCATCTGTAGCTTAGGTATTCCCTTATCCAATGGAGTACCTTGCCTTTTACTCCTGGCTGGATCTCTAGCTTATGCACTAGACTCCTATGGGGTACTGTCAAAGTATCTTGAGTTTCCAGCTTCTACCCATGTCCCCTTATTGTTAGTATTCAGCGTGAACATTGTGTATTTCCACTCTGTCAATCCTACAAAGTATTTTATGTGTGTGTGTGTTTGTGTTCTGAAGAATATATGTACTAAGAGGTACGTACATGTTCTTGGTGTATATACACCGAAAGTTTACTTTAATCCTGAACTGTTTGGTCAGTAAGTTATTGCATGACCTTAACACTCCCTCTAGGTGTTGATAGGCCTTGAGCCCAACACCAAACCAGCCATTTTTGTTTGTTTCTCTTTGGGGCGAAGGAGCAGCAAGGTGCTCAAGCTAGCGGACAGACGGGTGGGGGACCTTGATTTCTGACGGAGGGGGAAAAAAGTACCATCCATCCAGGGACCCTGACATTTGTGCAGTGACCCCCACAGTGGCTGCGTGTCCTCCATCCAGCCAGGGTGTCTGTGGCGGGAAAACACACTCCTGGGGAGGGAAAAAACAAGTATATATATTGCGCCCTGTAAAAGATAAATACATATGGTGTATATATATAATATAAATATATAAATATACAGTCAATTATGTAACTAGCTTATCAAGACTGTAACTAGTCATAACTAAATGTATTTTGGGGTTTAATGCCTTTTGCCTATTATGTACCTCTGTAACTTTTTCCACTATCCCTCACAGGACAGGTCTGGGGGTCCATTACCCCTCATAGGTTTGGTATGGGGTCCACTACCCCTCATAGGATGGGTATGGGGTCCACTACCCCTCATGGGATGGGTATGGGGTCCACTACTCGTAGGATGGGTATGGGGGTCTACTACCCTTCACAAGATGGGTATGGGGTCCACTATCCCTCACAGGATTGGTATGGGAACCACTAACCTTCACTGGATGGGTATGGGGTCCACTACCCCTCATGGGATGGGTATGGGGTCCACTACTCACAGGATGGATATGGGATCCACTACCCCTGCACAGGATAGGTATGGGGTCCACTACACTTGAACAAGATGGGTATGAGGTCCACTATCCTTGTGCAGGATAGGTATAGGGTCCACTACCCCCTCACCGGATGGGCATGGGGGTCCACTACCCACCTTCACAAGATGGGTATGAGATGCATAATAAACGAACTAAACTGATTACAATCAATATATTATATACAGACAACGGCAAGAACAAATTCGATGCATTTGCTGATTATTCGTACAGTTAAACTGCTTCTAAATGATCCATGCTTGAAAGTGTAACTGCAGCTAGTGTGATACTGTTATTAGTGGATACATGGGGCATACCTTTTGGAATCAGGAAAAGCCCTATCAGCCCTAGGAAAAACAGTGAAATGCTGAGCATGATTACCAGTAATGTCTTTTCAGTACATTGACACATTATATCATCGTAAAGGATGAGAGCAGAAGGTATGATTAATGTGCAGAGGCGAAAGAGGTTTGGCCACACAAGGCGTCACATCTGAAAAGTCAAACTGTCACTCTCAAAAGGTCAAGTTATTGTACTCGAGTATTCAAATGATCGTACTCAAGGTCAGAGACCTGAAACTAATACAGGGAGGCCAGGCCCCCTGATACGCCTCATCCCTCCCATCTTGCTCACGTGCCCTCCATACCCTTCCCACCTTGCCCTGATACATTTCATTATTTACACCTTGCCCATGATATTTTCATCATCCTTCCCACCTTGCCCTACTCCCGTTCCACCTCGCCTCGACAGGTCCCACCTCGACCTGATCCGTTCCACCACGCCCTGATCCTTTCCACCACGCCCTGATCCGTTCCACCACGCCCTGATCCGTTCCACCACGCCCTGATCCGTTCCACCACGCCCTGATCCGTTCCACCACGCCCTGATCCGTTCCACCACGCCCTGATCCGTTCCATCACGCCCTGATCCGTTCCACCTCGCCCTGAACCGTCCCACCACGCCCTGACCCGTCCCACCTCAACCCTGACCCGTCCCACCTCAACCCTGACCCGTCCCACCTCGACCTAACCGTCCCACCTCAGCCCTGACCCGTCCCACCTCGCCCTGACCCGTCCCACCTCAACCCTGACCCGTCCCACCTCAACCCTGACCCGTCCCACCTCGCCCTGACCCGTCCCACCTCAACCCTGACCCGTCCCACCTCAACCCTGACCCGTCCCACCTCAACCCTGACCCGTCCCACCTCAACCCTGACCCGTCCCACCTCAACCCTGACCCGTCCCACCTCAACCCTGACCCGTCCCACCTCAACCCTGACCCGTCCCACCTCAACCCTGACCCGTCCCACCTCAACCCTGACCCGTCCCACCTCAACCCTGACCCGTCCCACCTCAACCCTGACCCGTCCCACCTCGCCCTGACCCGTCCCACCTCGCCCTGAACCGTCCCACCTCGCCCCGAACCGTCTCACCTCGCCCTGAACCGTCCCACCCCGCTTTAACCTGTCCCATCTCCACCCCCCTCCGCCCGCTCATCTTAATGCCCACGCCCGCTCACGACATGGACGCAGAAGTGTAAACATTTTCCTCGTTCCGTTCCGGTTTATTCGGCTCCCATCCCATTCCGGCAAGTCTCGTCCCGTCCCATCCCATCCCGCCCCGCCCTCATTGACCTGTTCTGCGCTCTGCTAGCATAGTGTCTTTACAGAATGCTAGAGTGGAAGATCGCAAATGATTCATTGTTAATGTGGGATGGCATTCTCCACTTGCGGTGTCGTCGATGGTGTCCACCACTTGTGGTGTCGTCGATGGTGTCCTCCACTTGGGGTGTCGTCGATGGTGTCCACCACTTGCGGTGTCGTCGATGGTGTCCACCACTTGCGGTGTCGTCGATGGTGTCCACCACTTGCGGTGTCGTCGATGGTGTCCACCACTTGCGGTGTCGTCGATGGTGTCCACCACTTGGGGTGTCGTCGATGGCATTCTCCACTTGCGGTGTCGTCGATGGTGTCCACCACTTGCGGTGTCGTCGATGGTGTCCACCACTTGGGGTGTCGTCGATGGTGTCCACCACTTGTGGTGTCGTCGATGGTGTCCACCACTTGCGGTGTCGTCGATGGTGTCCACCACTTGCGGTGTCGTCGATGGTGTCCACCACTTGCGGTGTCGTCGATGGTGTCCACCACTTGCGGTGTCGTCGATGGTGTCCTCCACTTGCGGTGTCGTCGATGGTGTCCACCACTTGTGGTGTCGTCGATGGTGTCCACCACTTGCGGTGTCGTCGATGGTGTCCTCCACTTGCGGTGTCGTCGATGGTGTCCACCACTTGCGGTGTCGTCGATGGTGTCCACCACTTGTGGTGTCGTCGATGGTGTCCTCCACTTGCGGTGTCGTCGATGGTGTCCACCACTTGCGGTGTCGTCGATGGTGTCCACCACTTGTGGTGTCGTCGATGGTGTCCTCCACTTGCGGTGTCGTCGATGGTGTCCACCACTTGCGGTGTCGTCGATGGTGTCCACCACTTGCGGTGTCGTCGATGGTGTCCACCACTTGCAGTGTCGTCGATGGTGTCCACCACTTGTGGTGTCGTCGATGGTGTCCACCACTTGTGGTGTCGTCGAGGACACTATGCAGATGGCAGGGGCCACTTTATTTCCTTCCCCGTCCTAACCACCTATTCTCTTCTTCCTAGCTACTTGCCACTGTTCCTAACCACCTGTCCTTTTTTCCAGCCACTTATTCCTCTACCTAGCCACATCTCTCTCTTCCTAGCCATCGCCCACTCTTCATGGCAACTTCCCCTCATACTAACCATTTTTGTTATTAACAAACGTAGCTTCACACAGCAATGAGCTGCTCCTCTTTTCTGTATGAAGGATTTCAGGGTTCGAGAGCCAGCTCCAAGTTCATCTAATATCTCACAGGATGGTTATTCACTCATGGAATCAGGAGAAGACCAGGGGTTGCCAGCGGGTATGAAATAGTTGCGAAACACAATCACCCAACCACTTGGGGTGGACGGTAGAGCGACGGTCTCGCTTCATGCAGGCCGGCGTTCAATCCCCGACCGTCCAAGTGGTTGAGCACCATTCCTTCCTCCCCCCCCGTCCCATCCCTAATCCTTATCCTGACCCCTTCCAAGTGCCATGGAGGTTGGCTTGGCGCTTCTCCGAAGCATCTCATGCCATTTATTAAAAAAAAATCATTGCTGACTGGGCAGTCATTGATATAGTGTTGAAATGTGTGTCCAAGTTCCTGTTCACGGCGTTTAAGATTAATTATTCTGTGGGGTTCAGTTCCTGGTGCGCCTCTGTGAGCCTTGCTACCGCCCACGGGATGGGTATGGGGTGCATAATAAATTGGCTAAAGTAACAGCCCGTTCTCTCTAATTACCATTTCGTACACAAAAAAAGTAACTATTTTTGTCTAGCAAGAAATGGACGTATCAGTAAGCAACCCACTTACCGTAGCTAGAGACATGCATTAACGATGTCAATATTATTACGGTGCTATAATTGTTAGTAATACATCGCATTATAACGAACTGGCCGATTCCGGAAGGGAAGGGAAAGCGCCTAGCCATTACGACTATATAGCACTGGGAAGGGGTCAGGATAAGGATCAGGGATGGGACGGGCTATGGAGTGGTGTCCAACCCCTTGTACGGTCGGGAATTGAACGCCGACCTGCATGAAGCGAGACCGTCGCTCTACCGTCCACGGGAGAAATCTCCCGTCACGCAGGGTGTAGTCGCACCTCCACAGATCTCCAGTATCAGCTCTTGATACTGGTAATGGCTCAAAAGGGCCACCACTTACGGGCTATTCATGCTCGTGCCACCTTTTGGGTGGCTTAATCTTTATCAATCAATCAATCTCTACCGTCCAGCCCAAGTGGTTGGACACAATACGATGTTTTAGGTAAATGAGTTCCCATGCTCTGGTGCGTGTGCCCGGGAGAGC
Source organism: Procambarus clarkii (assembly GCF_040958095.1). Taxonomy (NCBI): domain Eukaryota; kingdom Metazoa; phylum Arthropoda; class Malacostraca; order Decapoda; family Cambaridae; genus Procambarus; species Procambarus clarkii. Next base: position 27,032,376 of record NC_091167.1, read on the forward strand.
CAGGAGACGCGGCGTGCAGCATCCAGCCACACATTGTGTTGTGATCACGGCTATTTATGAGCCAAGGCTATTTTGGATTGACTTTTGGACCAAGAACTGTTCCTTGGCCACCCGTTCACGCCCTCCACCCACCCCCCACCCCCCACCCCACCCATATCATTGTCCACACCTTCCTCCCCGCTAACTCACGACACGCCCACTCACGACACGCCCATATGAGTGTCCACGCCCTCCTCCGCGCCCACTCACGACACGGGCTCCACACACCGCTAACATATCAGGGTGTCAATTTCCAGCAAAGGTTAAGCAGATATAATTACGGCCAGATCTTGCCTGGGTCCTGACTGGTCCATAGGTTTATTTGACTTGAAATCATTTTTATTGTGTGAGCGGGGTTCTCGTCAAGCTTGGGCTATATGGTACCGGATGGGGTCTTCCTAACTCCAGGTACGGGATCTTGTGGCTGCGACTCCAGAGCGCTCATCGCGGCTCAGCGGGTAATGCGTGTGTCTGGGACGTCTAGAAATGCGAGTTCGGTTTCATTACATTTGCCTCAATATTTTCAGTTATTATTATTATTTTTGTTAGTATTATTTACGGGCGAGTCGCGGTGTTGCAGGGCGAGTAGGGTCTAAATCTTGAGAAAATCATGTAGCCCTTTACGTCATCGCTACTGGTTTAAACACTAGCGACGCGACGCGACCCCAGTGCTGCTTTGTCACCATTTTCTGACCACCGTCTTCGTGCCATAGCCTGAGCTCGATATTTACCTGATAAGTGATATATTCCTTTAAGATAAATAAATAAGAGAGAGACTGGCATAATATTTGTAGTAGTCTCCCCTCCTCCCATACTCTGTTATGAGCGCGCACTCTACCTGTGTTTCTCATATTGCATACATCATGGGGTACTCGTGCCCCCCTTTCCTCTGCCCCCCCTTTTGTCTCCCTTTTCCCTCACATCTCACCCCTCTTCCTCCTACCCTTTCCACTTTTCTTCCCCTCTCTCCTTCCCTCTTTTCTAACATCTGAATTAATTATCTTCATCGTCTTCCCCTAATTTAACTATATGTTAATTCAATTCCAGGGATACTCAAATAGTTTTCGAATTTCATATTTCACATGTTTGAGAATGATACACCATATTAACTTAATCAAATCTAACCGAACATTAACTGAACTCAACATTAACCGAACCTAACCATGGATAGGAAGTAGATAATAACGCTAATTATATATCTAATTTATTAAATTAATAATGATAGGTTATTATCATTAAGGTTACAATAGCGGATAGGTTGTTACAACGGATGCTTCTGTAACCTTTTCCACTACCACCCCATACCCATCTTGTGGGCGGTAGTGGAAAGGGTTACCCCCTCTGTAACCCTTTCCACTACCGCCCACAAGATGGGTATGGGGTGCGTAATAAATGAACTAAACTAAACATTCACAGGATGGGTATGGGGGTCCCATACCGCCCATGGGATGGGTGTGGGGTCCACTACCGCCCACAGGATGGGCATGGGGGTCCACTACCGCCTATAGGATGGGTATGGGGTCCACTACCTCCCACAGGATGGGAATGGGGTCCACTACCTCCCACAGGATGGGTATGGGGTCCACTACCGCCCACAGGATGGGTATGGGGTCCACTACCTCCCACAGGATGGGTATGGGGTCCACTACCGCCCACAGGATGGGTATGGGTCCACTACCGCCCACAGGATGGGTATGGGGTCCACTACCGCCCACAGGATGGGTATGGGGTCCACTACCGCCCACAGGATGGGTATGGGGTCCACTACCGCCCACAGGATGGGTATGGGGTCCACTACCGCCCACAGGATGGGTATGGGGTCCACTACCGCCCACAGGATGGGTATGGGGTCCACTACCGCCCACAGGATGGGTATGGGGTCCACTACCGCCCACAGGATGGGTATGGGGTGCACAGTAAATCAACTTAGATAAAAAAAAACTTACCTAAAAAAACCTCCCGGGTAACTTAAATCAACCTTAAAAGGGAACTGTAAATTACGTGGACCATCTTTGGTCAAACCATTATATTATTTCTGGACTATCCATTCAGCAGCACCTGAATGGATAAACGGCGTCCGGTCTCCGGACACTGTCTCATGCCAATTCGTCCTGAGGCTATGTTCATTCCATCTAGCGGCCGACCTCACAGACGCATTCATCAATTTGAACATGTTCAATCAAAATAGGAATGTTCTCAAATATTCATTAACATCATTATATTTATTAGTATATTGTGCGTATTTAGGCATATGTTAGGTTAGGTGTTTAGGTTCTGTTGGCGATTATTTGTATTTGTAGTACGTGGGTGAAGCATTTGCTGCCAACTATCATCAGACCAAGTCCATTTTATCCATTCTACCCAAAGACGCATTCATCAATTTTACAGCCCGTCCTCTAAACAAAGACCCAAAGTCCATTCCATGCATCCGCCAACCCCCCTGTTTATGAATAAAAAACGATTTACACACGACTCACAACTGATTTCGTTCGAACACTTTCGGAACAAGTGCTTCACTTACGAATTTTGTTCGAACCACAACGCTGTAAATGCTTTACCCACGTACTACAAATGCAAATAATCGCCAACAGAACCTAAATACCTAACCTAACCTATGCATAAATATGCATAGAATTTTAATATTTAGTAATATTAACTTATATATGAGTACAAATCTATTTGTAATACAGTGTGTTAAATTTGATGATTGCGTCATGCGGGGACGACCGCCGCTTTAACGACTCTGGCTTGAGAACAGGTTATTTGGTTACAGGTTAAATGTGTATTGTTTATTAATAAACAGGAGGTTTGGCGGCTGGAATAGCGAGCGTTTGCCCATTGTTTATGAAGACGGGCTGACGAGAGAGAGACAGACACAGACAGACAGACAGACAGACAGACAGACAGACAGACAGACAGACAGACAGACAGACAGACAGACAGACAGACAGACGGACATACTTTCCTGCTAGGTTATTCTCCAAAAAAAATGGTGTGTTCAAATTTGTGATAAGCTTTGGAAGCATCAAGAAACAGAGACGAGAGCTGCCGCCTGAGGTGTAGTACTGAACACCTTCCGCCACCCCCAAACTACAAAGCGTTGTTGAGGAAGCAGTTTTGTATGCAAATTGAAAGTCAAAGGTGCCTAGTTCGTCAGCTAGTAAGTCAAATGAGCGTATAATCAAATACTTTGTTTAATAGTGTGTTTATGGCAACCGCTCTATAGTTATTAGAGCAGAACATTGAAGCTCGGCAGTTGTTTAGATCTGGAACAAGTACGGAGTTGTTTAAGATTCGCTACCTGGAACAAAAAAATCCAGGCAGCACGGGCTATGGTGAGCCCGTTACAGAGGTGTTCATTACAGAATGCCATGTACCAGGTGAGGAAAACGTCTGTAAGACAGAAATACAGTTCCCGCGCTCCATGTTTAAGGTTGTAAGAGTATATATTTTAAATTGACTATCATATCTCCCGGTGTTACTTTGCTTGTATCATTCTCAACTCAATATTATCAACCGTAGTGTTTGGCCGAAACGCTATGCGTGTTAGTGGCTTTGCAAGAATGTAAAAATATCACTCATGTAATCTCACCGACCCATTGTACCTTCTTGTAAATAAAATATTATTTTTATTTTTATTATTATTAATATAGGAGTTAGTGTTTTAACACGGAGGGGCAGGGTGTATACAGGTGTCACCACAGTTGTACTTGATTCATTTCAATCTCACCTCTCCTGTATATATGGCACTGTTGTATAACCTTGAATATTTTTCGTTGAATACATTACATTTATTATGAGGCACACACACACACACACACACACACACACACACACACACACACACACACACACACACACACACACACACACACACACACACACACACACACACACACGCGCGCGCGCGTGTGTGTGTGTGGGGAATGGGAGCGGGTGTCGTGAGTGAAAAAAAGTAGCCTAGTTTGCACATGAGCCCAGTTCTAGTCAACTCTCACCATTAGGCGTCCTCCGCATCCACTAAGTATACCGTGGTAGCCTGTGTGTTCTCTACGACCCGAGCATACTTCTCAGATCATGGCAGTTCTGCCAGTGTGGTTGCGAAGATGTATTTGCCTGAATTTACCTGAGGACCACTCTCTCTCTCTAGTGACCTCGATGAGGACAGATAGCCGGTGGCCTGTCAAAGATGTCCCCCATTTATCCTGATGATTTTGATGACATTAATGATGTTAATGATGACATTAACGTTTAAGAGGCACTAACTAACGGCTTCGGCGGGTAGGTGGTTCCATGGGTTTATAACTTTAGGTGAAAAAGCATCTCCTGTTTTCTATCCTACACTTGTCAAGTATGCCAGTATGGCAGATAGAGTTGTAACTGTGCCTTTGTGATAGTGAGGAGTATGTTATCCATGGCAGGTTGGTTGCTATAATTGTATGATAACTATATCTCAGTGGTGTTGAGTATGGCAGACAAGGCCGCACGCTCACTGGCCAGTAATGGGCCGCGCTCTCTGTTTCACAGCCTCATTTGAATATTGGAAGGCGGCCGATGAAGTAGGCTGCGAGCGGTCATGGCCTAAATATTGATGTTTTATATTCAAGACTTAAGTGTAGAAACACATATTTCTTCGTCAATAAAGTACTGAAGTATTTGAAAAGTACTTACAAATTAGGAATGACGAGGAAGACTTACGCCCTCAAGGGGGAAGATGAAGTACTCGTAAAAGAAATTAATAACAGAAGTATAATACAGTAACAATATTTACCTCATTGGCTGCTGTTGCTGCTTTTTTTGGACGCTTGACCTCCTTATTCTGACACAGATAATCATAGTCTGGAGTAAATGGCTGAGCTACAGTAACCATGAGCCTGACAGCTGAGTGGACAGCGCTTCGGATTCGTAGTCCCTAGGTTCCGGGTTCGATCCCCGGTGGAGGCGGAAACAAATGGGCAGAGTTTCTTTCACCCTGATGTCCCTGTTACCTAGCAGTAAATAGGTATCTAGGAGTTTTGACAGCTGCTACGGGCTGCTTCCTGGGGATGTGTAACAAAAAAGGAGGCCTGGTCGAGGACTGGGCCGCGGGGACGCTAAGCCCCGAAAATCATCTCAAGATAACCTGAAGAAGATGAGTATTGAACTCAGGTATGCATCGGTAAGTTGAAAACGAAGCCAAGATTTATTCATGCTCATTACAGAAAAAGAGCTGTTCGCAGAGCATATGAGCATGACATGAGCATATTCTTCGAGACAAAGCATTTGGTCCTGGGATAACTTCGTCTAAGATATTGGTAAAATATGCCAGCATCCACTCTCGAAAACTTTTCCTTCAAAACAAAATCACGTTGTAACTTACTTGTTTCTCCCAGAAGACATTCTGATGCTTCGTTAACATCAATAGAAAATGGATTTCGAAAAATGTGGGAATCTTTCTCGCGGTTTTTTAAAGTAGGTAAATGTTTCTTGAAACCCGGTTCTTATCATAGAAATCTTACTGTAGTACTTTTCTGTCTGGATGTCAGCATAAAACGTCTTATAGGGATTTCATCACTGGAACATGTGAAGGATTATTCTCTGCAAGCTGCTTTTCAAAATGCTTGAGTTACGTGTCAGTCACGAATAGTGCCATTAAACTGTCAACAGGTAATTGCGTCCTTGCATCTTTTTGTTCAGGCAAATTAAGTGTTCTGTGATATCCAGCGTGAGTGGTATTTCACGAAGCCATTAATTATCTTTCAGTTCATGCACATCCTTTCCTTTTTTGTTCCATACAAATCTGTGCCATGTCGTTTATTAAAGCGCTTTAGCACTGTTCCCTGACTTGCCCATCAGTTCCCTGACCATCAGTATGATAGAGCAATCCGTAAGGGGTTCTCATTTTCTTACCCCCCCCATTCCGGAAAAAAAAAATTGAACAGTCTGTCGGTAAACTTGTACAGTTTACCGTTCTCTTCTAAAGTTCACTTTATGACAACATCCATGACATTATCCATTTTTTTTAACCATGTTTTTAACGTTTTACCACACAACACATCTCTATGACTAAAGCAATGGAAATTTCGAAACTCATGGTTCGCGTTCATAGTTACTATAGTTTTCCTTAAATTTAATAGCCGTCTCGGCATTTCAATCCACCCTCCAACTGCAACCGACCTCGGTTGTTGTTCAATCAAGATGCGGTTGAGCAGGGAGAGGTTACAGCGAGCCGCCCATATCAGGGCGACGGGCCGTCCATATCAGATGCGACGGGCCGCCCGTAGGAGGGCGACGGGCCGCCCATATCAAGGCGACGGGCCGCCCGTAGGAGGGCGACGGGCCGCCCATATCAAGGCGACGGGCCGCCCGTAGGAGGGCGACGGGCCGCCCATATCAAGGCGACGGGCCGCCCATATCAAGGCGACGGGCCGTCCATATCAAGGCGACGGGCCGCCCATATCAAGGCGACGGGCCGCCCATATCAAGGCGACGGGCCGCCCATATCAGGGCGACGGGCCGCATGTTTTGACTCCTTGCGTCTAATGCTCCGCTATGTCAGTGACCCGTCATCAACACGTAACTTTCACGTGTTTATATTATTTTTCCGCATGATCTACACAAGCTGTGACTGGGCCTTGTGTCAGCGTCCTCGAAATCTGACCGAAATTCGTGTTTATGGACCTCGTAAGGACCTTCCTAGTCCTTACTAGGATTCTTGTAGCTCTATCTAGCTAGGAGACGTATAGTCCTTGCGAGGAGTCGTGTAGTGTTTGCTAGACTACACGACTACATCGAACTACACCTTGCTAAGAACCGTGTAGGTATTCTCAAGGACCTCGTATCTTTACTACAAACCCTGTAGTCCGTGCTACGGATCTTATATACCCTGCTAAGATTTATGTACTTCTTGCTAGGGGGTTACTGAATTATTTATAGCAACCTTGTAGTCCACGAAGTAGCACTTTAATATATTGCATTTAACTACCGGATTACGGAGCTAAAAGCCACCATGGTTTTTCCATTAGCCTGACGCCTCCTAGACTATATTGACTCCTTTCATCGACACAAGACCAACGTTCCAGCTAAAAGCAAATTAACTTCCATCATTAAAACTACAAATGTTGATTTATTATACACACTGAGAACACATCAGCATGATGTTTCTATGAGAAAATATTCAGCCCATTAAATGGGGTCAAACTCGGGTCTCTGGATCCAAGTGAATAAAGTGCCTCAGTGAAAATTATCATGCTCTTGTTAATAATTATATGACCATGAAATAAGTTGCATTGTGAAGCTTGAGAAGAAAATATATTTCTTGAATTGTTTGTTCTCAGGTTTCATAAGACCAGGTGGACAGTGCTCCTCAGGCACCACCACATTTCACCATCTGGTGAAGAAGTGGTTATGGTGCTGTGTATACACCTGGGGGTGACCCCTGGTAGTGCAGGTTCGAACCCTGGTTGGGACATTAAGCTCTTAGTGATTATATATATATATATATATATATATATATATATATATATATATATATATATATATATATATATATATATATATATATATATGAAGCTAATTTTAAAACCGTGGAAGCGTTTAGGCTCCAATTTGGTAGTCAAATCCTGTCTGGCTTGTGAGCTATTATGGGTGCCCGAGTGGGGCATGTGTCGTACCCACCTGGGCCAAACGGAGCCCTTGACCCAACTGGCTGGTGAACCACACGTGGACACTACCCGCAGGACCCTCACTCCTATAGGAACCACACATGGACACCACCCGCAGGACCCTCACTCCTATAGGAACCACACGTGGGCATGAGTCCTGCCAACCATGGCAGACTGGTCACAAAACTGCCACGGTCCATGCGGCCCTGCAAGCATCACTACACAGGGACATCCGACCATTTATTACCATGATAACGTAGACAATTTACAACCTTTCTTGTTACATCTGAGGATTTACTTCGTGGGAACCTCTTGTATGACTTTCCAAGGTTTTCTCTTTTTGTTAAATGAATGACTACACAGTTGATAAAGATGGGTAAATTTTTTTCAGCTTGCATATAAATATTCACCCGTCAGTAGAGTATTTATTTATTTAAACGCTGTGTGCATACAATTATTCTCTTTATAATATATATATATATATATATATATATATATATATATATATCCTTTGTATATCTTATAAATATATTAACATCATTATCATGAAATATCAGTAGGCTTTTTCACATACCGTTTCCTATGTCTCTGAATTATCCCCTAACTTCAAGTGAACAATTTTGCAATTATTCCCAGTCATCTAACTTTTAAGTGTCTTTGTTCTTTTTTGTTGTCCCCTCTGGATGATATGATACCAATCTGGAGAGGTGGTGGTGGAGCGGCCACGCCCGCTAGTAAATCTCCCGCAGCCTGGGCCCCCATGCTGCCTCTTGGGGCCACTCGCACCTCTAGCCGTCTCGAAGGCTTTTGAAGCCAGTTTCATCACGGTTTTTGGATCCCAAATTATAGGTTCCATACTGGTTACCCTTTTGTCTTGCATATTTGAGGAAATACTTAAAGTGTTCGCCGCTGGGTTTCTTTTGTGGCAACTTGATGGCGGTAAATGATAAAGCGACGTTCACCGGAAGCATATATGATGCAGGCTCTGTAGCCTGCGATGTAGTATGTGGTTACAGGATATGTGACGCTGTAACACATTCTCTGTACTCGACCGGCAGCAATGAGAACACTTGGCCTTATGGGTATTCCTACTGTTTTTTTTATTTCAGAATTGAGGATAATGGATGCGCGGGCTTTTAGTCTCGTGTTGCGCAGCTCCTGTTGTGTCTGGTGGTTAAGTTTTAACACTAAAACGTAAAATATAAGACTAACATCTTAAGACATCAGCTATTGTCACGAAAGACTATTACTGGGAATTGGACCAATTTAATGCAACGGGTTCTAGCTTGAGCTAGCTTAACATTAACCACCACCCCTTACCCCGCCCCCGACAGAAAAAAAATATGAAAACCTTTAAAGGAGTCCAGCATTCACATCAACTCACCGGTTAGTGATAAGAATTAACCCACACACAACAGTGATAAAAAAAATAATGTCCAGTAAGTAGTGTTGAGCAGTGGTTGTAGCTTCCAGAACTGATGCTAGGACTCGCTAGGGAGGTCTTCGGTTGTGTCTGGCGACCGGCACTTGTTTAGTCAACTCTTCAACAAGGTCAGTCGTGGAGTTTATGTATCGTGTCTGAGGTAATGAAAGCTGCTCCCCCGTATTTGGGTCGTTTTGATTGTTGGTCGATGATAAAGACATAAATTATCGTGTTAGAGGTTAAGATCACTATACATTTTAATTAAGTACCGGCAGGTGTGTTATTTAGCTAGCAGGGAACACTTCCTGTTGTATATATATGACGGAAGCGGGCTAGCAAAAACACATCATGACTTGCGACTAGTCGAGCGGTGCAGAACAGGCAGCTGAAGACAGCAACATATATACAGATCTACTACTATATATTACGCACTTAAAACGGGACAAGGGTTACATATAATAAATAATTAGGTTCACTCTGTGAAGGCAAATCAAAAGGGTATATAATATAGAGCCTTGAGCGAGTAAGAAAAAAGTGTTGGACAAGAGTGGGCCAAGTATCTGGACCACCTTAAACAATATAATGTTGCGGAAATAATCGTCTTGATATTAGCAATAAATATTAATAATGGCTCAGCAGGCGATGGGAGCCAGGCACATACTTTAAACAACTTATTGAACGGTATTTCTTAATTGTATGAGGCTGTTTATGAAATAAAAGATTTATATGTTTTAAAACTAAAATCCGTATAACTATTTGTGGAGACTTAAATAAATCTAAAGGAAGAGAGAGAGAGAGAGAGAGAGAGAGAGAGAGAGAGAGAGAGAGAGAGAGAGAGAGAGAGAGAGAGAGAGAGAGAGGAGAAAAAAGAGGATAAAATTGATACACAAAGATATTATCGGCCATTTATAATAAAATATTGCAGAAAACGAATTCTTTCATACTATCTTTAGCTAAAATATTACAATCATTTATCAAGATATCTCCTGTGCTGATCATGCTCTGTGCAGATCAATAATTTTAGAAGAAAAGTTTGATGTACAAATTTCACAAAACTATTCACTGAACATGCGTCATTTTATTAGCGAAATTCTAAAACTGTTTCAGAGAACTTATTCCGATAATTGTTTCCTAGAGAATTTTCTTGCCTATCAAATAATTGAATTTCCAGAACGATTTCATAAGGATCCTTTTTTGTAAGGCTAAACCCGGCAGACCCGTGTCTCTGCTTGTTTGTCTTTGGCTGTCTTTCTTCCACCCTCCCATTCTCCCTCTCTCACATATTCTCTCTCTCTCTCTCTCTCTCTCTCTCTCTCTCTCTCTCTCTCTCTCTCTCTCTCTCTCTCTCTCTCTCTCTCTCTCTCTCTCACTCTCTCTCTCTCTCTCTCTCTCTCTCTCTCTCTCTCTCTCTCTCTCTCTCTCTCTCTCTCTCTCACTCTCACTCTCACTCTCTTTCTCTCTCTCCTTCCCGTTCTCTCTCAGAACACACTATAACATGCCCAATAAACACAAAACTTAACCACTGATATTTTTACTACATTTAAATACAAAGTTGTAAGAACGTTGTGGTTATGTTGTATGTGTATGAAGAACAGCTGTCATTTGTTTTCCAGTTGAACACTGAGCAATCAAACCCATATATCAGACTTTATTGGAGTTGCTGGTGTACTCAAGAGGAGTCAGTCTTACTTTAAGAATGGTGAAAGTCGACCCTGACCTCGCTCTATGACACGTGCCATACAGTCACCAGTCACCATTGAAAGTTGCGTGCGACTAACCGCAAAAGTCTTGCCTCCAACCTCGAACACACACATTATCGTTTATAGATCCACATTAACGGGCTACGGGGGGCCTCGTAGCCTGGTGGATAGCGCGCAGGACTCGTAATTCTGTGGCGCGGGTTCGATTCCCACACGAGACAGAAACAAATGGGCAAAGTTTCTTTCACCCTGAATGCCCCTGTTACCTAGCAGTAAATAGGTACCTGGGTGTTAGTCAGCTGTTACGGGCTGCTTCCTGGGGGTGGAGGCCTGGTCAAGGACCGGGCCGCGGGGACACTAAAGCCCCGAAATCAACTCAAGATAACCTCAAGATAACACCTAGAACTGGTTAAGATAAAAGGTTTGACGACATCACCAAGTATCACATGCATTTCCTTGTTAAATAATGGTTAATTAACATTAGCATATAATAATATATAAACTTTTACTAAATATGTGTATTGTGATATTAGACTTGTCTAGTAACTTGCTAAGCATGTTATAATACTAGACACGTGCTCTGCTGGTCTGTAAATATGAACAAATTTGAAATTGATGACTTTTCCATTTTCTTTTAAATGCTGTTCTTGTGAGCACCGGTTTAATTCTTTAGTTTATTTAAGCTATTGCATATCAATTAAGTACTATTTTGTTATAAACAATTTAGGAGTTAGCAATTGGCCTCAAATAGAAAGAGTTACACAAAAACAACAATGTTGAAAAAAGGGAAACTGCTTCATTACGCATTAAATGTGGTAGAGGGATAATTAATTAGTGTCAACTGCAAGAAACGCTAATGTGTTTAAATATTCAAATTTCTTGGCACATATCTTTGAGGCTATCTTTGACGTCTGTAGACTAATTTATTTGGTGATACGATAGTTGCACGGAGTGACGGTCTCTGTTTTAACGGTTCGAGGAGATGGCGCTGAATTGACCTAATCTATCCTAAACTACCGGAACCTTACCTATCCTATCCTAATATACCCTAACTTAACCTGTTTTAATCTACCCTAACCTATCGTAAACGACCCTAACCTATCCTTATCGACCCAAACCTAACCTATACTAATCTATCATAGCTAAATTAAAATCTATTGACGAAAGAAGCGTCCCCCCCCCCCCCAAAAAAAAAGAGAATCGTGAATGTTGGGATTCACAGGTCAGATATTGACAGGACTTTCTGTGCTAGAGACAGAGCCGATAGGGGTTCCTATCCTGGAGCTGGAATTAGTGTTGATATTATTAACAATAAGACGTGATGAGCCATAAGGAGGATTCGAATATGCACTCTGGGTACTCCCCAATACACCACACCGCTTATATGAATGATGACTGGTAATGGAGGAAGAGTTAGGAGTGAGGGTTTCAATACAGTTGTGTGAGATACAGGAGGTCTAATGTATGGAAGAAGTCAAACCATGAAGCACAATATGTGAGTCTAACCCATGAACCACTACATGCATGTGAGTCAACCCGCGGAGCACTTTTTGCGAGAACTCTCAGAACCCGCCACTACCAGGTATACTCCTGAGTGCCCGTCGATTGATGCATAAAGGGATAATGAGACAAGGCCGTACTATTCTTGAACAAGTAGCATGAATGTGTCTCACTGGAAAGATTGATGATGTTCTGGACGCATTTATAATGCTATACCAACAATGTAATCTTTTTTGGATTTTCTTATATTTGTAGCCTATGCCTTATTATTTATGTAAATGCATTTGTACTCGTTTATGACATTATTTTCATGTATTTGTGTGTGTGTGTACGTGTTGAATAATATTTCCGGGATAGAAGAAGACATGTGAATGTTTAGCACAGAGAATGTTAAGTAATATGCCGATTATTTGTGATGTGTGTGTGTAAATATGTGAACACGATACATAGATTATATCCTCGATGCCTAGAATAACTACCTCATCCTTTTATATTTACATCTCAATAAACCTTTTCAATTTTAAACTAAAAATAATAATACAAATAATTGCACATATCATTTGTTGCATTATTAATATTATTGCTAATATAATGATTCAAAATAACAAAAGACTAAAATGAGTATTTACAAGAACAAAAACTGGAGCAGCTGGATTGGCCAGGGCGACCTCAGACAGCCACGAAGACATGACGTAAGTTCAATAATAATAGTAATAATCAGGAAGCCGAAATTTAGAGGCGAGTCACAAACAAAATGACATTTTGGCGGGAGAGTTGCGGCCAGATGAGCGATAACAGCCCGCCGTTACCCCCAGTAGGGGTAAGAACCCACCGGGTCTCTAAGTAGGGTGAGAGGCCGCCATTACCCCTATTAGGGTGAGAGGGCCCCCATAACCCCCATTAGGGTGAGAGGGCCCCCACAATCCCAGTAGGGGGAGAGGGCCCCCATAACCCCCATTAGGGTGAGAGGGCCCCCATAACCCCAGTAGGTGGAGAGGCCGCCGTTAGCCTAGTGCTTGTAGGTTGTTTGTGGTCTCCCTCACCCCCATCCCTCCGCCTGCCGTGCGAGCGACCTTGGATAGGATACCGAATATCAGATTAATAATTAATGGTTAGATACTCAGCCATACACAACGTCACCCAATTATAGATGACAAGACACTTACTAACTGCCTGCACGATGCAACAACGGGAGGCACAGTGGTGCACTTAGCTGCAAAGTGCACTTATTGATAAGTATTATGCATTTTCGAGTTATCTTTCAACAAAAGTACTCTGCGAGGGAGTCTGAAAGCGGCCGCTAAAGTGGGACAGGGAGGCGCTAAGATAATTCACACTGGTGTACTGAGTGGGGTGCTAACACTAAGTGCACCGCTCAGTGCACCGCTCAGTGCTCAGTCATCACGGCTGGCGAAGGAGTAACGGAATGCTTTTTGGGGCTTGGTTTAGGGCTTATTGACCTCATGGGAGATTAAGGCCACCACTAGCTCACACCACTGGGGAACCCACTCACATTCTAGGAGGTTCCCTTGATCTTACAATTTTCTCAACAGCACTCAAGCATCAGCTGAAGTGGGAAGTAGACCCGGTGATCACCAGTGACCACTATGCTACTGTCACAACACTAAACATAGAACGACCTCCTACACCACCTACACAACCTAGGTGGAATTTAAGAAAGGCCAATTGGAATATATACCAAGAAGAACTTGAAAAATGGTATGCAACATACACGCCACCTGAGGATTTGAACATACACGAGACCAATCTGCAGGAAGCCATTACAGCTGCTGCAAACAAAGCTATTCCAATCGTCATCCCAGGAAACACAAAACGAAAGAACTATTGGTTCTATAGTAATGAAGTTAAAGAACAGAACCACAGAATCAACATCTTCAGAAAACATCTAAAGAGAAACCCCACACCAGAAGGAAGAACTCTGCTAAGAGCGGTGATATCTGATTTAAGAGGAGTTTCTAGAGAAGTAAAGGAGGCAAGATGGTTTGAGTGGTGTCAAACTCTAAATGAACATAGTAGTCTTGGCAAGATATGGGGTCAGATTAAAACTATATCAGGTCGACCAGCCCGACCACAGGCATGTGTTCAACCATAGCAGGAGGCTGAGAGACTTGCTCTCCAATTTGCAGAAAGAACAGCTTCATATCAGCTTCCTGCAATGGTCCGAAGGCAGCAAGAACAATTAAAACAAGATAGGTTAACAGCCATTCATGAGAGCATAGCTATAAATGACGAATGTGACTGTCCCTTCACCAAAAAAGAACTAATCAGAGCCAAAAAAGGTGGTAAGGGCACTGCACCAGGTGCTGTTAACATTACATACTCAATGGTCGCACATGCAGGTCCTGCTGGAGAACAAGGAATATTGGACGTCATCAATGCATCTTGGCAGCAAGGCAAACTACCGACCTCTTGGAAGAGAGTAGACATCATACCGATTCCTAAGCCGAAAGAACCTGGCAATTACAGACCAATTTCATTAACATCATGCATTAGTAAAACTGCAGAACGGATGGTCTTAAATAGGCTACTGTGGAAGACTGGAGACCTTCATAAACACATATTTGGCTTCACTAGAGGAGTAGGTACTGCCAACTGCATAGCAACATTACTAGGAACAGTTAACTCAGGTCCAGCTATAGTGATCTTCCTTGATCTAGAAAGAGCATTCGAACTTGCAAGCCCGCAAGCAATTTTACACACCTTAGTTAAAAAAGGTGTAAAGGGAACTATCCTAGCATGGATTCAAGATTACCTAAGTCACAGGTATGCCAGAGTAAAGTTGCAAGGACAAGTGTCGGACTATCACTTGAATGAGAATGGGACTCCACAAGGAGGAGTCCTCAGTCCTAGTCTTTTTAACATCCTTATGGAAAACCTTGTTACCATGACATTTCAGAAGGGGGTTAAATTGCTAAGCTATGCTGATGATATAGCATTAGTCATTACAGGTCCTTCACTTCTAAATAAAGCACAAGGTGCATTAGATAAAGTAACATCTGAATGCAGCGTTTTAGGGCTAAAAGTATCTGCACAGAAGTCTAAGGCAATGAGACTAGGCGGCAACACTCCAGACAGGCACCTACGCATTCAAGACATTAACCTTCAGTGGGTTACACAATATTAATATCTCGGAGTGTGGATAGATTCTAAAATGACATTCAACAAGCAAATTCAATATCTGAAGGAGAAAGCAAAATCACGACCAAATATAATGAGAGCAATCACAGGGCCCCGTCTAGGAGCGGGACACAAAGTGTTAAGAATGTTTTACATACACGCCATTCGTTCCCTGGTTGATTATGCAGCGCCTGCCTTACTCACTCTTTCTCCTGGTCAGTGGGCAAACGTTGAGGTTATTCAAAACGATGCAATGCGAGTCATAACAGGAGCTCCCAGATGGACTAAAATACTGAACCTAAGACTAGAAACCAAGCTAACGTCGATTGAAATAAGGGCAAAAGGGATTTCTGCATACATGCTGACCAAGATATTGACTAGACCTAGAATCAGTTCACTTAAAGATATAATCACTGGAGCACTAACTCTGGACAGAAGAGCCTCCAATAGCAACAGGTGGACCCACTGTGCGATAAACACCACCAATACATACGATATAACAAACACAGTCACTGAGAAGGGTGTCGACGAAATACATGCAGACTTTGTTATGCAAGCCCCTTGGTAATCTCCGCCAGCAGACTTTAAGATTATGGTTATTGAAGGAAAAAAGAACCAGACTAATCCTCATCTGCTACGTAATATTGCACAGATGCATATAGAAGCAAACTTGACATCTGACAGCTTCATATACTTCACAGATGGATCAGGAGACCAGCAGGGACAAGAAACCGGAGCTGCAGTTAAAGCAGGAAACTCTGTAAATAGTTGGAGGCTCTCAAATGGGTGTTTGACTTTACAAACAGAGATGCTAGCCATTCAAAAGGCTTTGGAACATGCTCTTGCTGAACACCGACAACATGTTATCATACATACAGATTCGTGAACCGCCATTGAAACCTTGCAACAAGAACACATATGTGATTACATATATCTGATCACAAATGTCATATCATTAATGCAAACACTCAAAAGACAAGGCCGACGGGTACTTATCAACTGGGTGCCAAGTCATGTGGGAATAATAGGAAATGACATTGCAGACGAAGCTGCAAAACTTGCTACTAAGAGAAGAAATATAGACATTTACATACCACAGAGTCTATCACAGATTAAGAAAGTAATTAGAAACAGAACACTGCAAAAGATGTACAGTGACCACAACACAGCAGTTGCAACATCAGGATCTGCGGGTTGGTACAAGAATTCAACCAACTACGAACAACTTAGTTTGATGAAGGGAAGCAGTAGAGCAACAGAAGTACACTTACATCGCATCAGGCTTGGAGACCCGTGTGCATGGGATATAGGCTTACAGATTCCGGAAGATGAGAGGAAATGTCAACACTGTGGAGAAATGCCCGACAGACCACTGGAACATTATCTAACACAGTGCATAGTTACAAACCCATTAAGATTTCAACTTAGATTCAACAGAGCAGAAGAAGTTGTTAAACACATATCGCAAAATCTTACTGAAGCGACCATACGAGTCATAAATACTCATACTCCGCCCAAGTAAAACAGAAACAAGCAACACTTAGTGGGCCAGCCAGAGGCTTAGGGCCCGCCCAGTGGGCCAGCCAGAGGCTTAGGGCCCGCCCAGTGGGCCAGCCAGAGGCTTAGGGCCCGCCCAGTGGGCCAGCCAGAGGCTTAGGGCCCGCGCAGGAATATCCCTGCAACAAAAAAAAAAATGAGTAGCGTACATGACTCTACTCCATGTACATACATGTATATACATATATATACACTCAGACGAAGGGAGTGCTGCTCCTCTCAACGAATATATCATGATAGATAATGAGTATAGTCAGCAGGGAGTATACCAATAGCCGCTGCAGCGTAATAATCTACGTCGTCGGCTCTCAACCAAGGTTCCTGCCTTCAATCCCCCCCACCCCCCCAGTAGGACAGAAGCGTTTGGGCACGTTTCCTTTCAACTATTAGTAAATAATAGGAAGACAACTATTGACGGTTATTGCCTCACCATGAACCATATAGCAGCAGCCACTGATGGGTTACACAGTGGGGTTTTATTTCGCTGGAGCCAGTGGTCATCACGGCTCCTGGAACCTATATAAGTTCCTATAGGTATAGGAAACTATTCCATTCTACGTTGAGATCGACATCCAGTTGAAATTGATCATTCTTTCCATATCTAAGCATGTGAAATGTCTGACTGTGGATTGTCGTGTTGGTTTATGTTGCCCCCTGACAGGTATTGTTTATATTTGTAGCTGTTAGTGTCTGTCTGTCTGTCTGGGTGCTCAGTTTGGCGTCGTCTGTAAAGGAAAACATGAGCATGTGATTTGTCGTGTTGACATTGTCTGATAGGAGAATGAGAAGCAGTGGTGCAAGGACAGTACCTTTGGGAGGGGGGGGGGGATGGTACAAGGACAGTACCTAGGGTGGGTACAGTGGTGGTACAAGGAGAGTACTTTGAATGTGTGTGTGTGTACTCACCTATTTGTGCATGCAGGATCGAGCATTGGCTCTTGGATCCCGCCTAACTGTGTGTGTGTGTGTGTGTGTGTGTGTGTGTGTGTGTGTGTGTGTGTGTGTGTGTGTGTGTGTGTGTGTGTGTGTGTGTGTGTGTGTGTGTGTGCCTGTGTGTGCGCGCCAAGGTGTACACATGAGTGAAGGGCTGCCACGCCCTGTTTGTTAAGAAAAAACAAAAACCTAACTCTTATATCGAGGGCGCACGCAACACACACACACACACGCACACACACACACACACACACACACACACACACACACACACACACACACACACACACACACACACACACACAGTTTAACCCAAGCAAATGTAATGTAATGAAGATAGGTGTAGGGAGCAGGAGGCCAGTTACAAGGTATCATTTGGGAGATGAAATTCTACACGAGTCACAGAGAGAGAAAGACCTGGGGGTTATCAGGCCAGACCTGTCCCCTGAAGCTCATATCAAGAGGATAACATCAGCAGCATATGCCAGGTTGGCTAACACAAGAACGGCATTTAGACACGTGTGCAAGGAATCATTCAGAACTTTGTATACCACCTATGTCAGACCAATCCTGGAGTATGCAGCCCCAGCATGGAGTCCATATCTAGTCAAGCATAAGACCAAACTGGAAAAAGTTCAAAGGTTTGCTACCAAACTAGAACCCGCGCTGAGTGGTATGAGCTACGAGGAGAGACTACGGGAATTAAACCTCACTTCGCTGGAAGACAGAAGAGTTAGGGAGGGACATGATCACCACATTCAAGATTCTCAGGGGAATTGACAGGGTAGATAAAGACAGGCTATTTAACACATGGGGCATACGCACTAGGGGACACAGGTGGAAACTGAGTGCCCAAATGAGCCACAGAGATATTTGAATGTAACAACTCTTGTATATATCTAAAAAAAAAAATAGTGTCAGAGTAGTTGACAAATGGAATGCATTAGGAGGTGATGTTGTGAAGGCTGACTCCA
>NC_091167.1:27056282-27143782 GCF_040958095.1 Procambarus clarkii
GGGGGCCACTGGGGGCCACGGGTGGCCACGGGGGCCACGGGGGGCAACGGAGGGCCACGGGGGCCACTGGGGGCCACGGGTGGCCACGGGGGCCACGGGGGGCAACGGAGGGCCACGGGGGCCACTGGGGGCCACGGGTGGCCACGGGGGGCCACGGGGGGCCACGGGGGACCACGGGGGGCCACTGGGGGCCACGGGGGGCCTCGGGGGGCAACGGAGGGCCACGGGGGGCCACGGGGGGCCACGGGGGACCACGGGGGGCCACTGGGGGCCACGGGGGGCCACGGGGGGCCACGGGGGCCCACGGGGGGCCACGGAGGGGCAGACAAAACCAACCAACAGCGCCAGAGTGGTCCAAGATCACACAGAGCGGGCGGGGTCGCTTGACCTTTGACGCACTATCCGGAAATTCTCTCTCTCTCTTTTTTTGTTGTTGTTGTGTGATCTACTTAGGCAGTGTTCCCGCGCCCGGCTCGGCTCGAGCTTCCATTCAAGCTTCAGGGCGGAGCTTGGGGGCCCTGAGGTCTACTGACGAGGGCGGAGCTTGGGGGCCCTGGTGTCTACTGACGAGGGCGGAGCTTGGGGGCCCTGAGGTCTACTGACGAGGGCGGAGCTTGGGGGCCCTGGTGTCTACTGACGAGGGCGGAGCTTGGGGGCCCTGAGGTCTACTGACGAGGGCGGAGCTTGGGGGCCCTGAGGTCTACTGATGAGGGCGGAGCTTGGGGGCCCTGGTGTCTACTGACGAGGGCGGAGCTTGGGGGCCCTGAGGTCTACTGACGAGGGCGGAGCTTGGGGGCCCTGAGGTCTACTGACGAGGGCGGAGCTTGGGGGCCCTGGTGTCTACTGACGAGGGCGGAGCTTGGGGGCCCTGGTGTCTACTGACGAGGGCGGAGCTTGGGGGCCCTGGTGTCTACTGACGAGGGCGGAGCTTGGGGGCCCTGAGGTCTACTGACGAGGGCGGAGCTTGGGGGCCCTGGTGTCTACTGACGAGGGCGGAGCTTGGGGGCCCTGAGGTCTACTGACGAGGGCGGAGCTTGGGGGCCCTGGTGTCTACTGACGAGGGCGAAGCTTGGGGGCCCTGAGGTCTTCTGACGAGGGCGGAGCTTGGGGGCCCCTGGGGTCTACTGACGAGGGCGGAGCTTGGGGGCCCTGGTGTCTACTGACGAGGGCGGAGCTTGGGGGCCCCTGGGGTCTACTGACGAGGGCGGAGCTTGGGGGCCCCTGGGGTCTACTGACGAGGGCGGAGCTTGGGGGCCCGTGGGGTCTACTGACGAGGGCGGAGCTTGGGGGCCCGTGGGGTCTACTGACGAGGGCGGAGCTTGGGGGCCCCTGGGGTCTACTGACGAGGGCGGAGCTTGGGGGCCCCTGGGGTCTACTGACGAGGGCGGAGCTTGGGGGCCCTGGTGTCTACTGACGAGGGCGGAGCTTGGGGGCCCTGGTGTCTACTGACGAGGGCGGAGCTTGGGGGCCCTGGTGTCTACTGACGAGGGCGGAGCTTTAGCGCAAGGTTTGGGACGGTTTTATTTATTTTTTTTTTTGAGATATATACAAGAGTTGTTACATTCTTGTACAGCCACTAGTACGCGTAGCGTTTCGGGCAAGTCCTTAATCCTACGGTCCCTGGAATACGATCCCCTGCCGCGAAGAATCGTTTTTTCATCCAAGTACACATTTTACTGTTGCGTTAAACAGAGGCTACAGTTAAGGAATTGCGCCCAGTAAATCCTCCCCACGGTCTTAGATTTTGGGTCTGAGGCTGGGCCATTGAGGTCTGAGGCTGAGCCATTGAGGTCTGAGGCTGGGCCATTGAGGTCTGAGGCTGGACCATTGAGTTTTGGTTAGTCTGTCATTAACAGTTTTATTCCCGTTTTCTCTTGTAACCTATTTGTTCATAATTAATATTATCCTTTGAATTATATTATAACACAAAGGCCAATATCAATAATATTGTTACTACTACTAATACAAAAAAATATTATTATTATTACTTAATAATAATACGGTTATTATTATTGTAAGGATTATGTTGATAGTAGAGATGGATAGTCTGATGGTGGACTAGGAGGTGACTCTTGAAGGGAACACTGTGATCACGAGGCTAGTGTCTGGATGGGTGACCGCTGGCCACAGCAGCTGGGTCCTGGCGCCTCTATTCATAAACATATTCGGACAGTCAATGATTTTACAGCTCATCCGTGGGCGGTAGTGGACCCCCATACCCATCCCGTGAATGGTAGTGGACCCCCCATACCCATCCCGTGGGCGGTAGTGGACCCCCATACCCATCCCGTGGGCGGTAGTGGACCCCCATACCCATCCCGTGGGCGGTAGTGGACCCCCATACCCATCCCGTGGGCGGTAGTGGACCCCCCATACCCATCCCGTGGGCGGTAGTGGACCCCCATACCCATCCCGTGGGCGGTAGTGGACCCCATACCCATCCCGTGGGCGGTAGTGAACCCCCATACCCATCCCGTGGGCGGTAGTGAACCACCATACCCATCCCATGGGCGGTAGTGGACCCCCATACCCATCCCGTGGGCGGTAGTGGACCCCATACTCATCCCGTGGGCGGTAGTGGACCCCCATACCCATACCGTGGGCGGTAGTGGGCCCCCCATACCCATCCCGTGGATGGTAGTGCCCCCCATACCCATCCCGTGGGCGGTAGTGGACCCCCATACCAATCCTGTGGGCGGTAGTGGACCCCCATACCCATCCCGTGGATGGTAGTGGGACCCCCATACCCATCCCGTGGGCGGTAGTGGACCCCCATACCCATCCCGTGGGTGGCAGTGGACCCCCATACCAATCCTGTGGGCGGTAGTAGACCCCCATACCCATCCCGTGGATGGTAGTGGGACCCCCATACCCATCCCGTGGGCGGTAGTGGACCCCCATACCTATCCCGTGGGCGGTAGTGGACCCCATACTCATCCCGTGGGCGGTAGTGGACCCCCATACCCATCCCGTGGGCGGTAGTGGACCCCCATACCAATCCCATGCGCGGTAGTGAACCCCCATACCCATCCCATGGGCGGCAGTGGAAAATATTACATAATGGGGGCTCATAATGGGGCTCAGGAACTGAACATCAAACTTTATTTACATGTCACACCCGCGACTGAGCAGCGACGGCAACACACTCGACAATAAAACCAAAAAAGGCCGGAAAATATGTCACAAAGAATTACAAAAACTGACTGAGGGGCCTTTTAAGTGGACAAGACAATACTGATGCGTTTTAATTTAAAAAATATAAATATCTTTTACTTGTATATGATAATAGAGTGAGTAGAAACCGCCTGGTAATGGTGATGTTGACAGATCTAAACACGATGGCGACCTGTGTGGGGGTCACGGATGGCATAAGGGTTTTAAACCTTGAAATATATATATGTCTAAGTGTTCCAAATGAGACAGATAGGATATGAGGATTCGTTAGAAGGATAATAGCAATAGAACAATAACATTATGCACGTTGGTGTGAGGCGTCCTACTGTAGAATGGACAGATATTCTTCCGAAATATAGAGAGAAGGAAGAGACAGTTAGTCTCGGGAATTAGAAATCGCCCTTATGGAGATTCATGGACACATTAAAACACTTAATTTCCTTTTTCTCTAGAAAGGTGACGAGTAAGGGTGACAGAAAGGTGACGAGTAAGGGTGACAGAAAGGTGACGAGTAAGGGTGACAGAAAGGTGACGAGTAAGGGTGACAGAAAGGTGACGAGTAAGGGTGACAGATAGGTGACGAGTAAGGGTGACAGAAAGGTGACGAGTAAGGGTGACAGAAAGGTGACGAGTAAGGGTGACAGAAAGGTGACGAGTAAGGCTGACATTATTCATGTCTATGCCAAGGGTGAGTGAGTGGTTATAACAAGCCGGAGATATATGAGGTGTTAACTATATCAACACAATGTATTACGGGCTCACCATAGCCCGTGCTACATGGACACTTCGTTCTGAGTAGCTAAATCTAAAACAACATCAAACGAAACAATCAACACAATTTAGTAATAATGGATAATAATCGGCAGAGGATTCAATTGTTACATTTCTTTGATTCAGGAAAGTCCTGGGGTAAATACTGGTTTGAAAATAGGGGATGATGAGTTATGAGACAAATTACCGGGTAAGATAATAGATATTTGATCCTCTGGATTGTTTCAAGCGTAGGCTAGACACATATATGTTTATGGAAGATCCACTTAGAGGCTAAGACTCCTTGTGTAGTTTAACTTCTCTTTCTTCTTCTTCTGATTATTATTACACAGAGAAATCACATTACCGTGATAAATCAATGAGAAAATCCACAGGAGCCGTAATGACGATTCGAACCTATGCACTGGGTGTTCCCAGATGCAAATTCTAGTCGACTATGTCAGGAAGACTCAGGTATCCTCGAGGGTGCAGTAGTAGGTTGCAATTCTCTTGACCATGTCGTGGTCTAGTGGTTTAGAGCGCGCATCTAGTCGTTTAGAACCCGGGTTCGAGTCCCCCTAAGCGTTCCAGTTGATGTTATCATTGATATATATCCAGCAAAGCTTGAACAAATCCACAAGGGCTGTGAGAGGATTCGAACCTGTGTCCGGGAGCATCCCAGACACATCCAGCAAAGCTTTTTCCAGCCTTGTCTGTATCTCGGACTCGCGGGTTAGGCGGGTTGCTTGGGTTAGGACGTTTCTGGTTAGGTTAGTAGGCTGGATTTGTTACGGTGTGTTGCATCCAGGGGACCGGGGGGGGGGCCACACCGTCACTGTGTGTGTGTGTGTGTGTGTGCGTGTGTGTGTGTGATGCAGGGTGTGGCCGTGTACTCAACTTGTTGAATGCACCTCACACACGCGCGAACACACACACACACACACACACACACACACACACACACACACACACACACACACACACACACACACGACGTACCTTTGGAGCTATGGAACAGAACACAAAAAAATGACCAACACAAGAAGTGATTAATTAACCAAGTCGCTTGACCATTTCCTCGTGTCGGGCTGTAGTGTGTGTGTGTGTGTGTGTGTGTGTGTGTGTGTGTGTGTGTGTGTGTGTGTGTGTGTGTGTGTGTGTGTGTGTGTCCACCACGATGAGCCTACAGGGTTGAGAGTCACGTCTACTAACCACGCCCTTCGACCATCAGTAGTTAAATGCGATTACTTATTCACTCATATTGTAGTGTGTGTGTGTGTGTGTGTGTGTGTGTGTGTGTGTGTGTGTGTGTGTGTGTGTGTGTGTGTGTGTGTGTGTGTGTGTGTGTGTGTGTGTCTTATCTAACTTTATCATTCTAAACTGAATAAGTAGGGACAAATTCTTCACCTAAATATTATATATTCTAAATATCAACTACGAATATGACACTGAAGAAGTTCTTTCAGTTACTAATTCATATATCCAATTTCCACCTATATGTCTCCTCATTCTCGTGGCCCTTGCTTGGAACATAATCTATTCAGTTTCTCTTTTGAAACTTGTATGTCGTTATCATGTCTCCCTCGCCTTTCTTTCAGTTCGGTGAGGTCCATGTCTACCTCCAGTCTTTCTTCATAGTTCAGTTCCCTCTCCTCCGGTGACGGCTTCGCTTTATACCATTCGATATTTTCAGTTTTTGAGAGTTCCATTTGAAGAGAGTAGGGGGGAGGGGGGGAGGGGGATTCCATGCCGGGACAGTGTACTGACTGGAATTACTCCTATGTCCACGTTCCTGATGGGTATCCGCATCCGGTATCGAGCCTGGCCCCGGGCTGGTCTCGGGGAGTAGAACCACCCTAGAAACCCTCTCCAGGTATGCTCTAGGTCGGCTAATCTGCCATTAAAGTTTCCGACGTAATTCTGGTGTTAGAGCTGTCTCTACCCCCCCCCCACACCCACACCCCCCCCCCCCACACCCACACCCCCCCCCCACCCACACACAAGTCTTTCTCTCTACCTGAAGTGAGGAGTTAATTGCCTCATTCAGTGCAGTTACCTGCTGACAGTAAATGGAGTAATTACTTTGATATTTGTGAATCCTGTTATGTATAAGCCAGTGTTGCCATGTGTGTGTGTGTGTGTGTGTGTGTGTGTGTGTGTGTGTGTGTGTGTGTGTGTGTGTGTGTGTGTGTGTGTGTGTGTGTGTGTGTGTGTGTGAGCCTCGGGGGCACAGGCTTGACGCCCTGGCCGCCCCTGCACGCTTGTCTGTGTCTGTCACTAGTACTTCCTTTCCTCTCAGACGGTCCAGCATCCGACATTTATCATCTCTCAGCGAAATACTTTCCCAGACTCCCGGGTGAATTTATTGGTATGAAGGGAGCACTCAGAGTGGCCTCCTTGTGCTCAAGATGTTGACAGTTTGATTACTGGTGGTTATCTTGAGAGGTTATCTTGAGAGGTTATCTTGAGATGATTTTGGTGGTTTAGTGTCCCCGCGGCCCAGTCCTCGACCACGCCTCCACCCCCAGGAAGTAGCCCGTGACAGCTGACTAACACCCAGGTACCTATTTACTGCTTGGTAACAGGGGCATCAGGGTGAAAGAAACTTTGCCCATTGTTTCTCGCCGGTGCCCGGGATCGAACCCGGGACCACAGGATCACGCGTCCAGTGTTCTGTCCGCTCAGCCACCGGCTCCCTAGTGGAAGACAAGATAAAAAGGTTCTGCAAATAAATGCCCCTAATTCATTGTGACCCATATTTAGTTTACTGTTTTTCTCAGTTTCACAAGAAAAGAAAATGTAAAAATAAAGGGTAACTCTTGATTCATTATTTTTAGAATTTTAAGTTAATTCAATTAATTAAAAATCTTGTATATCCAAAGAAGTATAAAGATTTTTTAATATTTTCTTTTTCCTGCATTTATTATTTTCATTTGCAAAGAATAAACTCAAATTAAACTTTAGTTCAAATATTTTATATATGTGCCTATGAGTGCGTCCAGGCAAGAGATGTCGCGCAGTATAAGGATTAACAGAAATCTTAAATCGTTCTTAAAGATCTCTTGTCAGTTCTGAGGCAGAGATGTGGTGTCCTCTGTCTTAGGCAGTGAGGAGCGGAGCCCCCTGTCGTGTCTCCTGACACCCGCACGCCCCCCAAGTGTTCCAGATATGTTCTTTAATCAGTTCAACTTATTGCTAACTCCTTCAGAGTGTTCTACGACTGCCTTGAAATAATTAGACGCCATTTTCACTGGCCTTGAGAGTGGTAAAGGTTAGACTGTAAGACCCACATGTTATTTGTTCACATTTACTGCACTGTAAAACCCTTCCTAATGCTTTCTAATATTTGTTGAGTATTTGTCATAACAAATAAGGAATATTTTGGAATATAATTACACGTTTAAAATTATCAGTTATTTTACTAAAGTATAGAAACATAAATACAGTATAGATGTACTATTAATGTTTATTCAGATATATTTTTGGAGAAAACCAGTAGGAGTCATGAAGAGGATTCGAACCTATGCCCAGGCACGCTCTAGACCAGATTGATTGATAAAGATCCGGCCTCCCAAGAGGTGGCACGGGCATGAATAGCCCGTAAACTCTAGACCACTATACCACGCAAGTTTATACTCAAAGATACGAAACCTGTATATGAACCCACCGCTCCCGTGCCCGGTAAATCCACTACGGGCTCACCATAGCCCGTGCTACTTGCCCGGCTCCTGTGCCAGATAAGGTACGGGCTCACCATAGCCCGTGCTACTTGCCCCGCTCCTGTGCCAGGTAAGTTACGGGCTCACCATAGCCCGTGCTACTTGCCCCGCTCCTGTGCCAGGTAAGTTACGGGCTCACCATAGCCCGTGCTACTTGCCCCGCTCCTATGCCAGGTAAGTTACGGGCTCACCATAGCCCGTGCTACTTGCCCCGCTCCTGTGCCAGGTAAGTTACGGGCTCACCATAGCCCGTGCTACTTGCCCCACTCCTGTGCCAGGTAAGTTACGGGCTCACCATAGCCCGTGCTACTTGCCCGGCTCCTGTGCCAGATAAGGTACGGGCTCACCATAGCCCGTGCTACTTGCCCCGCTCCTGTGCCAGGTAAGTTACGGGCTCACCATAGCCCGTGCTACTTGCCCCGCTCCTATGCCAGGTAAGTTACGGGCTCACCATAGCCCGTGCTACTTGCCCCGCTCCTGTGCCAGGTAAGTTACGGGCTCACCATAGCCCGTGCTACTTACCCCGCTCCTGTGCCAGGTAAGTTACGGGCTCACCATAGCCCGTGCTACTTGCCCCGCTCCTGTGCCAGGTAAGTTACGGGCTCACCATAGCCCGTGCTACTTGGAACTTATTCCGAGTAGCTGAATCTATAACAACAACAACTGTATATGATTCCTGAGTCATGGCGACTTAACTTGTGCATTTATTAAACAGTTTAAGCGCTCAGAAACACTCCGGGGAAGTCTGGAATAATAATTGGGTTAGAGAACGATCTCACAGCATTTGGAAGCTCATTTGATCTTCCATAGTGTTCATGCTTCTCTTACTCTGGGAATTAACCACAAACTAGCGTTACTAAATCAAAGTTTTTGTTGTTGTTCTTGCAGACTCAACAACAACACCCATCTGGTCTCTGAATGTTGTAAGACCTTTATTCCCTTGGATACAGAAATTTGATGATGTCTGTATCTCTAGGGAATTATAGAAAGTAGAGTTTTGCTGGATACTTTGTCACCTCGGTATCGACTCTAATGACTCGGCTGATGAGGTAGTGCTGTCATTCAACGAGCCCAGAGACAACTACCAATAGCATGTTCTGCTTTATTTGTACTGTGAAGGGAGGGAGAGAGAGCCGAGACCGAGACCGCCCAGTTTCACCAGGTTCTCTATAGTCAACCCGTCCTCAGATCAAGTCCATTCCATCCACCGGTCGACCCCAAAGACGCATTCATCAATTTTAACATTCTGTTCATTCAAAATAGCAATTTTCTTAACTATAAATTAATATTGTTATGTATTAGCATATTGTGCATATTTAGGCACTGGTTAGGTTAGGTTAGGTTAGGTTAGGTTAGGTTAGGTTAGGTTAGGTTAGCTTAGGTGTTTAGGTTCTGTTGGCGATTATTTCAACCCGTCCTCGACTCAAGTCCATTCCATCCAGCGGTCGACCCCACAGACGCATTCATAAATTTTAACATGCATTTTAACATTCAAAACAGGAATTTTCTCAAATATAAATTGATATTATAATATATTAGGACATTGTGCATGTATAGGCATAGGTTAGGTTAGGTGTTTAGGTTCTGTTGGCGATTATTTGTATTTGTAGTACGTGGGTGAAGCATTTATAGCGTTGTGGTTCGAATAAAAGTCGTCAGTGAAACACTTGTTCCGGAAGTGTTCGAACGTCAGCAGTTGTGAGTCGTGTGTAAACCGTTTTTCATTCATAAACAGGGGGCTTGGCGGGTGCATGGAATGGACTTTACCCTTTGTTTATGAGGACGGGCTGTTATATGATAGCTCCGTATGTGATAGTTTCAAAGTACATTATCATGAAATAAATCAGTGTCTAGGAGCAGGCTTCTGATGAGTTGAGGTAGAATAACAACTCTTGCTCGCAGTTTCACCAGATACCTCAGTTGACAGCCCTTATGAGCCCTAGTCTTAGTTTAAAAAAGATAGACAGATATAGTCAAACTTTCCCAATCGCTTCTGTCGTTCCGCGAGAATTGAACCCGGAACGTTGCGGTTGTTTTCATAGAGCGGGGACTACTGCGCCACAGGAGCCTATGCAAGGGTAGATACTTTCAACAATTATTTCCACGTTATCAAACACGACGTTTGAGACTCGGACGCGGGAACAATGATTAGTCCGCTGTGTTTCTGCCACACCGGACGGCCTCGTGGCCTCGTGATGTCAATTAAATTTCTCCATTATTTGATGCCACTGTCGGCCCCACAACGCCCCGGGCAGTGCCACTGGCGGCCCCACAACACCCCGGGCAGTGCCACTGGCGGCCCCACAACACCCCGGGCAGTGCCACTGGCGGCCCCACAACACCCCGGGCAGTGCCACTGGCGGCCCCACAACACCCCGAGCAGTGCCACTGGCGGCCCCACAACGCCCCGGGCAGTGCCACTGGCGGCCCCACAACACCCCGGGCAGTGCCACTGGCGGCCCCACAACACCCCGGGCAGTGCCACTGGCGGCCCCACAACACCCCGGGCAGTGCCACTGGCGGCCCCACAACACCCCGGGCAGTGCCACTGGCGGCCCCACAACACCCCAGGCAGTGTACACTGGCGGCCCCACAACGCCCCGGGCAGTGCCACTGTCGGCCCCACAACACCCCGGGCAGTGCCACTGGCGGCCCCACAACACCCCGAGCAGTGCCACTGGCGGCCCCACAACACCCCGAGCAGTGCCACTGGCGGCCCCACAACACCCCGAGCAGTGTACACTGGCGGCCCCACAACACCCCGGGCAGTGCCACTGGCGGCCCCACAACACCCCGAGCAGTGCCACTGGCGGCCCCACAACACCCCGAGCAGTGTACACTGGCGGCCCCACAACACCCCGAGCAGTGCCACTGGCGGCCCCACAACACCCCGGGCAGTGCCACTGGCGGCCCCACAACACCCCGGGCAGTGTACACTGTCGGCCCCACAACACCCCGGGCAGTGCCACTGGCGGCCCCACAACACCCCGAGCAGTGTACACTGGCGGCCCCACAACACCCCGGGCAGTGCCACTGGCGGCCCCACAACACCCCGAGCAGTGCCACTGGCGGCCCCACAACACCCCGGGCAGTGCCACTGGCGGCCCCACAACACCCCGGGCAGTGTACACTGTCGGCCCCACAACACCCCGGGCAGTGCCACTGGCGGCCCCACAACACCCCGAGCAGTGTACACTGGCGGCCCCACAACACCCCGGGCAGTGTACACTGGCGGCCCCACAACACCCAGGGCAGTGTCCACTGGCGGCCCCACAACACCCAGGGCAGTGTACACTGGCGGCCCCACAACACCCCGGGCAGTGCCACTGGCGGCCCCACAACGCCCCGGGCAGTGCCACTGTCGGCCCCACAACACCCCGGGCAGTGCCACTGGCGGCCCCACAACGCCCCGGGCAGTGCCACTGGCGGCCCCACAACACCCCGGGCAGTGCCAGAGCTCCAAGATGACTCAAAGATCTCTCCCGTCAAAATTCCTAATTCATATTTTGTTGCAAACGTTCCTTAGTGACTCGGGTTTATTTAATATATCTGAGACTAGTTAATTTTTCTTTCGTATAATGGCTATCAGCAGTATAGAAGTTCTTCTATTTTACTTTTATCTTAACTGATGCTATAAAGCCGCTCTGGCTTAACAATTTCTTCTAACAAGTACTTCCGCATCAACAACAGGTAAGTAGATCACGAGGACGAGATATGTAGAATTTTAGATTTTAAAACCACTTATTAAATAAACAAATCCACAAGGGCCGCGACGAGGATTCGAACCTGCGTCCGAGAGCGTCCACGTATAAACAGATCTCACTTCAACATGGCAAAGACTGTAGCAAGACCATCTACCTCTGTGGTGTAGGGAAGAGGGAGTCCCGCCAGGCGTCACGGGAGGCCCCCATCACACAGCCCCGCTCCCACAAGGCCTCCTTCATCGTATATCTTAACGCCCCTCAAGGTCTCCGGCCTAGTCATGACCATCAACGTAATTTCTAATACTGTGAGGGAGAGAGACCCGTGCTACGGGCTCAGCCGGGGCGCTCCCCCCGGGCACATGATGGGCTCACAGGGGCGCTTCCCCCGGGCACATGATGGGCTCACAGGGGCGCTACCCCCCGGGCACATGATGGGCTCACAGGGGCGCTACCCCCCGGCACATGATGGGCTCACAGGGGCGCTACCCCCCGGGCACATGATGGGCTCACAGGGGCGCTACCCCCCGGGCACATGATAGGCTCACAGGGGCGCTACCCCCCGGGCACATGATGGGCTCACAGGGGCGCTACCCCCCGGGCACATGATGGGCTCACAGGGGCGCTACCCCCCGGGCACATGATGGGCTCACAGGGGCGCTACCCCCCGGGCACATGATGGGCTCACAGGGGCGCTACCCCCCGGGCACATGATGGGCTCACAGGGGCGCTACCCCCCGGGCACATGATGGACGCTGTCTATAAGAGGCGCGCGACGGACGCTCACCACATATACATCTACTAGACCAACTACCAGAAATTCAAATCCTAAACAAGGATGAACCCGCCCACATCCAAGGAGGTAGAACTGGACGTTACCTTCACTTCAGCCTCCACCATCTGGTCACCATTTGGTCCTGGAGACATCTCCCGTCACGCAGGGTGCAGTCGCACCTCCACAGATCTCCAGTATTAGCTCTTGATACTGGTAATGGCTCAAAAGGGCCACCACTTACGGGCTATTCATGCCCGTGCCACCTTTTGGGTGGCTTAATCTTCATCATCACTTCAGCCTCCCTCAGAGATGCAGCAGCATGGTCAGTTGAGCCCACACTCACAAGCGACCACTATGGGCTCCACATTGATCTAAACTTGGATTTACCCACCTAAGCTCCACCTACACCTACACCTACACCTCCATCAGAATCCTGGAACTTCGCTCTAGCAAAATAGGACCGTTTTCAAAACTTTATCTCAGAGTGGCATAAAAACTATGTTGTTCCCGAAAATATTAATTAGACAGAACAAGATTTTGTCAAAGCAATTCAAAGTGCAGCCAACCACTCAATTCCACTGAAAAAAACAGTGCACCAGACACTACAAAGATCACTGGTACTATTGCGAACGTGTCAAAGAACTCAACCATAGACTCAACAGCACAAGAAAGCTATAGAAAAAGCAGCCAAGTGACCGCAACAGGACTTTACTTTGTGAGGTCAAGGAACATGTGCATCAAGAGACCAGGATAATCAAAGAACAAAAGTGGCTGGAATGGTGTTCATGTCTAAATGAACACACCTCACTTAGATGTGGTAGGCCTAGGAATATTTAAGTATGTTTTTTAGCTTCATTTTGTCCAACTTTATAAAGTGAATAGTACAAAGTTCTACTATCTAATTGCTTACAGTGGCAATCTTTATGCTATGGCTCACATAGTCGCAAAAACTACTATCTAAACAGGAGAATGGGTTGAAATAAAACACCTAAAGCCCCACAGCCTAAGGATCCTCAACAGGAAGCCGAAGTACTTGCAACGAAATTTGCAGAAAGAGCAGCCGGTAATCCACTTGGTTGTTGATTGGTGGTTGTGACTTTTTGATGTGTAGGGGCCTCGCTGATGTCCAGTCTTCTATTAACTCGACATCATCGAGGCACTACACATCCAAAAGTCACGACCAGCAATCAACAACCAGTTGATAACACATAATTACATTCTACCCACTTCAAGACCCCGACCCAACACAGAGACAGTAGCAGCAGGAACATAAGCTGGTTATGTTCATGCATGTAATAACCTATTAATATCCCTTATGTTTCATCCACTTGTTCATCTCAATCACGTCCTGTACCACCTCACCCCAAGAGAATATAAGCCTTTGCAGATGCATGGCAAATGGGGTGCTACTTGCCCCGCTCCTGTGCCAGGTAAGTAACGGGCTCACCATAGCCAGTGCTACTTGGAACTTCTTCCGAGTAGCTGAATCTATAACAAGAACAAGAGCATGGCAAATGCATGGGCTCACTACACAACACTACACTACACTACACAACACTACACTACACAACACTACACTACACTAAACTACACTACACTACACTACACTACACTACACTACACTACACTACACTACACTACACAACACTACACTACACTACACTACACTACACTACACTACACAACACTACACTACACAACACTACACTACACTACACTACACTACACTACACTACACTACACTACACTACACTACACAACACTACACTACACTACACTACACAACACTACACTACACAACACTACACTACACAACACTACACAACACTACACTACACTACACTACACTACACAACACTACACTACACAACACTACACAACACTACACTACACTACACTACACTACACTACACTACACTACACTACACTACACTACACTACACTACACTACACAACACTACACTACACAACACTACACTACACTACACTACACTACACTACACTACACTACACAACACTACACAACACTACACTACACTACACTACACTACACTACACTACACTACACTACACTACACAACACTACACTACACTACACTACACTACACTACACATACTACACTACACTACACTACACTACACTACACTACACTACACTACACTACACTACACTACACAACACTACACTACACTACACTACACTACACTACACATACTACACTACACTACACTACACTACACTACACTACACTACACTACACTGCACTACACTACACTACACTACACTACACTACACTACACAACACTACACTACACTACACTACACTACACTACACTACACTACACTACACTACACTGCACTACACTACACTACACTACACTACACTACACTACACTACACTACACTACACTACACTGCACTGCACTACACTACACTACACTACACTACACTACACTACACTACACTGCACTACACTACACTACACTACACTACACTACACTACACTACACTGCACTACACTACACTACACTACACTACACTACACTACACTACACTACACTACACTACACTACACTGCACTACACTACACTACACTACACTACACTACACTACACTACACTACACTGCACTACACTACACTACACTACACTACACTACACTACACTACACTACACTGCACTACACTACACTACACTACACTACACTACACTACACTACACTACACTACACTGCACTACACTACACAACACTACACTACACTACACTACACTACACTACACTACACTACACTACACTGCACTACACTACACTACACTACACAACACTACACTACACATACTACATAGACATTTCGTTCTGAGTAGCTAAATCTAAAGCAACAACAACAGTATGATAAATTTGTCTTTGATAATGTAAGGAGTGCCTTGCGAAACGCATCCCTTGGCGTCACACCATAATATAGTGTGAAAATGAACTTTGAAGGGTTAATTTTTTTAAACCTTCCTCGAAAGTGAATATTTGTGTTAGAATCATTAATCCTACCTTTTCGGTCATATTCAACAACATATATCTACAAGAAAGACTGCTACCCAAATATACTAATATTTATAATATAGGTATATATATGAAACAATGTGAAAAGATGATTGATATACAGTTCAGTTTGGTCTTTCTTAAAATACACAACTCCCCTGAACAGTACCAATGACGAGGAGCGCCACGGGTGTGTAGGGTGACCAGGGCCGGATGCCCCAGAGTGAGAGGTGGAGCCAAGAGAGAACTCGCTGAAGGTGAAGGAGGTAACCCAACTGAATGAAGACCGGACAGGTTGAACTGCATAATATCTAATGAAGAAGTAAGGAATCAAGTACAGGCGATGAGTCACAGTAACGTGGCTGAAGTAGTTTGACCAGACCACACACTAGAAGGTGAAGGGACGACGACGTTTCGGTCCGTCCTGGACCATTCTCAAGTCCAGGACGGACCGAAACGTCGTCGTCCCTTCACCTTCTAGTGTGCGGTTTGGTCAAAGGAATCAAGTCGTGGAATTAAACAGAATAAAGGCCATGGGGCCTAGAGCAGGTCTCACCTTGGGTGTTGAGAGGAGCTGAAGCCCTACGCAGGTCCTCGCCACAACATACAAGTCACTGAGGGTAGCAGAGCCAACAGGTACCTGGAGGACAGCCAACGTCCTGCCGCTCTCTATAAAAAAGGAGACATACAACAGGCGCTAACTATTGGCTGGGGGCCCCTAACTGGCATGCAGTGGGAGACATACAGCAGGCGGTGACTACAGGCCGGGGCCCCTAACTGTCATGCAGTGGGAGACATACAGCAGGCGGTGACTACAGGCCGGGGCCCCTAACCAGCATACAATGGAAGGTGCTGGAGAGGATAGTACGAAATATAACAGGAAAAACATTAGCAGGAGCAGGAGCGCCGGAGCAGTGAGGGCCGACTGCCTGGCGAAGTAGACCCTTCTACCGTGTGATGACGGAGGGTGAGGCAGGGTGCACAAGGCGGGTGCGACCAGACGGCCTCTGACTCTGCCGCATGGAAGTCACCCATTCAATTGGGAAATAGGTGAGAATGACAGCGGATGCTCTAGCAGGTAAAGTAGTCCAAGTCAGAGTGACGGGGAGTCCTCAGACCAGCGGAAACTGGCTGAGTTCCCCAGAAGTCAGTACCTTGACGTATCCTATTCCTGTTATAAATGAATCATCTACCAGGTGATGGTGCTACATAGCCTTACCGGTTTGGTGCCTTCTATTGATAATTACTTACTTACTACCAGATGGGATAGATGCTTTATCGATTATCTGAGATGATGAAACACTATTGGAAAGAATACTTACAAGGGAGGTGTGCAAGAAGCTGCAAGGAGGTGTGCAAGAATGAGATGAACTACAAGGAAGGTGCAGACCGTGAGTCACACCGACGTGTCCGGAACTCACTCAACTAACCCACACGGACCAGAACAAAACAACTGACGACGTATCGGGCCGCCGCGGTCATTAATGGTCCACAACGGACCGAAACGTCGCAGTCATTAATTTTCAGATGAGTGGGTTCGATGTCTGCAAGAATGGTTTGCCAAGAAGCCGCTAGAGTTTAGTTGCGGTAATTGCAAGATGTGAGAGCTTGGGAAAGGAGGCGCATGCAATGCACCGAGAGGTCAAGGAACAAAGAGACCTGAGGACTGACATCAACCTAGGTAACATCAGCGGCACATGCAGGGTTCAGCAAAGGTAAAGGACTACCTTCAGTAGTCTGAACATACAGTCACTGAGAACGGTTGTACACCACGTACGTCAGACCAACTCTTGGCTGTCCTTTCAAAAGTATATAAGTAGACTCCAGTAAGTTACAAATACAGCAGTCGACTGAATGATGAGGGACGAAATACCAGACTTTAGGTCCAGTTATCGGAGGCGTAGATGGTACACAGAGGCTGAGGAACTACTCACTTCGTCACTGAGGTGAGGGGACACAAGAACCCGGTGAGGGGGCACAACAACCCGGTGAGGGGACACAACAACCCGGTGAGGGGACACAACAACCCGGTGAGGGGACACAAGAACCCGGTGAGGGGACACAACCAACGCTCCACTCTGATGACCAGACCACACACTAGAATGTGAAGGGACGACGACGTTTCGGTCCGTCCTGGACCATTCTCAAGTCGTCGTCCCTTCAGTCCCTTCAGTCGATTGTGAAGATCATTCACAATCGACTTGAGAATGGTCCAGGACGGACCGAAACGTCGTCGTCCCTTCACATTCTAGTGTGTGGTCTGGTCATCATACTTTAGCCACGTTATTGTGACTCAACGCTCCACTCTGTTACAATGATCAGAAGAGACAAACTTCAGGAGGAGGAGGAAGAAGAAGAAGGAATACACATCAAACAGAGGCCAAAAAAAAAGGAAGACTTACAAGCAAGCTTTAATTAGTGTGTTAACGACTGAACCGTATACCAGCTCCCAGTAACAAGAGAAGTGATAACCCCAAATAAGAGAGTGACAAGTACTGAAGTAACAGCAGGCAACAGACAGTTGTGTGAACGACCAGACAGCATATCACCATTAATGGTGAAGTAGCAGCACGAGTCCTCGCCATGCCTCTAACATTAAGCTTTAATGATTCACGGACGAGAGGGAGTTACTCACCAGCTGCAAGAAGGCGAATGGTGATGTTGGCAGATGATACAAAACTAACAAGAAGGAGTCAGAACAGAGTAAGATTGTCAAATACTTCAAGAAATTCATTCTGTGAAGTTGGTCCGATGAATGGCTACTGGAATTCAATGCCAGTAAGTGTAGGGTGACGAAATTGGGGACA
The DNA here is from genome assembly GCF_040958095.1 of Procambarus clarkii. Lineage (NCBI taxonomy): Eukaryota > Metazoa > Arthropoda > Malacostraca > Decapoda > Cambaridae > Procambarus > Procambarus clarkii. Next base: position 27,074,243 of record NC_091167.1, read on the forward strand.
TTATAGGATACCAGAAGGACGGTATAAAATAAAAGTGAACCACTTCTCTAAAACAATAACAGGAGCAGAACTAGGATAGGATATAACCATTACCCAAGGAGCACACACAGCTAGGGTAACATCATCGGATGTCTCTACATTAGAAAACATAAGAACAGCCTTTATAAATCTTAGAACACTGTACACCACCTACGTGAGACCAGTCTTAAAGTGTGCAGCCCTCGCCTAAAAACCACATAAGAAAGCTTAAAAAAGTACGAAGTTCTGCCACTTGGCTGGTACCAGAATTACACGGAATGAGCTGCAAGGAAAGGCTTGAGAAGATGAACTTAACAACGCTAGAAATGGAACAAATGGAGGAGACATGATGGAGGCATACAAAATATTCAGGTGGAAAAGAGGATATGATCAAATAGATTTTGATCGTGAGTTATTACATTAGGAGACCGATGGCTAGAATCACTGAGACTTTCAGTATATTCCACTAAGTGACGACCTTAGCAGTTTGTATTCACCAAGTTGTATTCACCTAGTTGTGCTTGCAGGGGTTGAGCTCTGCTCTTTCGGCCCGCCTCTCAACTGTTACTAACTAATAACTAATTTTTTCCCCACACATACACACCTCCAGGAAGCAGCCCGTAACAGCTGTCTAACTCCCAGGTACCTATTTACTGCTAGATAACAGGGGCATCAGGGTGAAAGAAACTTTGCCCATTTGTTTCTGTCATCACCAGGGATCGAACCCGGACCCTAGGATTACGAGTCCAGAGCGCTGTCCACTCAACTATTAGGCCTCTGTGTGTGTGTGTGTGTGTGTGTGTGTGTGTGTGTGTGTGTGTGTGTGTGTGTGTGTGTGTTAGAAAGATATGTAGTAGATATGATAGAAGAGAAATAGGTCAGGAGTCAGTACATTAGACAACCGACGGCTGAAAGGCGGGGTCCAGGAGCTAGCAGCTCGATACTACAGGCACATATAGTAAACCACAACCCGTCCTCACACTAGGCTGGTTAAAGCAGCGGCCGTCCTCCCCAGACGCATTCATCAATTATTAACATATTCTGTATTAAACATTGGTTTGTTTTCATATAAATTAATATTTTTATACATAAAAATTCTATGTATAGTTAGGCATAGGTTAGGTTAGGTGTTTAGGTTCTGTTGGCGATTATTTGTATTTGTAGTACGTGGGTGAAGCATTTATAGCGTTGTGGTTCGAACAAAAGTCGTCAGTGAAACACTTGTTCCGGAAGTGTTCGAACGTCAACAGTTGTGAGTCGTGTGTAAACCGTTTTTCCAGCCCGTCCTCCGAACAAAGACCCAAAAGTATTTCCATGCACCCGCCAACCCCCCAGGTGTTTATGAATAAAAAACGGTTTACACACGACTCACAACTGATATCGTTCGAACACTTCCGGAACAAGTGCTTCACTGACGACTTTTGTTCGAACCAGAACGCTGTAAATGCTTCACCCACGTACTACAAATACAAATAATCGCTAACAGAACCTAAACACCTAACCTAACCTAAATATGCACAATAAGCTAATATATTATAATATTAATTTATATTTGAAAAAATTCCTGTTTTGAATGAATAGAATATTAAAACTGATGAATGCGTCTGTGGGGTCGACCGCTGGATGGAATGGACTTGAGTCGAGGATGGGTTGACTATAAACAATTCCTAAATCATCGCGACCAAAACTCCTTCCCGGACCTTAGCTAGGTTTAACTTTGCATTAAACCACAAGGTATTACCATATTTTTAATGAAAAATTTAACTTTCCATTTCTTTAATTTTGAGAAAAACCCATTTATTATTATACCGCGTGAACGATTCATTTAACTCATTGGTTGTCTGCTGTGTCAGTCAAAAAGTGAACTTGTTAAAACCTACGTCAGTCAGTATATGACCTGCAGCTGGGGCAGGAGCAGCTTGGGCAGTATGGGTGGCCGTAGTGCAGGAAATCAGCTGACTAGTCAAAACATAAACAAACCAGCGAGCACGTGACTTGACTCTCACACAATAACGGAGAAAAAACACGAAAATGTCCACTTATTTACAGGTAATGTTATATATCTTTTGTGTGTTTGTATATGTGCGGGTGACTTATCTATAAGACAAGGACTCTCTTGTGTCGTGGACTCTCAGACTCTCACGACGTGGACTCTCGCGACTGGGAACCTTAGACGGCTCTGGGTCGCACAAATTATCAATTTATGGATGTTGAATCCGAGCGATATGACACTCGTTTTTCTGGTCTGTGATCTCAGGCACGAACCCATTACATGCTCGAGGTATTGCCAGGAAATGTGCGCCTCGCTGTCAAGATGATGAGGAGCTGCAGGTGGAGGAGGGGGAAGGGAGAGAGACGGAAGGAAGAGGGAAGAAGAGAAATACGGAGGGAAGAAAGAATGTACACATAATCACATACATGTACACACACACACACATGTACATTCATACAAACACATACAAAGAGGCTCTTATCTATTGATAAACAGCCCCTACAAGGTACTCTAAAGAAATATAAGACCAGTTACCCACCTAGAGAGAACTAAGCATGTCAGTTACCCCCCTAGAGAGAACTAGGCATGTCAGTTACCCCCCTAGAGAGAACTAGGCATGTCAGTTACCCCCCTAGAGAGAACTAGGCATGTCAGTTACCCCCCTAGAGAGAACTAGGCATGTCAGTTACCCCCCTAGAGAGAACTAAGCATGTCAGTTACCCACCTAGAGAGAACTAAGCATGTCCGTTACCCACCTAGAGAGAACTAAGCATGTCAGTTACCCACCTAGAGAGAACTAGGCATGTCAGTTACCCACCTAGAGAGAACTAAGCATGTCAGTTACCCACCTAGAGAGAACTAAGCATGTCAGTTACCCACCTAGAGAGAACTAGGCATGTCAGTTACCCACCTAGAGAGAACTAGGCATGTCAGTTACCCACCTAGAGAGAACTAGGCATGTCAGTTACCCCCCTAGAGAGAACTAGGCATGTCAGCAAACATCAACATGGCCTTAGGTATGGTAAATCTTCCCTGATAAACCTTTGTTCTATTGTACGAAAATAAGGAAATTACAGAGAAGATCGGGCAGATTGCGTATTCCTGGACTGCCAAAAAGCCTTTGATACAGTAGCTCACAAGAGATTACTACACCAACTAAGGAGCAGTAAGTAGAACACTGGGGTAAGGAGTTTCTTAACAAACAAGAGTCTGAGAGTAAGAGTGAGAGCGAGAACTCTCAGTGTTGTAGCCGTAACAAGTCAACCTGTCCTCCTACAAAGAACGTCGCTTTTTGCTCGTAGGCGTTACATAAGACCAAAAATCGTCGTACTAGAAAATGGAAGCGGCTCGCGAAAGTGACGTACTAGCCCGTTTTCTGTTTTGGGTCCTCTGGTAGGTTAGGACAGGACACTTTAAATTGACCGATTTCATGACGTTGGGGAACCTTAGGAAGACGGGCTAAACGAGCGGAGTACCTCAAGAAGAGCAGCTGGGACCCATACTATTTCTTACTTATGTTAATGAACTATCTACAGGGGTTGAAATCTTACATGTCCATGTTTGCAGACGATGCAAAACTAATGAGGAGAGTTGCGACAGATAAGGACTGTAAGAATATGCAAGATGACTTAAGCAACCTGCAGAACTGGTCCGAGAAATGGCTAATGGATTTCAAAACCAGTAAGTGTATGGTGATGGAAATGGGAACAGGTGACAGAAAATCTAGAGGAATAAAGATAATGAAGGGAAACTACCTCCTTGTAACGACTAGAGAAAATGACCTGGAAGTGGAGATAACTCTCACCCTAACTCCGGAGACACCCATAGACAGGATAACATCAGCAGCATGCTCTACGCTAGCAAAAGTCAGAACATCATTCAGGAACCTAAATACGGAGGCATTCAGATCTCTGTACACCACCTACATGAGACCAATTTATGAACATTCCGCCCCATCTTGGAGCCCCCATCTAAAAATGACTTGAAGAAACTCATAAAGGTTAAGAAGCTTGCAACGAGGCTGGTCCCAGAATTGCGAGAGATGGGGTACGAAGAAAGACTGAAAGAACTAGACCTGACGACGCAATGAGAGAGGAGAAAAACTGGGAAGACATGATGTACACATAATCACATACATGTACACACACACACACATGTACATACATACAAACACATACAAAGAGGCTCTTAACTATTATAATATAACAAGTAAATATAACAAAAAAATGAGTCAGGAGTCATTACATTATATAACCATCGGGCAGGCGGGGCCCGAGAACTAAAGCTCAGTCCCGCATACACAAATAATTGAGTACAAACACACAGGTATGACCATCCACTCAGCTCAGGAACCTGTGTATTAACCGATTGAAAATTCAGAGCCGGACCCCAGGAGCTGCAACTCGCCCCGTGGGAGGCACCAGTCAGGGCCCCCGGGGAGGTGAGCCACACACAGGGTCCGGGGCCACCTCTGAGGGCCCATAAAAGTATTTAACACCGCGTTCACCAGACCTTAATGTTTTTATCTTCAAAGTGGATTTGCTAACGGTTCTATCTGCTAGCAGGTGTGTGTGCTAGCAGGTGTGTCTGCTAGCAGGTGTGTGTGTGCTAGCGATTGTGTCTGCTAGGAGTTGTGTCTACCAACATTGTGTCTACTACCAGGTGTGTGTGCTAGCAGGTGTGTCTGCTAGCAGGTGTGTGTGTGTGCTAACGATTGTGTCTGCTAGGAGTTGTGTCTACCAACACTGTGTCTGCTAGCAGGTGTGTGTGTGTGCTAGTGATTGCGTCTGCTAGCAGTTGTGTCTACCAACACTGTGTCTGCTAGCAGGTGTGTGTGTGCTAGTGATTGCGTCTGCTAGCAGTTGTGTCTACCAACACTGTGGTTGCCAGCAGTTCTGTCCACTAGCAATTGTGCCTGCCAACGGTTGTGGGTATCATCAATCATGTCTAACATCAGTTGATGCCAACAGTTGAAACTGACATCAGCTGTTGGCAATAGTTTTGTGACATCAGATGTTGGTGATAGTTGTGTTTGCAGCCGATAGCGAATCTTGTAACTGAAAAGTTTTTCCCAAACAAACGATTATTGGCTTACTCTCTGAGGCGGCGTTGAAGTTTCCACCAAGGATGAACGCGCGGCAACTTAGTTCCCACTTTTGAAAAAAGATAAAGCCTTGGGAATGAACATAAGTCGAGATCTAGAACACCAGAGGAACAGCTGAATAACGATGCTGGCAACCGTCCAGGTTATCCTTCAAGAACTGGGACGAAGATCTCTACAGAGCGCTGTCTACCTCCTTCCTGAGACCCCATTATAAATGTTGCCCCCGGCCTGGAACTCCTGTTTAAAGAAACACAAAAATAAAACTAGAATAGGTCTAAAAACATGCAACAAGGCTCGTTCCTGAGCTATGAAGAAAGACTGAAGAAGAAAGAAAGACTGAAGAAGAAAGAAAGGAAGAAGAAAGACTGAAGAAGAAAGACCTGTGAGGTCCAAAGAGGGAAATGGACCTCACTACACTGGAGGAAATAAGGAATATCTTAGCGACTTGCAAGTTTCTAAGGAGAATTGACACAGTAGACAGAAGAATATTCAGTGTGAGTCACAGACGAACACGGGCATATATTTGGCAACTGGAAACACAAATGAGTCACAGAGATGTCAGAAGTTGTTGTTGTTGTTGTTTCAGATTTAGCTACTCAGAACGAAGTGTCCATGTAGCACGGGCTATGGTGAGCCCGTAAAGATGTCAGAAGAAACTCTTTTAATCTCAGAGCCGTAAATGTAGCGGAACGGACAAGATAAGAAAGTTGTCGAGACCAATTCGATACAGTTTTAAATGTATAAACACGATAAGAAAACCGAGTAAAACAACTCACTGTATTGAACTAATGCTGGTGGAAAGGCGGAGCTTAACAGCTGATGCTCTATACTGCAAGCACAGCTAGGTGAGTGCACACATTGTCATGTAGCGCAGTGGGCTAAGTTGTCGGCTAACATCCGATAATCGTAGGATCAATCCCCGCGGATGGACTGAAGGATTTAGGCAACATTTCCTTTCACCTGAAGCCTCTGTTCACCCCACAGATTATTAGGAAATAGACATATATATTGTGAGCTGCGTCCTGAGTTGTGTAAGCCACATACAGTAGATATGATAGAGAAAATAGGTCAAAAGTCAGTATTTCAAGCGTTCAATGACTGGAAGGCGGGGTCCAAGAGCTCACAGTTCGATCCTGCAAGCAGAAATAGGGGGAACTCCCCATCCTCCCCCTCCACACACACACAGACTCTAATGGTTGACCAAAGTCCAATCATGGACATCCCCCTTAGCCAGTCCAGCAGGCGGAGCAGGGCGGCTCACCTCTGGTAATTGGGGGGGAGCTAAGGATAGGACCTGACCTTTATTTTAGGGCGGGTGAGCAGTACCAGGGAAGTACCAGACGGAGACCTTCAACCAGTGCCCTTTGACCCCTCAAGGCCCTGCCTTATGACCTTTTGCCTTGCAACGTCGCATTGCATCGTGAACTAGGAAGTTGTGGAGCGACATACCAAAGAATTATATCACAGATGTCGACTTTGAAATTCCTGCCAAAGCGGTGTTGTCACAGGTGTTATCTTACACAAGTATCTATACCCTGTAAACCGCGTCACGGTAATCATATTACAAGTGTCGACTGTGAACTGTCTTTCGATGTACTGTGTAACGGTTTTTGATAAGGTTATCTGCATGACTAAATATCACAAGTGTAGTTTTTATTAAGGTATATACCTGAATGTTGGCTGAAGAGAAAGGCTGCAAGAACGCATAAGCCATATATCACTAAGAACCCTAAATGACCCGACCAGGATTCGAACCCATGCCGCTCAAGATGACCTTTAGACGTACACAGTACTGTGACCACCTCGCCAATTGTCTAAAAATACAATACTCAGACGCACCGACGACCGTAGGCGGCTTCCTGCGCCTGAGGCTGTGTTCCTTCAGGAGCTGACACCAGTAATCAACATCCACATGAATTCGACTTCGAGCATACAAGTGTTCGATGTTCCTCCATTGACCCCAGAGGGAAGATGGAAGACCTGGCGGACAGCTAGAAGCCAGAGTCGGGCAACAATCGGGAAACGTTGTTGCTTGAGTCTACGTTGCTCCCTAGGTAACCTAAGGAGCACACTCTATCTTCCGGTGCTCCCTACGGTTAAGGAGATCAGGTGAATCTTAGAGTGAGGTGTCCCCACTCTTATAAAGTCTTGATTTCTCCTTGTGTGCGGGACGGCACCGCTCCTGTGCCAGGTAAGTCCACTCCGGTCTCACCATAGCCCGTGCTATTTGCCCCGCTCCTGTGCCAGGTAAGTTACGGGCTCACCATAGCCCGTGCTACTTGGAACTTGTTCCGAGTAGCTGAATCTATAACAACACAACAACAACTTGTGTGCGCTGGGCAGCAGTTTACACTTCCAACCATGAAGCTTACTGGAGCATGAATAGTGGGTGCTCAACATTGCAGACAGAATTATATGCCCTGAAGGAGGCCATAAACTATATAATTGAGAATAATTTACATGATGTCATCATTCATACCGACTCTAAGTCTTCGCTCCAGGCATTGTTATCCAGTCAGCACAGAGATAATATACAACTCCTCACAGAAATCCAACATATAGGAAAAGAAGCCCATAACCTAGGGCTGTCAATCACCCTAAATTGAATACCAAGTCACATTAACATAGACGGTAATGAAAAGACAGACTCGCTAGCAAAAACTGTCACTGCTCTATCTGTTGTACAGGTTCAAATACCTCCAAGTTTTTCACAGATTAAGGAGCAAATCAAGAAAATACTCCCAACTATCAAAAGTCGCCACAGAGCTAAAGTAGCGGAAGGAAGATCCACTGCGATATGGTACGAACAAGCCACTGGGTACTACTCTTTCAAGCCTGACAAAAAGATATCCAGAGGCATTGCAGCAGCCATACACAGACTCAGACTTGGTTACAAGTGCTGCTGGGAGGTAATGAACCCAATAGTTAAAGAGTGTCATATCTGCGGAACAGAAGCAGAGGCGCCACTATTGCACTACTTACTGGACTGTGAAGCTACTGAAGCCCTGCGCATCAAACTCAACATTAATCCAACGACAGCAGCTGCATTACATGCACATTCCACAGCCACCACAATGATTAGAAAAGCCGTTAAAGAATGGGACTCACTAGTGAACATTCTGCACCTGCATCCGCCTCCAAGATAATGTTATTAAAACACGACTAAAACAGAAGCGAAAAAGAAACAGGGAAAAAGGAGGAAACCCCACTCCTATTTAAAACTTAGACCCAAATATCACAGTAACAAGGTTATCGCGAATAACCGAACTAAATTACGGGCTCACTATAGCCTGTATTATATGGACATTTCGTTCTGAGTAGTTAAATCTAAAACGACAACAACAACACCCATTGTAAGCTTCTCCTTATCAGTTAAACAGTGTATTCTTACGGGCTATTCATGCCCGTGCCACCTCTTGGGTGGCTTAATCTCTATCAATCAATCAGAGTGTATTCCTGAAGATGTTACATTGCTGAGGAAACGTCAGCAATGTGACATCGTCTCTCTCTCTCTCTCTCTCTCTCTCTCTCTCTCTCTCTCTCTCTCTCTCTCTCTCTCTCTCTCTCTCTCTCTCTCTCTCTCTCTCTCTCTCTCTCTCATACACAGGTGGAAACTTAGTACCCAGATGAGCCACAGAGACGTTAGAAAGATTTTTTTCAGTGTCAGAGTAGTTAATAAATGGAATGCACTAGGAAGTGATGTGGTGGAGGCTGACTCCATACACAGTTTCAAATGTAGATATGATAGAGCCCAGTAGGCTTAGGAATCTGTACACCAGTTGATTGACAGTTGAGAGGCGGGACCAAAGAGCCAAAGCTCAACCCCCGCAAGCACAACTAGGTGAGTACACACACACACACACACACACACACACACACACACACACACACACACACACACACACAGACACACAGACACACACACACACACACACACACACAGACACACAGACACACACACACACACAGACACACACAGACACACACACACACACACACACACACACACACACACACACACACACACACACACACACACACACACACACACACACAGTGTGGGTGTGTCTGGAGCGGGTGTGGGTGTGAGGCAGGAACAGGGACACGGAGGCACTCACACCAAATACCACACCCTGATGACCCAGGAATTTCTGCCTCGATAACTCAGAGTCACTTGTGTCCACAGGCCGCAAGCCACACCCACACACACCTGCCCTGACACCCCCCCACACACACCTGCCCTGACACCCCCCACACACCTGTCATGACACCCCCAAACACCTGACCTGACGCACACACATCAATCCCGCCGTCCCAGTACTCACAAACTCGGGCGTGGGTGGATTGTAGTGCAACATACCAGGGCGGGCGTGGGCGGGGAGTAGTGGGTGTACTGTGGAAGGCTTGGGTGTAGCCCCATATATGCGTACTGTTTAGAAATTGATGGGGTGAGTGTGTCGTGTCGTTTGAAGGGGGAGAGGGTGTCATATGTGTGTGTGAGGGGGCAGTTTGTGGGGGTCCAGGTGTGTGAGAGAGGGGGAGGGGTGGTGGTGGTAGCCCCAGTTTGAGGGGGTGTGGTGTGTGGGGGGGGGGGGTAGGTGTGTGTGGATCCATGGGTGTGGTCATTCAACAACCTTGGTGAAGCTTGACCCTTCCTGCCTATCGGTCTCTGCCACCTGCCCTGCTGGTGGTGGTGGTGGTGGTAGTGATGGTGGTTGTGGTGGTGGTAATGGCGGGCACAGCCAGCTCATCTTGTCAGTGTCCCTCTGAACACCAGGCCGGCCGGAGGTACACTCTCTCGCTCGCTCCAGCCCCCCTCCACTGTGGTCATTAGCCTCTGATAGTTTACTGTGCCACCCAACCCTTCGCTGTGTAACACCCACCTATTGGCCTAACCCCCGTATTCTCTCCACCCCCCTCCCCTCTCCCCGTAGTGGGACACCCACCTACACCCACTGTAGTGGGGCTCCCACCTACACCCACTGTAGTGGAGCACCCACATACAACCTCGGTGTGTGAAACCCACTTACACAATCGTTGAGTATTTGCCCACCACCAAACCCCCGTAACTGTGGCAATAACCCTTCACCCCCGTAGCGAGGCACCCACCTGCACCCCCGTAGCGAAGGCACCCACCTGCTACACCATCTCTGGATAACTGTCCGGTAAGTGCAGCTACTATTAAGGAACTATAGCTTGCTATATAGTGTGTGTGCTTAAGTGATCCGGTGTTAAAGGCCTCATTATTAAACAACAGACAGGCTGTCAGGCAGACATACACAGAGTGAGTGAGGGATGAAGGAAGAAAGGAAGGAAGGAAGGAAGGAAGGAAGGAAGGAAGGAAGGAAGGAAGGAAGGAAGGAAGGAAGGAAGGAAGGAATAATAATGTACTTCTCGTGGACCTATTTTCGATGTTTTGATCCTGTGGGAGCAGTGAGGAGGTGGGTGGTGGTGGTGTAGGATCAGTGGAGCGAGGGTGACACCATTATCTCAGCCCCTGTCTCTATACAGACTGTCCTCTCATGATGCGGGCCCAGTACCCAGGGCATGCAGGCCCAGTACCCAGGGCACGAAGACCCAGTACCCAGGGCACGAAGACCCAGTACCCAGGGCACGAAGACCCAGTACCCAGGGCACGAAGACCCAGTCCCCAGGGCACGAAGCCCCAGTACCCAGAGCACGAAGACCCAGTCCCCAGGGCACGAAGACCCAGTACCCAGGGCACGAAGACCCAGTCCCCAGGGCACGAAGACCCAGTCCCCAGGGCACGAAGCCCCAGTACCCAGGGCACGAAGCCCCAGTACCCAGGGCACGAAGCCCCAGTCCCCAGGGCACGAAGCCCCAGTACCCAGGGCATGAAGACCTAATACTGTGCTTGTCAGAGCCGGACGCGTCTCCACCGGTGTCGTTGGAGGGCCAAAAGAGCCACATTAGCGGCCTGATCCACAATTCACCAAACTCTTAACTACCCCACTTACGATACCTGTTCATCTTTCTTCAGTCCTGGCGGCTTTGTAATTATTGAACCGTTTACGAGCCCCGGAGGGCTACGAGGTCGTGTATAACCGTAATAAACGTGGGTGGTGAAATCTAGGAGGTCGTAAACTGCTTAATGAATACGCACGTTGATCATGGCTGGAATGCTACAGCAATAGAACTCTAGTTTTCGGATTTCCAAAAACGATTCGGATCGGCAAAACAGAGCGAGTGATCACCGTCCCAGATCTCTTTACGAACGACATTGGATTACGGCACCGTATTAAAGATCCTCTTGTCCTTATTTTATTGAGAGAGAGAGAGAGAGAGAGAGAGAGAGAGAGAGAGAGAGAGAGAGAGAGAGAGAGAGAGAGAGAGAGAGAGAGAGAATATCGCGAGCGAAATTTGCCTGGTATCTTGATTTAGAAAGAATGGTATATGCGTGTTACAGTCGCGCACTGATAATCCGGATCTTCGTGGTCAATTCGGCTTAAAAGAACGACCGGGCGACTCCAGGTGGATCTCCAGGCGGTGTTTCTGAATCCAGTCTTGCGTAACACGAACGGCTTGACAGTCTCGTCATTTTACTTTACTATATTTGTTTATTTTATTTACACACGACGCAACCGCAACATTGCAGCAAATATTGTTGCAACGTGAGCTTGTCGTCGTGGCTACGATGTGTGGGTTTGCGGGCTCGTTGCAGAACTGAAACGAATATGTACGAGGGACAGTTCAGTACAATGAGCATTATCTTCTGTTTACATCATACACAGTTCTGAAGGAAATATATAGTTAAGATTAAAAAGAAAACTTGTGACGCGGTGAACTACTACTACTACGAGGATGACACCACCTGTGGCATGTTTGGGAGAGGTCAGCTGTGGCATGTTTGGGAGGAGTCAGCTGTGGCATGTTTGGGAGGAGTCAGCTGTGGCATGTTTGGGAGGAGTCAGCTGTGGCATGTTTGGGAGGAGTCAGCTGTGGCATGTTTGGGAGGAGTCAGCTGTGGCATGTTTGGGAGGAGTCAGCTGTGGCATGTTTGGGAGTGGTCAGCTGTGGCATGTTTGAGGGTAGCCGCCTGTGGCATGCTTAAGGCCAAGTCTGTTCTATAAAGGTTCGGTAATTTCACTTAACTACCCAGCGTAAGCAGTATTCACAGTGCCCTCAACGATATCTGAGTTATGTGTGTGTGTCGTCATTCCCGAGGTGAGGCGGGCACTCTCTCAGCAAGTGTCACAAGCTCGCTTCGGGCTCACCATAGCCCGTGCTACTTGGAACTTTTTGTTCCAGGTAGCGAATCTTTAACAAGAACAACACAAGCTCAGAAAACCATAGATGTCACAGATGTGGGGGGAAGGGGGCAGCACCCCCGATCAAACAGGTACAGGTAGTTAATGTATTTTGTAATCGAGGCCTATGCTCGAACAAGCGCTCGATCCCAACCCTTGAAACTGGACCAAGGACGGACCAGTTTGGTTATGCCCTTCAGCCTATTGGGACCGGCGGAAGTCCCCCAGCAGCGTCGTCTAGACACACACAGACAGCTGTCGGAGCATTCAAATGCTCCTGCTGCTGGGGAGCATTTGTGGTATGCTACCTCGGTGTAGCATACCCGAAGTATGCTACCTCGGGCACCCCCCCTGTGGCGACCCACCGTCCAACGCTCTACTGGACAGATTAATGGCGGTGGAGGGGAAGACGGTACAGTCTGTGGACGGGATATCAACACTGTCAACAGCACTTGACAGTACAGAACCGAGGCAGCACTACAGCATCCTCCAGTGGGCGTCACCCAGGTGAGAGGCCCTGCCAGCACTCACTGCTATAAGGGTTGCTGCCACATAGTGATCATTTATGATATCTTTCAGTCAATATCCGTGCGGCGAAATGGTCGGAAAACATTAATTTGTAAGATAACTCGATGTATTGGGCTTGTGTGCTAACGCCATACACCTGCCATAGCAATATCTGAGAGATATTAATACTGAAAAAGTAGGTATCGAACCCTTGATATATGTGTATGTGTGTGTGTGCGTGTCTCTCGTGTGTGTGTGTCCGTATATGCGTCATGTGTGTCTTTCTGTGTCACGTGTCATAGTGTTTCACATGTCGTGGATGTGCGTGTCTGTCACATGTGTCGTGTATCATGTGTGTTCTGCTCTGTTTATCACATGCCTTAGTGTCACGCGCCGTATATGTGTCTTGTGTCATCTGTACGTGGACACATCATACCCCCCCCCCCGCCCCAGACGGGATGAGCAGAGCGAAGCGCCAACCTTGCCAGGTTCGAAACCTCTTCACCACAATTAAGTTACACTAAATACCAGCGTTATCTATCTGACTGGGTTTACGGGCTCACCATAGCCCGTGCTACATGGACACTTCGTTCTGAGTAGCTAAATCTGAAACAACAACAACAACAACAACAATATCTGGCTGGAAAGAGCAACATATGAACTAGGTTTTGGTAACTACTCATTAGACTATATCTCTTACGGTAACGAGGCCACGGCCTCGTTAGCGAGAGAAACGATAACAAACTATCTCCGTTGGTTAACAGGCGGCTCAGCGCTGTGCGTTGGTCATTGTTAACGAGGAAGGGCTGTCCTCATAAACAACGGCAAATGCTCGTTAATTCGAGCTGTTTATGGATGAAACACATTCTACACATGACACAATTGATTACGTTACCAGGGGCCAGATTCACGAACTACTTATGCAAGCACTTACGAACCTATACATCTTTTTTTCGATCTCTGGCGGCTTTGTTTACAATTAATAAACCGTTAATGATCGCCGAAGCAGCACCAGGAGGCTGTTTATAACAATAACAACAGTTGATTGGCAAGTTTCCATGCTTGTAAACTGTTTAATAAATGTACCCAAAGCCGTCAAAGGTTAATTAAAGGTGTAAGTACTTGCGTAACTGCTTCGTGAATCAGGTCTCTGTTTTTCCTGAACAGTGGTTCGATCTCTTCCCGGGGTTGATATTCACCTCGCCTCTCAACCCGTCTCCAGGCTTCAACCCGGCCTCATAAACAAAGGCCCAAAGACCATTCCATGCACCCGCCAAACCCGCTGTTTATGAATGAAAAAGCTGTTACCACACGACTCACAACTGATGACGTCCGAACACTTCCGGAACAAGTGCTTCACTGACGACATCTGTGCGAACCACAATGTTGTAAATGCTTCACCCACGTACTACAAATACAAATAATCGCCAACAGAACCTAAACACCTAACCTAACCAATGCTTAAATATTTACAATATACTAATGTAAAAATAATATTAATTTGTTTGGGAAAATTCCTATTTTAAATGAAAAGAATGTTAAAAATTGACGAATGCGTCTTTGGGGTCGACCGCTGGATGGAATGGACCTGGTCTGAGGACGGGTTGTAGAATGACAGTTACAACATGACAGATTGTCATGTTCAGTTCCCCTGTGGCTTGCTGCTCCCATTGGCTGAGCTCAAACTTGCCGGGCTCTCATTGGTTCTTTCAAATCGAAACTCTCTTGATCGAGTTCAGATTATACCGCGATACCATCAAGGATATCTGCCCAACCGTTAAAGTTACCAGCGTCGGAACATTCTAGACGTTTTTGGTCTTTGGTACCCTGGTGGAGGCGTCAGTGTTATCTTGGTACCCTGGTGGAGGCGTCAGTGTTATCTTGGTACCCTGGTGGAGGCGTCAGTGTTATCTTGGTACCCTGGTGGAGGCGTCAGTGTTATCTTGGTACCCCGGTGGGCGGCGTCATGGTGTTATCTTGGTACCCAGCGGGCGGCGTCATAGTGTTATCTTGGTACCCTGGTGGGGGGCGTCATGGTGTTATCTTGGTACCCCAGTGGGCGGCGTCATGGTGTTATCTTGGTACCCTGGTGGGCGGCGTCATGGTGTTATCTTGGTACCCTGGTGGGCGGCGTCATGGTGTTATCTTGGTACCCTGGTGGGCGGCGTCATGGTGTTATCTTGGTACCCTGGTAGGGGGCGTCATAGTGTTTTCTTGGTACCCTGGTGGGGGCGTCATAGTGTTATCTTGGTACCCCGGTGGGCGGCGTCAGTGTTATCTTGATACCTTAGCGGGCGGCGTCAGTGTTATCTTGGTACCTAGTGGGCGTCGTCATAATGTTATCTTGGTACCCAGCGGGCGGCGTCATAGTGTTATCTTGGTACCTAGTGGGCGTCGTCATAGTGTTATCTTGGTACCTAGTGGGCGTCGTTATAATGTTATCTTGGTACCCAGTGGGCGGTGTCAGTGTTATCTTGGTACCCCAGTGGGCGGCGTCATAGTGTTATCTTGGTACCCTGGTGGCGGCGTCATGGTGTTATCTTGGTACCCTGGTGGCGGCGTCATAATGTAATCTTGGTACCCCAAGGTAAACTAAGGAAATTATGAGGTGAAAGCGCCATGCTAGCCTCATTATTTACCACCTGGGCAAGGGCAAGGCGCTGGGGGTATGAGGCCCCAAAACAACTGGAACATCGGGAATGGAGCGCCGACCTTGCACGAGGCGAGGTCGGCGCATCACTCCAAGTGGATGGGTGGATGCGCCCCAAATGTGGTACAGGTGTTAGACAGCCGTAGGTGTCAGGTATACACCTGGTATACTCCTGGTATACATCACGGTCACTTCCTACACCCCACAAAATGTGTGAAACCATTTAGGAGGTATTGACCGCCATTTTGTTTTAAGGACAAAATGTAATTCTTTACTTAATTGTTATTTAAGAGGAAAGGAAGCAGTAAGGGGGAACACTGAATAAAAGAACTCTAAAAGTGGAACACGAAGGAAGAACAAAAGAAAAGGGGATAAGAAAAAAAGGCGGGCAAAAGAGGGGAAAGGTGTGTTGGAAGATAAGATAAGGGAAAGGGGGCCGGATGCCGGAGCAGCACACACACCCCCAACGCTGGCCGACGCAACACTGACGGGGTTTCCCACGAGTCACGTCCCTATAGCGACGCATGCGCAGACGCCACCACCGCGCGGACACAGGAAAACAGTTGAGAGGCGGGACCAAGGAGCTGAAACTCAACCCGCCCGCAAGCACAATGACGCGAATACAGACAGGCAGACAGAATTGACATACATACAGATAGACAGAAATGAGGCCCATGAGATGGGATATGAGGCTTAAGTGGGATATGAGGCTTTGGTGGTGAGATATGAGGGAAAAGAGGTGGGATCCCGCCAAACACACACCGAAACTACGACGTTGATACAACGTTCGAACAAGTTTTAACACCTCCTAACCAGTTATAATAACCAATATAGCAAGTTGTAACAACGTTCTAATCCGTCATAAACACGTTAAGCCAAGATGTAACAACTTTATTACAAGTGGTAACAAGCGGAAAATAGAGACAGTTATGGTTTGTGTTTCCAGGGATATGAGGCCCAAGATATGGGATATATAAAGACAAAAAGCTGGCATGAGAACAAAGAACTGGGATATAGCAGAGGGAAGGCATGGCGCGCAATCACTTCGGCGCCGTCGGGAATCGAACGCGGACCTACAAGAAGCTATGCTCATCGCGAGCACAGTTCACAGTCTTACATGCAAATGCAACGACTGTTTACTGTGAAAAAAAACTGAAATTAAATGCATAAACAAAATCAACTGTTGATGAGGTGGGGCCAGGCAGCTGGAGCTCGAGCAAGCCAGATAGACAAGACCTTGACCATCTACTTACAAATTCACATGTATTGAGAAAATAAACAAATATAATGGAATTAATATGTCCTCTTTTTTCCCCTGCCCGCCGCCGCCGTCTTAATGAATGGATAGAGTTTATGATTATATTCAATAAATTTGACCAAGGTTATTAGTCAGTGGGTCTTGGAGCCTACTGAAGGTACCACGCTTACCCCCCCTCCCCCCTCACTGCTCAAGGTACCTCCCTCTCCCCCCCTTTGCTGCCAAAGGTATCTCACTCTTCCCCCCCCCACTCCCTCCCTCTGTGGTACCTGTACACAAACCTCCCTCCAGCCAAGGAATGAACCTCCCACCCCCACTACCAGCGGAACTGTATCCGCTCCTACTGACAGTACCGCACCCTGCTGCCTTCCTCTTGGTACCACACCCTGCTGCCTTCCTCTTGGTACCACACCCTGCTGCCTTCCTCTTGGTACCACACCCTGCTGCCTTCCTCTTGGTACCACACCCTGCTGCCTTCCCTAGTAACACACCATGCCCAAGAGCCACACCCTCTCCACCACCCCCCCACCAATACCACTCCCTCCTCAGTGCCAAACTACCGCTCCTAATAAGATTATTACCCCTCCCCCACCGTCAAGCAGCCACCCCGCCCCCCCCCTGTTCTCACTACTCCAGCCTCTCCCAGCACCCACCCCATCCTCCGCTAGGAACCACACCCTATCCTAGCACCCCCCAGCTGGGAGCCACACCCTATCCCATCACCACCCCCCCCCCCTCTGCTGGGCAGCCCCTCCTGCGAATAGACAGTACGTTTTAATACTAAATGTAATAAGTACAATCCTGACTTCCGGCTTATTACATAAATACACTTAATCGTCAGAATCGCAGCAAAATATTGTGAATATTTGAGTTTACCTGAAAAGCTGAATAGAAAACCACGACCTAGCCACTTAGTGTATAAGGACAAGCATTTTATTGCGTCTCAATTACAATTAGTACTTAATCTATAGCTATATTGATATTACAGTTTTATAAAACTAATAAAACAAAATTAAAATCTTTCAATAAATTATAAAGTAACTCAGGATATTTTCAAAATTTGTATAAAATCTCCATTGTTTAATAAAAATAACAAATAAATTCTTTATATTTAAAACTTCTGTATAGAACATCAAATAAGAAAACTTCATCCTAAAATATGTAATTTATAGAAAATAAGAATATATGGGTTAGGTAAATGTAATAGCCCCATAAGTGCAATTATGTACTATGCAGGACAGTCGGGAAAATGTACTTATTACATTTAGTATTAAAACATACTGTCTATACGGAGGATACGTTGCAGCAGGGAGCCACACCCTCTCCCAGCACCCCCCAAGCAGGGAGCCACACCCTCTCCCAGCACCCCCCCAGCAGGGAGCCACACCCTCTCCCAGCATCCCCCCAGCAGGGAGCCACACCCTCTCCCAGCACCCCTCCCAAGCTAGGAGCCACACCCTCTCCCAGCACCCCCAAGCTAGGAGCCACACCCTGCCAGTACCGGGGTGCCACCCCCCCCCCCCGCCCCACCTTGAGGTAGCGGACCCGGCGGCAGCCCACCTGAGGTTTTTACACCCCCCTGGGTTACCTGGATATAGGTCACCCCTCCCTGGCTCCCTCCAGCCCTCCCTGGCACCCTCCATCCCTCCCTGGCACCCTCCAGCCCTCCCTGGCTCCCTCCACCCTCTCCCTGGCACCCTTCAGCCCTCCCTGGCACCCTCCAACCCTCCCTGACTCCCTCCAGCCCTCCCTGGCTCCCTCCAGCCCTCCCTGGCTCCCTCCAGCCCTCCCTGACTCTCACCAGCCCTCCCTGGCTCCCTCCAGCCCTCCCTGGCACCCTCCACCCCTCCCTGGCACCCTCCACCCTCTCCCTGACTCCCTCCAGCCCTCCCTGGCACCCTCCACCCTCTCCCTGGCACCCTCTCCCTGGCACCCTCCACCCTCTCCCTGGCACCCTCCAGCCCTCCCTGGCACCCTCCACCCTCTCCCTGGCACCCTCCAGCCCCCCTCCCTGGCCTGGTTACAGCGGGCGGGCTCAGCCTCCACCCACATAACGCGGACGTCCACACGGGTCCAGGAAGAGAGAACGGAATGTAAACAAGAAATCATTACTGGAACTTCCCTCGTGTCTGAGCCTTCGTGTCGTGGCTGAGCCCATCGTCTTGTGAAGGGCTGTGAAGGGTGATGAAGGGCTGTGAAGGGTGATGAAGGGCTGTGAAGGGTGATGAAGGGCTGTGGAGGGTGATGAAGAACTGTGGAGGGTGATGAAGGGCTGTGCAGGGTGATGAAGAGCTGTGAAGGGCTGTGAAGGGCTGTGAAGGGCTGTGAAGGGTGATGAAGGGCTGTGAAGGGTGATGAAGGGCTGTGGAGGGTGATGAAGGACTGTGGAGGGTGATGAAGGGCTGTGAAGGGTGATGAAGGGCTGTGAAGGGTGATGAAGAGCTGTGAAGGGCTGTGAAGGGCTGTGAAGGGTGATGAAGGGCTGTGAAGGGTGATGAAGGGCTGTGAAGGGCTGTGAAGGGCTGTGAAGAGCTGTGAAGGGTGATGAAGGGCTGTGAAGGGCTGTGAAGGGTGATGAAGGGCTGTGAAGGGTGATGAAGGGCTGTGAAGGGCTGTGAAGGGTGATGAAGGGCTGTGAAGGGTGATGAAGGGCTGTGAAGGGTGATGAAGGGCTGTGAAGGGTGATGAAGGGCTGTGAAGGGTGATGAAGGGCTGTGAAGGGTGATGAAGGGCTGTGAAGGGTGATGAAGGGCTGTGAAGGGTGATGAAGGGCTGTGAAGGGTGATGAAGGGCTGTGAAGGGCTATGAAGGGCTGTGAAGGGGGTAGAATCGTTGCTCCACTCTCCCAGTTGGTGTTATTGTTACCTCTTAGTTCACTAGTTTGTTAATGTAAACATTAATATAAAAGTTACTATAAACCTGGTTATTATCAAAATGTTTAGTATCATTATTATTAGTAGTAATAATTTGTATTGGAAGTTATTCGTCAGAACAGATACATAATTATGGAACAGTGTGGGAATCAATGACACACACACATTAAAGTGTGTGGGTGCGTTCGTGTGTGCGTGCGTTCATGCCTGCGTGTATATGTGTATGTGTGTGCGTTTGCGCGTGTACTCACCTATTTGTGCTTGCAGGATCGAGCATTGACTCTTGGATCCTATACGTGTGTGTGTGTGCGTCCGTATGTGCGTGTGTGTTCTCGCCTATTTGTGCTTGCAGGATCGAGCTCTAACTCTTGGACTCTGGTTTTCTACCAGTTGGTTGTCTAATGCAATGACTCCTGACCTATTTCTCTGTCATACCTGCTTTTAAAGTTAAGAATGGTGTTAGCCTCCACAACCTGCTCCTTTAGGTCATTCCATTTACTCACTACCATTATGCTAAATGAAAACTTTCTAATATCTCTATTACACATCTGAGTCTCAAGCTTCCATCCGTGCCCCCTTGTTCTGTTGTTATTCCTTGTAAACATTTCCTCTGTTTCCAAAATGTCAATTCCAATAAATATTTTATACGTCTGTATCATGTCCCTCCTCTAGCTCGTTTCTAACGTCGTCAGGTTTAGTTCCTTCAGTCTGCCTTCGTACCTCATCCCTCGCAGCTCTGGGACGAGTCTCGTAGCAAACTTATGAACTTTTTCGAGCTTCCTTATGTGTTTTTTTTTTTAAGATGGGGCTCCAGGATGGTGCGTCATACTCTAAGACTGGCCTCACATAGACGGTATACAGTGATCTAAAAGCCTTCTTATTCAAGTTTCTGAAGGATGTTCTGACTTTTGCCAGAGTAGAGTATGCGGCTGACGTTATTCTATTTATATGAGCCTCTGGAGTTAGGTTTGGTGTTGTGTCCACTCGCAGGTCTTTTTCTCTAGACGCTATAGGGACGTAGTTTCCATTCACGGTATATTAATTAGCCTTTCGGTCTCCTGTTCCCATTTCCATCACCTTGCACTTGTTAGTGTTGAACTCTAGCAGCCATTTCTCGGACCATCTCTGCCACTTGTTCAAGTCATCCTGGATAATCTTACAATCCTCATCTGTCTCAATCTTCCTCAATAGTTTTGCATCATCTGTAAACATCGACAAAAAAGACTCGACTCCTGCAGTCAAGTTATTTACATAAATGAGAAATAGTGTGGGACCCAGCACCGCTCCTTCAGGCGCCCCGCTTGTTACTCTACGCCAGTCCCACTCCTCGCCCCTCATTGTCACTCTCTGACACCTGTTTGTCAGGTAATTCCTTACCCATGATAGTGCTCCAGGTATCCCGAGTGCTGTCCACTCAGCCGTCAGGCCCCCCATGTGTGTGTGTACTCACCTAGTTGTGCTTTCGGGGGTTGAGCTTTTGGTTCGGGAGTTGAGCTTTGCCTCTCAACCGTCAATCAACAGGTGTACAGGTTCCTGAGCCTATCGGGCTCTATCATATCTACATTTGAAACTGTGTATGGAGTCAGCCTCCACCACATCACTTCCTAATGCATTCCATTTCTCAACCACTCCGACACTAAAAAAGTTCTTTCTAATATCTCTGTGGCTCATTTGGACACTCAGCTTCCACCTGTGTCCCCCTAGTGCGTGTGACCCTTGTGTTAAATAGACACTGAAAACAATCTTTCCAATGTGTGCGTGTGCGTGTGTGTGAGCGTGCGTGCGTGTTCCAGAACTGGAGCGTGGGAGTGTAGAGGTGGTAAGAGTGGTCAGAGAATTACACTGACCAGTGAAGGCCAGGCCGGGCGGCTTATGGCGGGCCAAGGCTCTCCGCCCCGGGTGTAAACAGTGCACATGGAAGCTGACTCTCTCTCGTGGCCCCTCCTCAGTAGTGTGTGTGTGAGAGAGAGAGAGAGAGAGAGAGAGAGAGAGAGAGAGAGAGAGAGAGAGAGAGAGAGAGAGAGAGAGAGAGAGAGAAGACTGACACAGACACATTACAGAGAGAGATCAGGTGAGTATTGAGGTCCAGTATTGAGAGAGTCAACAGCTGGAGAGAGTATCAGACGGGGCAATAATTTCAATCAGGACGCAGAAGTATAACAGGCAGCCACGAGACTCCTGTGAGTCTCAACAGGAAGCCACGAGGCTCCTGTGAGTCTCAACAGGCAGCCACGAGGCTCCTGTGAGTCTCAACAGGCAGCCACGAGGCTCCTGTGAGTCTCAACAGGCAGCCACGAGGCTCCTGTGAGTCTCAACAGGCAGCCACGAGGCTCCTGTGAGTCTCAACAGGCAGCCACGAGGCTCCTGTGAGTCTCAACAGGAAGCCACGAGACTCCTGTGAGTCTCAACAGGAAGCCACGAGACTCCTGTGAGTCTCAACAGGCAGCCACGAGGCTCCTGTGAGTCTCAACAGGCAGCCACGAGGCTCCTGTGAGTCTCAACAGGCAGCCACGAGGCTCCTGTGAGTCTCAACAGGCAGCCACGAGGCTCCTGTGAGTCTCAACAGGCAGCCACGAGGCTCCTGTGAGTCTCAACAGGCAGCCACGAGGCTCCTGTGAGTCTCAACAGGAAGCCACGAGACTCCTGTGAGTCTCAACAGGAAGCCACGAGACTCCTGTGAGTCTCAACAGGCAGCCACGAGGCTCCTGTGAGTCTCAACAGGCAGCCACGAGACTCCTGTGAGTCTCAACAGGCAGCCACGAGGCTCCTGTGAGTCTCAACAGGCAGCCACGAGGCTCCTGTGAGTCTCAACAGGCAGCCACGAGGCTCCTGTGAGTCTCAACAGGCAGCCACGAGGCTCAGCAGGCTCTACAACAACAACAACAACTACAACAACAACAATAACAAGAACATACAACACACTAACGTGACAGCATCAATGAACACTCTGAAACAGGAGCGTCAGAGAGTGGATCTTCCTGGGTGACAGAGGCAGAGTGTGCAGGCGGGATTGTGTAAAAATCCTGCTCCGGCTTCAGTAGAAGCCTCAGGGAAACCCTGGTGTGTTCGGTAAAACTCCGGGTTGCAATCCTTATTACCATGTCGTGGCCTGATTGTCCGGAGTGTGTGGGACTACCCCCAACCGCATAGGTTCGAATCCTCATCACGGCTCCTACGATTTCTCTCATTGGTAATAATAATACTAATATATTGGAAATACAGAGGATGAGATTACAGTGGTCCCTTAGTGGGTACAGCTGTGATATATTTCATGATGCTGCAATAGACACTCTGCGGTTTGGGCACGTCATAGGATTGTTTGTGTAGGAATTTGTATACTAATGGGGTGGTTCCCAGAGCCCATTTACTCTATTTGGGGAGTAATTAAGATCCCTCACACCATCCCAACAACGTAAGAGCAACGTTTTTAAACGTAATTACGTTATTTTGCGTTGAATACTTACACAAAGTAATGTGTACTATTATGTGTGTTGGGATTATACCTATACAGTCTTCCTGTCCCGCTATCTGGGACAGGAAGGCTTGGCATATAGATATCCCTCACTACCTCCTTCCTCACCTACTTTCCTCATGATGCAACCCACGATAGTCGCCTGATTCAGGTTAGGTGAACAGAGGCATCAGGAGGTGACAAACCCTTGCCTAAACCTCTCGCTCTACCCAGGAGTCGAACCCGGGACCAATGGGTGATGACCCCAACTGTGCCATACACCTTACATTTATACTTAAAATGCCCCCCTCTGTAGCGATGTAAACTGTTTACAATGTGTATACTTTTACTGTACCAAGAATGCTGAGGTATACCATTACCATTCTGAATGTATTACAAGCTCTTAATGGGAACGTTTCTATCCCTAACCTACAAGTATGTTGTATTATGTATGATCAAAGCTGAATGTTGAACCGTAGCCATCCTGTATAGTGTATACTTACCCACGACCCATCCTGTATAGTGTATAGTTACTTACGACCCATCCTGTACAGTGTATACTTACCCACGACCCATCCTGTATAGTGTATACTTACCCACGACCCATCCTGTACAGTGTATACTTACCCACGACCCATCCTGAATAGTGTATACTTACCCACGACCCATCCTGTATAGTGTATACTTACCCACGACCCATCCTGTACAGTGTATACTTACCCACGACCCATCCTGTATAGTGTATACTTACCCACGACCCATCCTGTACAGTGTATACTTACCCACGACCCATCCTGTATAGTGTATACTTACCCACGACCCATCCTGTACAGTGTATACTTACCCACGACCCATCCTGTATAGTGTATACTTACCCACGACCCATCCTGTACAGTGTATACTTACCCACGA
Source organism: Procambarus clarkii (assembly GCF_040958095.1). Taxonomy (NCBI): domain Eukaryota; kingdom Metazoa; phylum Arthropoda; class Malacostraca; order Decapoda; family Cambaridae; genus Procambarus; species Procambarus clarkii. Next base: position 27,098,276 of record NC_091167.1, read on the forward strand.
CCCATCCTGAATAGTGTATACTTACCCACGACCCATCCTGTATAGTGTATAGTTACTTACGACCCATCCTGTATAGTGTATACTTACCCACGACCCATCCTGTATAGTGTATACTTACCCACGACCCATCCTGTATAGTGTATACTTACCCACGACCCATCCTGTACAGTTTATACTTACCCACGACCCATCCTGCATAGTGTACACTTACCCACGACCCATCCTGTACAGTTTATACTTACCCACGACCCATCCTGTATAGTGTATACTTACCCACGACCCATCCTGTACAGTGTATACTTACCCACGACCCATCCTGAATAGTGTATACTTCAGTACCATCCCGTACAGTGTATGGGAACAACTTTCCACACATACACAGGGGTATACACGCGCGCGGAGGTCGCGGGGAATATGAATATTTCACGCATTATGAAAGTGTACAGTTAGACCATGAATATGTATGACCAGTACAGGACGAGGGAGGAATAAGTTTGTTTGAGACGACTGTGACTGACCAACAGGCGTTGACCCTAACGAGGTTGTTATTACTAACATCAATCTGGAGTTAAGGCTAGATTTCGAAGACAAAAAAAATGTCTGGAGAGAGAAAAGGTTAAGAGCGGGCCGTTCTCAGGGGTTAAATGGATAGATGGAGACATCAACATCCCTCTCAGATCACCTGGATAGATAGTTATCTAGATATTTGTGGTTGTCTGAAAGCATATTGGAATTTCTAGTAATAGTCTACATGTAAACTGGGAAGGGAAGCGTTGTCCTAAACATAAAAAAAATTGTTCTCAAGTTATAACTGTATTATATTAGAAATCCAGGGTTTAAATTAGAATATGTGTATTGTAAATTCTCTTTCTGTGAAAAAGACCTAAGGTGTACGTTTTCTTTAATCTAGGTCGACTAGGGTGACTCTGATAAACTCCTGTGACCACACAGTGCCTTGAGAGGAGTATAGGGTCTGAGACATGAGCCAAGCCTAACCCAGCCCAACCTAACCTAACCTAACCTAACCTATCCTAACCTTACCTAACCTAGCCCAGCCCAACCTAACCTAACCTGTCCAAGCCTAAGGCAACTCAACCTAACCAAATTCTATCCTAACCTTACCTAGCAGCCTAACCTATCCTATGCTAACAAAGCCTAACTCATGCCAAGCCAAGCTAATCTTACCTAACGAAAATTAGAGACACAATTTGGTGTGTTGCACAAGGTTAGAGGAGGTGTGTGACGTCACTACGACGTCGCAGTGATCGTGGCAGTGGTACAGGTCGTAACCACTACGACGTCGCAGTGATCGTGGCAGCGGTACAGGTCGTAACCACTACGACGTCGCAGTGATCGTGGCAGTGGTACAGGTCGTAACCACTACGACGTCGCAGTGATCGTGGCAGCGGTACAGGTCGTAGCCACTACGACGTGGCAGTGGTCGTGGCAGTGGTACAGGTCGTAGCTCCCACTGCTGTCGTAGAGTCTGAGGAAGGCAGGTCATGATTGACCAGGATTGTCCGTCGTTGGAATAAGGCAAACTTATGTCCTTACGGCAGGACGGGCACAAGGGGCACGTGTGGGTACTGGGTACTGGGTACTGGGAGAGTAGGACAGGAAGACTGGTGTAATGTGGGTCAGTGTGTGGCGGGTGTGTGTACAGCCCTGGTGCAGTTGTGGAGACGGTCTTCCCCGGCTGTGTGTTGAGGCTAGGGGTATATCCTACACTTTCTGGCCCTCTAGGGGGGGGGGGGGTCTTTCTGACCCTCTAGGGGGCCTTTCTGACCCTCTAGGGGGCCTTTCTGACCCTCTAGGGGGCCTTTCTGACCCTCTTGGGGGCCTTTGCTGACCCTCTAGGGGGCCTTTCTGACCCTCTAGGGGGCCTTTCTGACCCTCTAGGGGGCCCAGGCTGCACAATACCTGGTGTCAACACCACTCTCGGTCACCTTCCACTGTTTGTTTGTCCGAGACATAATTGTTTATTTTGAACATTTATGGAAGTTGCTGATCTGGGAGAGGTTCATGACGGTTTGTCTCCTCGTACGCCAACAGTCCCGTGGGACTTTACCCTTGGGACAGACTTTGACGAACAATTCAGACACGTCTATAGGCCGCCCGTCCATAGACAGTCCGTCCTCTCCAGTGATCACAACGTCACAGGAAAATGTTGTTGTGAATTGCCCGAAGTTAACCTGACGGAGGACCCACGACACCCGGTCACTTATGAGAGTACAATCATTTTGTACATAATTTTGACTGTTGGGGATTTATACGTCAAACTGTGATGTACTACTCGACAGGACGAGTTGTTCCAGACATTGGTAATACTGATAATGTACTCACCTAGTTGTGCTTGCGGGGGTTGAGCTCTGGCACTTTGGGCCCGCCTCTCAACTGTCAATCAATTGATTTTGTTTTCACACACACACACACATACACACGTGTGTGTAGTTAGTAAATGGAATGCATTAGGCAGTGATGTGGTGGAGGCTGACTCCATACACAGTTTCAAATGTAGATATGAAAGAGCCCAGTAGGCTCAGGAATCTGTACATGAGTTGATTGACGTTTGAGAGGTGGGACCAAAGAGCCAAAGCTCAACCCCCCGCAAGCACAATTAGGTGAGTACACACAGACACACAAGAAGCAGCCCGTAGCAGCTGTCTAACTCACAGGTACCTATTTACTGCTAGGTGAATAGGTGCATCAGGACGAAAGAAACTCTGCCCATTTGTTTCCGTCGCCGCCGGGGATGAAACCCCGGACCCTTAGGATTACGAAACCCGAGCGCTGTCCACTCAGTCGTCAGGCTCCCCTGTATATATTTAAATTGTTTTAAATTTTATATTATACCTTTTCCGGTTAGGGCAACATGCCGGGGCTGCATATAAAAAAGTGGTCTCACGTTTGTTGTATAAATGATCGTAAACTACATCGTCCAGATGTATTAACACTACCCATGATGCTGGCCAGTTTGGCAAGTGCCACTGAAGCTATTTTGTTAAATGTGTTATTGTTCAGGCGTTAGAGTTGACTTATAACGCCAGGTCTCTGATCTTTGTATATATAATGATACGCCCAACGTGGGGCTCGAACCCACGACCCCGAGGTTAAGAGTCTCGTGCTCTACCGACTGAGCTAGCCGGGCTTGTATACATACCAGACTTGTATGTGTGTGTGCGTATGTGTGTGTACTCACCTAGTTGTACTCACCTAGTTGTGTCTGCAGGATCGAGCATTGACTCTTGGATCCCGCCTTTCGACCATCGGTTGTTTACAGCAATGACTCTTGTCCCATTTCCCTATCATACCTGGTTTTAAAATTATGAATAGTATTTGCTTCCACAACCTGTTCCTGAAGTGCATTCCATTTTCCCACCACTCTCACGCTAAAAGAAAACTTCCTAACATCTCTGTGACTCATCTGAGTTTCAAGCTTCCATCCATGTCCCCTCGTTCTGTTACTATTCCGTGTGAACATTTCGTCTATGTCCACTCTGTCAATCCCTCTGAGTATCTTATACGTTCCTATCCTGTCCCCCCTCTCCCTTCTTCTTTCTAGTGTCGTAAGGCACAGTTCCCTCAGGCGCTCCTCATACCCCATCCCTCGTAGCTCTGGGACGAGTCTCGTTGCAAATCTCTGAACCTTTTCCAGTTTCATTATATGCTTCTTCAGATGGGGACTCCATGATGAGGCGGCATACTCTAAGACTGGCCTCACGTAGGCAGTGTAAAGCGCCCTAAATGCCTCCTTACTTAGGTTTCTGAATGATGTTCTAACTTTTGCCAGTGTAGAGTACGCTGCTGTCGTTATCCTATTTATATGTGCCTCAGGAGATAGATTAGGTGTTACGTCCACCCCCAGGTCTCTTTCACGCGTCGTCACAGGTAGGTTGTTCCCCTTCATTGTGTACTGTCCCTTTGGTCTCCTATCTCCTAGTAGTCCCATTTCCATAACTTTACATTTGCTCGTGTTGAATTCCAGTAGCCATTTCTGTGACCATCTCTGCAACCTGTTCAGGTCCTTTTGGAGAATCCTGCAATCCTCATCGGTCACAACTCTTCTCATCAACTTTGCGTCATCCGCAAACATCGACATGTAGGACTCTACGCCTGTAAACATGTCGTTAACATATACAAGAAATAGAATTGGTCCCAGCACCGATCCTTGAGGTACTCCACTTGTTACTGTTCGCCAGTCCGACTTCTCGCCCCTTACCGTAACTCTTTGGCTCCTTCCTGTTAGGTAGTTCCTTATCCATGCTAAGACCTTTCCCCCCACCCCCGCCTGCCTCTCGAGCTTGAACAGCAGTCTCATGTGCGGTACTGTATCAAAGGCTTTTTGGCAGTCCAGAAATATGCAGTCTGCCCAACCATCTCTGTCCTGTCTTATCCTCGTTATGTTTATATATATATATATATATATATATATATATATATATATATATATATATATATATATATATATATATATATATATATATATATATAAGACACGTCAGAAACAATAAGCACATTACCGAACATTGCGAGTAATAACTGCCTGGGAGATCACAGTCATAAATCCAGAATAGGACGGGTCACACCGCTGACCCCTGTGGGATTCCACTCTTGACGCCGCGCCTCTCATAACTCTCCTCACATTATGAGGGACGGCGTGAGGTACTGTCTCCTCACAGTGTGAGTGAGGGACGGCGTGAGGTACTGTCTCCTCACGCTGTGAGTGAGGGGCGCCGTGAGGTACTGTCTCCTCACACTGTGAGTGAGGGGCGCCGTGAGGTACTGTCTCCTCACACTGTGAGTGAGGGACGGCGTGAGGTACTGTCTCCTCACACTGTGAGTGAGGGACGGCGTGAGGTACTGTCTCCTCACACTGTGAGTGAGGGGCGCCGTGAGGTACTGTCTCCTCACAGTGTGAGTGAGGGGCGCCGTGAGGTACTGTCTCCTCACAGTGTGAGTGAGGGACGGCGTGAGGTACTGTCTCCTCACACTGTGAGTGAGGGGCGCCGTGAGGTACTGTCTCCTCACAGTGTGAGTGAGGGGCGGCGTGAGGTACTGTCTCCTCACACTGTGAGTGAGGGGCGCCGTGAGGTACTGTCTCCTCACACTGTGAGTGAGGGGCGCCGTGAGGTACTGTCTCCTCACACTGTGAGTGAGGGGCGGCGTGAGGTACTGTCTCCTCACAGTGTGAGTGAGGGGCGCCGTGAGGTACTGTCTCCTCACAGTGTGAGTGAGGGGCGGCGTGAGGTACTGTCTCCTCACACTGTGAGTGAGGGGCGCCGTGAGGTACTGTCTCCTCACACTGTGAGTGAGGGGCGCCGTGAGGTACTGTCTCCTCACAGTGTGAGTGAGGGGCGGCGTGAGGTACTGTCTCCTCACAGTGTGAGTGAGGGGCGCCGTGAGGTACTGTCTCCTCACACTGTGAGTGAGGGGCGCCGTGAGGTACTGTCTCCTCACAGTGTGAGTGAGGGACGGCGTGAGGTACTGTCTCCTCACACTGTGAGTGAGGGACGGCGTGAGGTACTGTCTCCTCACAGTGTGACCGTCAACTATGAGGCACAGACCTCACCTGCACCACCTTCTCTCTCACTCCTCCTCTCTTGAACTTTTTGTATCAGTCCAACAGGCGATGTGTCAAAGGTCTTTTGAAAGTCCAAATTGTGTGTAGATCGTCCGCCCTTCTCTGTCATGTTTGATTCTTCTCGCCCGAACATCAAATTATATAAAGGTTTGTGAGGCAGGATTTGTCGTCCCTGAACCCTTGGTGGTGCAAGGTACCAGTCTTCTCTCTCTCGATGTTCTACTGTTCTCTCTCTCTCGATGTTCTACTGTTCCCTTGTTGCCACCTTTGTTATGACTTTAATGGTTGTTATGTCAAGCATTCTGGCCTCTGTGTGTACGAACTTGGTTGTGCTTGCGGGGGTTGAGCTCTGGCTCTTTGGTCCCGGGCTCTCAATTGTCAATGAGCTGCCGCGTGGTGTAGTGGTTTAGCTCCCATAGCCTTTCCTCGTAGCTCATACCTCTCAGTTCTGGAACTAGTCTGGTGGCATACCTCAGCATACCAACGACACATACGAGGCAACACAAGGCTGCCGTTGCCTTCGTTAGTGGCCAGAGTCGCTCGTTGTCAACTGTTGTTGTTGCAATAGTTCTTTATAGCTCGAGTATAAAACTTGAACTTGGCATTGTCAATCAATAGTTTTATCACGTGTGAAGGTTAAAAAAAATCCTGTCCACTAAGCTCCCATCATCACTATTCCGATCCTCAGTCACCACCTTCACGCGGTTTCTCCATTCTGATATTTTTTCTCTCACTATGTGGGGCTCTGTCCTCATTCCAAGAGGTACTCCTTAAACCAACGCTGCATTACGCCAGAGAGAGAGAGAGAGAGAGAGAGAGAGAGAGAGAGAGAGAGAGAGAGAGAGAGAGAGAGAGAGAGAGAGAGAGAGAGAGAGAGAGAGAGAGAGAGGAGGGAGAGGGGTGAGAACAGTGGGTATTTCCCTCCAGTCTTATAAAACACTGCTGCCAGCCTCCTGTTTGATTATATGTCTGCCACAGACGTAAATATTTCCAGGCCGAAATATCCATTTCCATTTCTTGTACAAGAAATGGTCTCTTTTCCCACCCCCCTAAACATAGTTTTCATCCAAGCACAATGCAGGAGGGATTATCAGCCGCTGAAATGCCACAAATATTTCTACTACTACGATTACCGTCAGACGGGAACTAGTGCCTGTCAACACCTGTCTGTCTGTCAACCTGTCTGGCTCTGTCTTTGTGTCTGTCTACGCCCTTTGTATTCGTTCCGAAAACCTCAGCTCACAAGTCAAAAACAAAACAGGATATTGAATTGTTCATTTTTTTTTATTCCAAGACCTTAGTCATGCAATTTAGTTTTTCTTTTGTTTTTGTCTCTCATATATATATATATATATATATATATATATATATATATATATATATATATATATATATATATATATATATATATATATATATATATATATATTTCTGTGTTATTTAAGTGAGCCGTAATGACAATGTGTCGGTAACCTGGGCATCCCTCCCGCCACACCCTAGATGATGTCTTGACCTCCACACTCTCGCCTGATTTCTCCTTGGCACTCCAGATTCTCACTTGACTCCTTTAGACTCTCGTTTTATTTTTTTCCAGGACACTCCAGACGCTTGCACGACTCTTCCGTACTCTCTTGGCCGTCACCGGTATATTACAGACTCTCGTTTGACCACTTTCAAGACGCTCTTGCACGCCTTTCATTCTTTCGCTTGATCATCTCCAAGATTCTTTAGACTCTCGCTTGATGTCCGGTCTCTAGGGTACGTCAGATTCTCGCTTGATATCCGATCTCTAGGGTACGGCAGACTCTCGCTTGATATCCGGTCTCTAAGGTACGCCAGACTGTCGCTTGATATCCGGTCTCTAGGGTACGGCAGACTCTCGCTTGATATCCGGTCTCTAAGGTACGCCAGACTGTCGCTTGATATCCGGTCTCTAGGGTACGGCAAGTCTTGGCTGTATATCCGGTCCATAGAGCACACCCGGCCCTCAGCCACACCAGATCATCAGGTGATATCTGGTCTCTAGGCACGTGCCGCAGGACCCTTACTTGACCTGCTTCAGAGAACTCTAAACTTTCGGTTAACATTACAACGATATTATTGAGGCTTGTTTGACTTTTACAAAGAATCGTAGAATCTTGTTTCGACTTCACAAAGACACGCTAGGCTCTTGTTTGACTTTGCCAAGACACTATAGATTCTCATTTGACCTTACAGAAGAATTTCATTTACAAAGGAAATCATGCCAAGGTAACAGAGATACTATAGACTCTGGCTTCTTGAGGACACCAACCACTTGGGCTGGACGGTAGAGCGACGGTCTCGCTTCATGCGGGTCGGCCGTCCATTCCTATCCCCCCGTCCCATATCCCAATCCCTTCCATGTGCTAGATAGTCGTGGAGGGCTTGGCGCTGTCTCCTGATGGTTCCCTTCCCCCCCTCTGCCACCAACGCCTTGCAGACACTCGTGTGACTCGACACATTTTAATTCCAATTCCGGTTTAGATAAAAGTCTGTCCTCATATTTAACCTTTGTATATTTAACACTAATCTTTCAAATTTGTTTATTACTATTTTACATTTTATTTATACGATGAGTTCTGTTTTGGGTTTGCGCACAATACCAGAAGCTCGTTTGACATCGCTGCGTCCACACAGGTGCTCGCCTGACTACCATAAAAGTCAAGCCAGAAACTGAATAGTCACCTATAAATAAGCGTTGAAGGATATATATGTGTTGTTCAGGTGGTGTTATCCGACTTGTTGGGGACCCGCTATGCAAATAAAGTAACAGTTAAACAATACAAGCAAAGACAAGCGCAGATGCGTAAATATACATATGAATATATATACTTGAAATAAATACAGATACTGCAGTGGTATACATACGCGAGGCGATGCCATTGGCTCATGAGTCATCACGATATCTTGGATGAAATATAACTACAAACTACGGGTAATTGGAACATTATATATATGTGTATATATGTCGATCCTAATAACCGGAGCCGCACTACCAGGCCTAGTGAGCAAAGCCCTTTTTGCCAAATATATAAATAAACATAACTGCGTCAGGCCAACATTGGACGTCAGGCTGCGAACAGCCGCGTCCAACATTGGTTGACTAGTCCAGCAACGAAGCGGCCTAGTCGAGGACCGGGCCGCGGGGACGCTAAGCCCCGAAATCCTCTCAAGGTAACCTCAAGGTAGCGTGTGAAGGCGGTAGGTCGCGGGATGGCTGCCACACGCCGCCAGAGGGCCGGCCGCCATTGTCTCGACCAAACAGAGCCCCCGAGCAAAAACAGCCGTCGACACAAAAACTGCTCTAATGTGATGATAAACAAATCCATTGTCACACAGGAAATAAACGGCGCCTGTGTCAGCTCACAACGGGTTATTGCCAACCTTCACTCGTGCTTTTGTTTTGTTTTTCATTCATTCCAGTCAGGAACTTCTTGAATCCGGTCGTATCAGTGCTCTAAGCGATCACAATACAAACATTCCGTAAAAACTCTTGTTCATTTGAGCCAAATTTGTTGTTCTAAATAGTTATCGAAGTAATTTGATAAATAGGATTATTGAGTCGAATAAGCTACTTTTATGCTTTTATATATTTTGTTTTCATTCAACTCTATTTTTTGTTATTGAAACCGACGTCTAAGGTCCCTAAGCGACCTTGATACGACCAGGTGTTATATTATTCAGTCCGGTTAAAATCTTAACTTCCATCGTTCAGTTCACCGCGCGACCTTTATATTTGTTTTGTTAATCCTGGGTCAGTATTTATCATATTTTTTGTTTACGCGAGATTGTCCTGAAAGATTATTACCAACACAGAGAACGGAAAGAAGGAAAATGTTTACAAGCTGTCCTCAGGCTAGGCTCGTCCAGGCGCCGGCCGACTACAAAGACACATTCATTGGTCCTTAAGGACTTTATTGAAACTCGCTTATTTCTAAATTAAAGCTAATATTATTACATAATATTAGCTTTAATTGCAGATGTCAACTTATTATTATAATTTTACATATATTTAGGCGTAGGTTAGGTTAGGTTTTCAGGTTCTGTTGCAACTATTTGTGTTTGCAGTACGTGGGTGAGGCATCCAGCAACCTGTCCTCACACTAGGCTGGTTAAAGCAGCGGCCGTCCTCCCCAGACTTAGTCATCAGTTTTAACACACTGTGTATTAAACATTGGTTTGTTATCATATATATATATATATATATATTATTATATGTAAAAATTCTATGTATAGTTAGGCGTAGGATAGGTTAAGTGTTTACGTTCTGTTGTCGATTATTTGTATTTGAAGTACGTGGGTGAAGCATTTACAGCGTTGTGGTTCGAACAGATGACGTAAGCGAAGCACTTGTTCCGGAAGTGTTCGGATGTCATCAGTTGTGAGTAGTTGGTAACCACTTTTTCTTCATAAACAGCGGCTTTGGTGTCTGGATTAACGAGCTTGGATCTTTGTATGCGAGGACGTAATTAACATTTAAAGACTTGCCATTCGAACACAGGACGTGAGTGAAGCACCGTTCGAGAAAATTTCGAGTGGGATGTTTTGAGTATTGCGAAAAACGCTTTTACGCATTACAATTTTGTAACTAATAGGTGAAATTTTTACCGGATTGGTTGATTCAGCATAATATACGACGTATTAGAGTACGTGTTGTATAAGACAGGACCCAGCAGACTTCAGTGCCTCCCCCCCCCCCCCCGTGTTGAAGGCCCCACACCCGCCCACTCTGAACCACTAACATACCTGCAGAGAAGAACCCCCCCTGCCCCCCCTGTCCCCCTCCCATGTTGCCGGATACCCCTTCCCCTTCTGCTCTCGCTCTGCAGGTCCCTCACATCTCAAACACTGCAGACCCTCTCACCCCTAAAAGGCAGGTCTACCACACTGCAGGTTTAGACCTATTGTCTTGTGTATGACCCTCTGTCCTGCGTGGCAGTGAATACCAGCATTATCCTGACTTTAATAAGACTTAATCGAAATCCTCAGATTAGGCAAAAAGGTAATTAATTTTGTCAGTAAAGATGTTAATAATAATAACTGCAGGGGGGGCTATTCCCCCCCCCCCTTGGTGCAGCAGAAATACTCACTTTTCCCCTCCCTACTTCAGGGCCCTAACGCCCCCTTGCTGCCTCCTCTTACTTCAGGTCCCTAAAGCCCCCTTGCTGCCTCCTCTTACTTCAGGTCCCTAAAGCCCCCTTGCTGCCTCCTCTTACTTCAGGTCCCTAAAGCCCCCTTTGCCCTTCACGCACGTAATGTAGCGGCCTCCAGCGGCCCTCCTGGATATTACGGCCCTTTTTGTTCCCGCCAACCCCGTTACTGTGTTGAGAGCGACGAGGAGAACCAGGGGCCAGATTCACGAAGCAGTTACGCAAGTACTTACGAACCTGTACATCTTTTCCCAATCTTTGGCGGCTTTGTTTACATTTATTAAACAGTTAATGAGCTCCGAAGCACCAGGAGGCTGTTTATAACAACAACAACAGTTGATTGGGAAGTTTTCAAGCTGGTAAATTGTTTAATAAATGTAACCAAAGCCGTCAAAGATTGAGAAAAGATGTACACGTTCGCAAGTACTTGCGTGACTGCTTCGTGAATCTAGCTCCAGGGAGGGCCAGATTAAGGAGATCCCAGGGTAAGGAGAGAGGGCTGGAATAAAAGAGGGATTATATATATATATATATATATATATATATATATATATATATATATATATATATATATATATATATATATATATATATAATGTGTGAGTGTGTGTACATTTAATTTCTGATCAGTTCTTCTTTTTTGGCATTGTTGCAGATGTCAAGCTATATTAAGATCTGACCTGACTGTCCATCACTACTGGGGACCTGACTCTCAATCACTGTCGAGGACCTAACTCCATCACAACTGTGGAACTGACTCCATCACTACCGGTGAACTAACTCCATAACTACCGGTGACCTGACTCCTTCAATACTGTGGATCTGACTCCATCACTACTGGTGACATGACTCTTTCACTACCGGTGACCTGACTCCTTGACTAAGAAAACAATAGACCGCCCATAATCTATCACAAAAAAAATAATAGATCAACCATACTGTCATTAAGGAAAATAATAGATAGACCATTATCTGTAATTCAGGAAAACAATAGATCGACTATAATCTATCACTAAGGAGAAACAATAGATCGACTATCATCCGTGATTAAGGAAATAACATATCGACAATATTCTATTTTGCCTTAAAGAAGCAACAGGTAGAAGAATATTATATTCCACCTATCTTCAGTAACAAAACAAGACGCGATTAATCGTCCACTTGAATATAAAAGCAGAAAGTTAAAATACACACACAAACAAAGCAGCACAAACACACAACAAACATACAGAAGTCGACTGTATTGGTGGTGCTTCAGAGTGCGCCTGGATCTTCGAAAAGTATAAAAATAATAACAACAGCAGTTGCAAGAACAATAACTAACAGCAGTAACAACAACAATAATAACAACAACAAAGGTGGTCACAAAACAACTACAGCAACATGTCTTTTCCACCAGGCAGTTCAGGTGGGTGCCACAGTGCCACTTTTCATACCTAAAAAAAAGTCCACTTGCTGGTAAATTCCTGTCCACTAATTTGTTTTACCGTCAGTACCTTTGTAGGTAAAATGCCTCCAACACTTCCCCCCCTCCACCTCCACTACCTCCAACACCCCCCCCAATACCTCTAACACCTCCTAACACCACCTCCAACACCCGTTAACACCATCACCTGGACCCATCACATATATTTGTATTGTGATAAATGTTGGTCCGCGATACCTCTTCTTGGTTGCCCTCTTGCGATCAAGACATATTCAGTCATTATTATTACTAATATCATGATTAACATCATTGTTATCAGCGCTTTCATATTATCATTGTATACAGCATTTACGACCTTTGTAGTTGCCGCTAATATTGTTCTTGTCGTTATTATTCATAGGCTACAAAAATCCCTCTTTTTTTGGGGGGTGGGGGGTGGGGTGGGGGGGGAGCAAGAGAGCGCTCCTGTGAGTAGCCTCTGGTAGCCTCATAATTATATTCTATAGTATTTTATTAGGAAGTCTTTGATTATCATAATCTAAATAACCAGTAATAATGGCTGGCAATGCCAGAATAATCCTCAGAAATATTTGATAATCGATAAAAAATTCATCAGTAGTGTTCTCAAGCATTAAACATTTTTTTTTTCAATGCCGCTTATAATAATCAGTAAATTATTATCTGAAACTATTATATAATTCTTGAATAATCAATGAGAATGTGTCACCGTCCGTAAAAGTCCTTGTAACACGCTCTAATAATCCTTGAAAATAAATAATCATTGCAAAGTAATGTGATGTTGGAGGTGACTGACTAAAGGTGTGTTTGTGTGTGTTCCTCCCGCAGGCTACATCCCGCTCTTCAAGGTACCGTGTGACAGGTTCCTAGGGGAGACCATCTCTTGGATCATCACTCTCGCTATCACGCCCATCTCCTGCTCCATCGTGCCCTGGTTCTGCTGTCCCTTCCAGGTAGGCTGCTAGATATCTTTCTCTCGCTCTCTCTCTCTCTTTCTCTCTCTCTCTCTCTCTCTCTCTCTTTCTCTCTCTCTCTCTCTCTCTCTCTCTCTCTCTCTCTCTCTCTCTCTCTCTCTCTCTCTCTCTCTCTCTCTCTCTCTCTCTCTCTCTCTCTCTCTCTCTCTCTCTCTTTCATTACCTATTTTAAACAAAAGATTTTACCCAAGGGAAGCATGTGAAATAATTCAGGATAAATGAATTATGTTTTTAGACAATAAATTACACAATACTCAGCTGGCTATCACCAGCTATGTTGGTCTTTCCTGGCTCTAAACTTATTGTTTATATTCATAGTTTTGTGTTACATTTTGTGTTTATTTAAAATTTTACTCGTATCCCACATTTAATTCCCTCTCATCCATTTACATATATGAATGATGTCGCTCTTAACTCTTCGTCTGTCTAGATAATGTGAATTAAGCCTTTTTTAGTACGTTTTTAAGGAAGGTTCTTATGTTCTTAAAACTTTATATTCAAGAAATACCTGGGGTAGATATTGAGTTTAGAATTGGCTTGTTGATTTATTAAACAAATTATCGGGTAATTAACTCAATATTTTTCAAGCGTTAGATTGATATAGGTTAGATATATATGAATGAGTTTGGGTGGATGTAAATAAGGAGCTGCATCGTATGTGGGACAGTAGGACTTCTACTGTTTTATTTATTCCAATGTTCATATAGTATATCTTCCGTCTTAAAAAAAATGGGCACCACATTAGCAACCCTCCATGATACAAGTACTTTGATCGACTCCAGTGAGTCGATCAAAAAAACTTTTTGATCGACTTTAAATTTTGTATAAAAATCTTCTACTGTTTGTGTAGAACACTTTTGTTTATGCCAGCGTGGGGCTCTAATCTTTTTACCCAAACTTTGTTCATTAATTTTACTGGAATGTAATTTGGTTGTTATACTGTAATTTTTATGGCAATTGTTATCCCTTTTTTTAAGTTATCTTTCTTTTACTGTTAGTTACACCCATATCAATATCTAAATGTTCAAAGTTTAAAAAAAAAAAATTCCAGTAAAGAGTCGGCAACAGGTCTTGAAAGATGACCCGCCTATTTTACAGGCGGACTTGTAATAATGCAATAATCTTCCCAATATAATAGTGCCAGTTATCACTGCCAACCCACAACCTCGGCAGAGCATCGCACATGGCCGAGAGCCCTTCGTTATTTCTAATCACCGCTCGTGCTAAACTTTATATTGGACCAACAACGCCTCACAAGTACCTCGGTTAATGTCGTTTCCACAAACTGAGAGGCACACGATGGCCGAGCTTGATCCCACCGTATGACAATATATTGTTCAATCTATCTACTATGTCCCCAAACCGTGCTTCCTGAAAACACACTAACTGCATCCCTGGGACAGAAGACTGTCAACATAGTAGTAGTAGTAGTAGTAGGCATCCATCAGTCTCAGGAGACTATGGTGTTGTGCTCTGGAGTGGCCTCACTAGGGCTCAAAGCCAGGGTAGATTGATATGGAGGAGAAGCTGTTACCCAGGCAGCACACTTGCTAATCTATAACAACTAACATTCTTCTACGTTCTTGTGATGAGCAGTTTTCCTGCTCAAAAGGTTCCTACTTAAGCTCTCTTTTGAGTTCCCTCTCAAGTTTTCCTCTCGGTTTCCGCTCAGATTCTTCTATAAAACAGAGAAGAGGTTCGTCGTTTCAACCACTGCTTTTGTTATTGTAGGGTTTCCGACCTTTCTGTGGTCTAAACGCCCTCAGTTTTCGACCACTTTCCACCCATCATCATGCACATTATTCTGCTGTTCATTCTTGCATGACTATACAGTGCCTTAGTCTGTCAATCCGTGACCTGAGTGGCAGGCAGAGCTCGTGCATGCGAGATCATGATCTGTGCTGTGTTGATCCCAATAATACTCACTAGCAGCAGACATTGAGACACCACTGCCTTTGACAAGTGAACGTATCACCCCAGCGGGCAGAACAGGCTCAAATGTCGTTGACTCGACGCTATCTAGTTCGTTCAACGCCAACACTAGCATCACCACCACTCCCTCTCTCTCCCTCAGGTCGCCAACACCAGCATCACCATCACCGCCGACCTCAGCTGTAACGATCCTGGTGCCGTCTACGGCGCTGTAGCCTTCTGGACCATGCAGGCCACGTCCGTGGTGGGCCTGGTGCTGGCCCTGGCCAGCCTGGCCAACTGCGCCGCTGCCACCATAGGCATGAATGTATCACAGGTAAGCATCAGCATACACTCTCACAAACACACTCTCGCAAACACACACACACACACACACACACACACACACACACACACACACACACACACACACACACACACACACACACACACACACATACAAATACACATACACAAGAAGCTTGCCTTCATAGCCGGTATAGCTTCTTTTTTCTAACATACACATGCGCCTTTTTGCAGTCGACCTCACTACAGTCCTTCATGGTTCCCTTGAACGTGGAGTTGCCTAATCTGGGGGTGAAGCTCTCAGACTTCGAGTCGTGGCTGCAGAAGGACGAGGATGCCAACCTGCAGTTGGTCAAGAAGAAGGTGATTGACGTCCTGAAGGAGAAGTACCGTCTGGAGCTCCTCAAGGAGAGGTTTAAGGCCAAGACTGAAGAGGAGGAGGGGGAGGAGTGGGCTGAGTCGACGACGACGACGACGGTGGAGGAGGCCACGGAGCAAGGAGGAGTGGGGCTGCTGGAGGAGGTGTTGGCTGAGAACGGGACAGTGGACACAGAGGCCCATTCTAGGGCCAAGAGACAGGTCATCAATGTCCGCATACCAACCTTACTCGGGCATGTTCCAGGTGAGTGTGACAGTCACTGCTTGTAACCCTGCCGCCGTGCGCATGCACACGCACTGGCGCACGCCAGGGCTCACCCACATGCACTGGTGCACGCCAGGGCTCACCCACATGCACGGGCGCACGCCAGGACTCACCCACATGCACGGACGCACGCCAGGGCATACCCACATGCACGGGCGCTCGCGAGAGTACGCGATGCAAAAACACACACACACACATATTGGTAGAGAAGCAAAGCAACTCTATGCATCAAGGAAAACGCCTTTGAAGGAGACACCACACTGAGCTAGCCTCGAGACTCACCCGTAAACTAGACAACATCAGCGGTGTCCGCAGCCAAATAAAAGGACTGCCTTCAGGGACTTAAACAGGGAGTCATTTACAATGCATTAGACCAATACCTGGAAACACAGTGTTAGTGCAAATTTATCGCCTAACTTTGCACTCAAAGGCACTCTCAGTAAGTCTAGGGGCTAGTGGCAGCTTGGTCAGGGCCGGACCTGGACTAGGAGGCAAGGGAGGGACCAGGACCAGGGGACATGGGAGAGACCAGGGGACATGGGAGGGACCAGGACCAGGGGACAAACCCCCCCCCCCCCCCCCTCAGGGAACACAGAGTGTGCAGTGTCCTAAACCCTTTATCAAGCCTCCTGGAGACTATCTGGGTGTTGGCCAGGCTGACAGACGTGACGCAACGTGTGTCGTGTGCGGTACTGACGTGAGACGTGGCGGCCTGGCCTCCGTCCTGCCCTTTTTCCTTCAGTTGACTCAGCAAGGCGGGTCCACGCCCCCCTGTGTAGCGCCCCCTGTGTAGCACATACTAATGATATACTCTGAATGCTTGCGTCATACACACTCACCATACTTAGTATACACTGAAACAACAGTAGGGTATATTAGCAGTATATTCTCACGTTATACTCGGGGAATATTCGTATAATTTACATAGACTGCATTAATGAGAGGTCATTTTACACTTACGTTATTTTTTCACTCAAGAAACACACTCGAGACGCACTAGGAACACACTCGGGTCACACTCGAGACACAGTGAGGCAACACTAGAGGTCACACTCGTCATAATACTTGTCTTACCCAGGTGGGGACGACCAGGTGGTGGACGCGTGTGAGAGGAACGAGGTCCTGGTCGATGAGGACGGAGAGTGTCACGACCTGCTCACCCAGGGCCCCTGCGACGACAACCACATCGTCCTCATGAACCCCGCCACCAGGAAGGTAGGAAAGAGAGAGAGAGAGAGAGAGAGAGAGAGAGAGAGAGAGAGAGAGAGAGAGAGAGAGAGAGAGAGAGAGAGAGAGAGAGAGAGAGAGAGAGGGAGGTTTACGATCTCTTCAACAGTTTGCTTTACATTTATAATAACTTTTGTCATTGAGGTTAAAGAAGTACCTGGCATCTCCAAAACTGCTGTTACTCTCGCAAAATTATATTCTCCCAGAATTCCCTTAGTATTCTCCAAGTGTTTCCCTAGTGCTGCCTGTGTGGTAGGATGTGAGGCGAGGCAATGCCCAGTCAGTATGGGTCTGGGAGGCAGTGGGTATGGCGTGAGCTGTTTTGTCTCGGTTTTGAGGATTGTTATATGTACTTTAAGAAAGTGTTTCATATGTATTGCTTTGGCAGTGTCCAGTCATTTAATGTCACCGCATCTTTCAGTTACTTTAATGTTTGATGTAAGGATATATCTGGTGATGATTTAGTTGTGTGTAGAAATGATGTGATATTTGACAGAGTCTTGTTGTTTGTGCACAGTTAGGTGCCTTGAAAGAGATGGTGTGGCCCTTCACATATACTCTTTGAGATCTTTGGGGGTTGACAGTCCAACTTTCGACCTTCCATTATCTACATTGGGGGTTTCCTTTCCAAGCAGTGAGGGATTAGGGAAGCTTTTGGAAATGTCTTGCCTCTTATCCTAGTTTTCCTTGTTTCCACCAAAATCCAAGGTGCCCTCAACCGTCTCAGCTCATCTCAAGGAGAACCAGACGCCCTCTTGGTGACCTCAGACCTCTGGTACCGGCCACTTTTTCACATTCTTCCTTTGTAACTTTTGTTTTAAATTATTTTTACACCCATCTATTCTATATCCACAGATTACGTAATAATCAGGGAACATTATTTAACGTGTTGAAAAGGTCGGGAATAAGAAACTTATTTACTCTGAGGAAATATATAAGTCTGGGCTGATTCAATCGTCATAGAAACTGATGGTTTTCAATGGATGTCTTAATGGGTGACTAATCTGTTTCTTCTTCTTCTTGCGCCGCTCTGCAGGGCTTCTGCGCCCCCCAGCTTTGTCCCCCGGACCGTGTCTTCCTCTTCAGCGACCAGCTCTGTCACGACCCTCGCGAATACGGCTTGTGTCCACGTGAGTATTGCTTATGTTCGCGTAAGTACTATTTGTGTCCGCGTGAGTACTGTTTGTGTCCGCATGAGTATTGTTTGTGTCCTCGTGAGTAATACTCACCACCCCCACCTCCTTCTCAGCGGGTCGCCAGCTCTTCAGCACCGGCTACGGGACTCCGGTGTGTGGCTGCCCCGACGGCACCTACGAGGAGGATGACGACCTTGATGACGATGTCTGTGAGCCCATCCTCGGCCACATCTCTGACTGCCCCGCAGGACAGGTGAGAGGTCTTTACTGGACCCCAGGACAGGTTAGAGATCATTTACTGAACCCCAGGGCAGGTGAGAGGTAATTTTCTGACCCCAGGGCAAGTCGCCCTGGGGTCATTTACTGACCCCAGGACTGGTGAGATGTCATTCAGTTCCGTATTGAATACCGGTTACTTATTCAGTCAGCCCGTTCTCCTGATTTGTCACAGCGTACAAAATGCAACGTTCTAACCTTACCAGTAACGTTAGAACCCAAGCAACCCACCTAACCTAACCTGCTCATGCTTAGAAAACGTGGATATTTGTGAGCGGTTACTTTAATTCTACTTTGGAATTTGTACGTTGGGGGCCATAACGTACGAAATGAGACGTATGACTTGAGAGGTTGGGTTGGAAGAGCAAGACAGGGCCAGGATTTCTTAATCTTGTAGTTACGAACCTGTTTCAGTCCTTGGAAGCTCTGTTTACGCGTAGTTCTACATTGTAGTGTAGTAAACAGTTCAGAAAAGTCTTACAAAAACAGTTTACGAGCATGGAAACTTCCCAATTAAATATTAGTATTGGTATTAACTGCCTCCTGGCGCTTTGGAGCTCATGGATTGTTTAAATAATGTAAACAAAGCCGCCAAAGATTGATTTTAGATGCTTTGCTCCCGTTTTAGAACGTTCCTTTATTTAACCAACTGGGATCTTCTATGTAACAAACTACGTTCACATGCCTGAAATGTTATTTCCACCCACTTTATAACCGAACTGTTCAGCTCTCCTCCCTTCCCCATGCTTCCTTCCCTTCAGCCTTCCTTCCCTTCAGCCTTCCTTCCCTTCAGCCTTCCTCCATTTCCCCCTCCGTCATCCCTCTGCTTGACCAGAGGTGAGAGCTGGCCGTTCAGGGCAAATGGCCACCTCCCTGCTAAGCCGTGCGAGTTCTTCCTCAGGTATTCTGGTTCAGCGACTTCCGTCGCCCCCCGGAGTGCCGCCCTGACCCCTGCAAGGGACTCAACCTGAAGCGGGGCCCCGAGGACCTGCCTTACGTCCCCGCCCTGGTTGATAACAAGTGCTACAAGGTTGGCACGGTGAGTAGTGTCTCTCTTTCCTGTCTCCCTTCTACGCCCGATTTGTACCTTCCTTCTAGAGGCGACTTTTCCTTCCCTTCCAAAGGCGACTAGTTATTAAGATCAACAAGTATACTATAACAGTAAACATACTTGAGGACCACAGTAAAGTCTTGAGTACATACTCAGTGAGAAGCACACGCGCCTCTCTCTCTCTCTATGTCCCTTGTCATACAACTCAAGTTTTCTTGTCTCCTAATTATAGTTTGGCCACATTCCAGTTAGCACTATAACAATTATGATCCATACCTTGAATTAAATTGTATATATAATTTTATTCTGATGATTAATGAAAAATCTATTTCAATAGCGTTAAGTACAGAAAACTAATAAATATAGTCCTTAAGTTATTTTTGAAGCATATCTCAAAATTATGTTATTTTTAATATTTATTTATTTATATATTTATTATTAATTATTTAGTTATAACAAAATTGATGTTATACGTCAATTTCTCGTCTGTCGCAACTTAAGGGGTAAGAACATCAAAGTTGAATTATGCATAAGGTGTTATGTTTCAGTTCCTCAAGATTTTAAATTGATGCATCTAATCAAGGAGAATGATTTCATGTGCAAGGAAGGCAATAAGAAATATTGGTAGGGAACTTAGAGTAAAAGTTCCTCTAAGTTCCTAGAGGTTCCTCCTTCACAAACATAGCAGCTACAGATGCTTAGTGACTGTAGGTGGAGTAATTCCCATATTTAGATTGCATGTTGCACCACATGCAACTGCCATGCAAATAGTAGCAGTAATGTCCATAGTAGTTGGAGAAGTAATTTAATAACTGTGTCAGATGTTGATAGTAGTAGTAGTAATTGTGGAAGACGTTAGTAAAACTAATTATGATCTCAGTCCATCTTTCCTTTAAATATTTCATGCTGTCTCCTAACATGTTGCCAGTAGTGTAAGTCAAAAGATGCGAAATATAGGAAGAGAGCGATCTTATGACAATGAAGGTGGTCCTAATTGGCATAGGAACTTATGCATCTTAACTCCTATTATCACAACAGGGTGCCAATTATACCACCTTGTGACATAATCTATCACGATACAATTTGTAGTAAAAAATTAGTCTTATTATTTCCTAAGAGATACCCCATATAATGTCTCATGCTTCTGCTTCACCACCCACAGCAACCGCCCATTTGCTCGTCAGACCAATACTACTCTCTCTCGCTGGAGCTCCTTCGGGGCGTCTGTTCCTCGCTGGAAGATGCCGGCTACCTGGTGCTGGACTCCGATGAAATGGACACCATCACCAAGCATTACGGTGACGTTGTTTCCAGGAAAGATAGCGATGCTTCCTCCTCCTCCAAGCCGTCCAAATCCTCCAAGACCAAGATCACCCCAGCGGGGACGACCCTGCTGCGGCGACCAGTGATCGGGGCGCCAGTGGTGTGGACCCAGGACAGCGACGACGACCCGCCGCCGCTGAACGTGGGCCAGGCGGTGGTGTTGAGCAGCAAACTTCACCCAGCGAACAATGAAGTGGAGGACGACGGCCACATGATGACCCTCTACCCCACCCACATGAGTGCCTTCTCTCCGCCCCTCATCACCGTCAACGGCTCCATCACCTTCCTCGGCTTAATGGCGGGGTGAGTTCCCTCTGACTGTCCTCATCCCCCTCCCCCCCCCTCTGCCTAATCACTTGGGCTAGACGGTAGAACGACGGTCTCGCTTTATGCAGGTCGGCGTTCAATCTCCGACCGTTCAAGTGGTTGGGGACCATTCCATTCCTCGTCCCATCCCAAATTCTTATCCTGATCCCTTCCCAGTGCTATATAGTCGTAATGGCTAGGCGCTTTCTCCTGATAATGCCTTCCCCCCCTTTTGTATGCCATATCTGTTGTATATTATGTGTGCACCTACCTAAATAGTTTCTCTGGGTTGAGCTTCAGCTCCCGGGTGCCACTTTTCAGTTGTTTGATACGTTAACTTCCGCAACAAACCCCCTTACTTCTCTGATAATTTATATTCCTTCCTCCAGTACTGCAACAGGTACTCACAGGGTACTCTACCAAGCGTACTATCCCCCCTACTAATCTGTTGTTTTAGATTTAGCTACTCAGAATAAAATGCCCATGTAGCACGGGCTATGGTGAGCCCGTAAATCCCTACTAATCACAAGGCTCTTGCCTTGTACTGCCTGGTCAGCCTCCCTCACCACTAACACGGTGTGGTGGTCCTTGCAGGCCGGCGCCCCGCCACCACCGCCAGCGACGCGCGCCTCTGCCCTTCGCCTCCCCCGGCAGCGTGGTGGAGCCCGGACTCTCCGCCTGTCGCGCCGGAGCCAGGAGAGACGGCAACGCCAAGTGTCGCAACACGTAAGTCTTGTTGTTATAGATTCAGCTACTCGGAACAAGTTCCAAGTAGCACGGGCTATGGTGAGCCCGTAACTTACCTGGCACAGGAGCGGGGCAAGTAGCACGGGCTATGGTGAGCCCGTACCTTACCTGGCACAGGAGCGGGGCAAGTAGCACGGGCTATGGTGAGCCCGTAAATTACCTGGCACAGGAGCGGGGCAAGTAGCACGGGCTATGGTGAGCCCGTACCTTACCTGGCACAGGAGCGGGGCAAGTAGCACCGGCTATGGTTAGCTTCGTCTCTGACGTGAGTCTTGTGGGCCACGGAGCCACCATCGGGGACCATTACAAGCTATTTGTGGTCAAGAAGGGTTATGTGGGTCTTTTATGGAACTAAATATTGCTTTGGAGACCTTTTTGGGGATAATAGGGACCATTTGAAGGCTTTGTGGACATTTTTTTGGTCATGCTCTGCCATGGGCGATCATTTAGCAGTCTCCGTGGTGTAGTGGTAAGACACTCGCCTGGCGTTCCGCGAGCGCTATGTCATGGGTTCGTATCCTGGCCGGGGAGGATTTACTGGGCGCAATTCCTTAACTGTAGCCTCTGTTTAACGCAACAGTAAAATGTGTACTTGGATGAAAAAACGATTCTTCGCGGCAGGGGATCGTATTCCAGGGACCATAGGATTAAGGACTTGCCCGAAACGCTACGCGTACTAGTGGCTGTACAAGAATGTAACAACTCTTGTATATATCTCAAAAAATTTAGGCTACTAAGAGCTATGTAGCCACGATTTGAGACTATAGAAGGCTATAGGTACCTTGTTTTGCCGCAAATTTATATTGGAACGTATATAGAAAGGCGACGAAGAATTAAAATAGTCATCTTTCTCTGTATAAGTTCAAAGGAATTCATATCCTGTCTTATTATTTGGCTGCAAGAACTGTATAGAATAATCCAAATGAGATCTCATAAGCGCTGGGTAAAGTTTAGCGACAATATTTCTGCATTTTTTGGAACAACTCAAAAGCTTATAAAAACTGATGAGTATAATATAGTAATCTTTACTCTCGTGATCAGCCTTAAATATGTTAAAAAATAATGAATAATTCAATCGAAATATGCTCATCATTAACATTATAAAACATTGTTGTAAAAATAGGCTTGAAAAAATTGAGAGTAAAATATATTGAATATGATTATCAGATATATCAAACCCAGCTGTGAATATTGTATTATTTGATTTACTATGTTATGGTGAATATGGATTGTATTTGTTATATCTGAAACTTGCACATAGTTACCATATATATATTAAGGAGGATTTGAACCAGTACACTTGGTACTCCCAAGTGTACACACACACACACACCCTAGACGATTAAGTTGAATCCCAGGCCAGGTGGCAGTGCGCCTGACCATGTCGTGGTGTACTGGTCTTGTGTATGAGCTTCCCAGTATCTGGTGTACGGGTTCGAATCCTCCTCATGAATCATACTGATTTTCTCATTATTATTATTATTATTATTATTATTATTATTATTATTATTATTATTATTATTATTATTATTTTGTTTTTATTGTATTTTTTCTTAAAATTATTTTCACTTTTGCATGAGACACTTAATGTAACATCTGTTATGTAAGTATGTAGACATATATTAATTTGGTGGAGTGTGTACAACAGTGGGATGAGCCCTGGTAACATAGGTTCGAATCCTGAATAGGTCAGCTTAGTGAGTTATTATCTTGAGGGAACATTCCAGCGTTCTCTCATATATAATATATATACAACGTCATGCATGTATGCATACATTGACAAACACAATTCAGGAGTGTTCGTAATGTGCGATAAAATGCAGCATAATTACACGCTATTTCCTTGGGAATATTTAATAATGAAATGTCTAACGTTGTTGATTCATCTGACGTCTTCAGGATCCTGCCCAGTCGCTTCCCTCCTTCAAGACCCCGTCGAGACGCGCCCCCTGTGGGTCCCACCTCCTCCTGCCCCTCTGTGAGTACTGTTATTCATCCTCCTGCCCCTCCGTGAGTACTGTTCCTCATCCTCCTGCCCCTCTGTGAGTACTGTTCCTCATCCTCCTGCCCCTCCGTGAGTACTGTTCCTCATCCTCCTGCCCCTCTGTGAGTACTGTTCCTCATCCTCCTGCCCCTCTGTGAGTACTGTTCCTCATCCTCCTGCCCCTCCGTGAGTACTGTTATTCATCCTCCTGCCCCTCTGTGAGTACTGTTCCTCATCCTCCTGCCCCTCTGTGAGTACTGTTCCTCATCCTCCTGCCCCTCTGTGAGTACTGTTCCTCATCCTCCTGCCCCTCCGTGAGTACTGTTATTCATCCTCCTGCCCCTCTGTGAGTACTGTTCCTCATCCTCCTGCCCCTCTGTGAGTACTGTTCCTCATCCTCCTGCCCCTCCGTGAGTACTGTTCCTCATCCTCCTGCCCCTCTGTGAGTACTGTTCCTCATCCTCCTGCCCCTCCGTGAGTACTGTTCCTCATCCTCCTGCCCCTCTGTGAGTACTGTTATTCATCCTCCTGCCCCTCTGTGAGTACTGTTATTCATCCTCCTGCCCCTCCGTGAGTACTGTTATTCATCCTCCTGCCCCTCCGTGAGTACTGTTCCTCATCCTCCTGCTCCTCCGTGAGTACTGTTATTCATCCTCCTGCCCCTCCGTGAGTACTGTTATTCATCCTCCTGCCCCTCCGTGAGTGAGAACTGTGAGTCCTGTTCCTCATTCAACATTGCCCGCGCCTGCGTTAGTGGCGACTGTTAATCTGATGTTCTTACGTGTTCTTATGTGTTCTTATGTGTTCTTCAGGGAGCGTTTGACCTGAGCCGTCGGTGCTCGTCCAACAAGGGGGGCATCGCCTCCTCCATCAACGCCCTGGGTCTTGGTTAGTGACCCCCGTCCTGCGTGGTGCGCGGCAGGCTCGGCTCACCGGGATGGGCCGTTCCTCTCGATCTGAAGGCGACACTAGCGAGGCGACACAGTATGGGACGACCTCCACGACAGCTCCTGGTCGTCCACACGCTGCAGTTTCAACCGTTGACGTGTGGTGGTGTTCGTGTGCCATGTTGACTTCGGATTTCTATTTTGGCCTGTTTGAGAGGTCGCTTTAAGAGTCGATCTTAGCTGAGTCTGCCTCACATCTTAGCTGTAGTGTAGATATAGTATTACTGTGTGTGTGTGTGTGTTTGTGTGTGTGTGTGTGTGTGTGTGTGTGTGTGTGTGTGTGTGTGTGTGTGTGTGTGTGTGTGTGTGTGTGTGTGTGCGTGCGTGCAAACTGGTAAATTGTGCGTGTTGTGATATAGCATTTAGGCATTGGAAAGGGCCTCTCCTGCCCCCTGGGATGTGTCGGGATATGGGGTTATGACCTACAACACTGAGAGCAGAAAATGTATTAAAAAGCAAGTTTAAGGACGTACAAGAAACATTAGGACGCAAGTTTAAGGACGTACAAGAGGAATTAAGACGCTAGTATCAGGACATATAAGGAACATTGAGTCATCAGTGTCAGGACATTTTCAATTGTCGCCTAACTTAGAGGTCAAAGTTGACTAGGACGGTAAATGACACTTGTGTCAAGATCGGACACATGAAGGATTACAAATGAATATAATCAGCTAGACATGGGTAGATGGCAGACAGTAAATCCATAGACAAAAATATATGATAAATGAGAATATTTTCCGATCACACCTACACAAATTTACTGAAGACTCACACTTATTCTTCGATATTCTTCTATTCTATTCTATTCTTCCTAGTAGCTAGATTCTCTCATGGAAATTAACGAGTTACTGAATAAGAGGACACTGGCTTTAACTGCAATGTATCACACATTTAGAAGTTACTTCACCAGTCTGCACAAGCCACACTAAATTCTATGTCTTGGATAATACACACTGCCTTCTTGTAGGCCACTAATACTAACACAATATTAAGTCTTTCCTCCTCAAAAGTACGAGATACTCTGAGTGAACACATAAGCGCTTGATTCTTTTCCCTCCCCCCCAAAAAAGTCACCCCCATAAGCCCTGTCCCAAGAAGACGTGGCCCACCTGTCACGGACTAGCCAATCCCAGTACACTGTTTGACAGAAATTAATGATTGCCCAGCCCAGCGTTTCTTGAAAATTGGTCAACCTTGCAACCAGTGTCCTACGACCACCTTAGTGACCATGGGACCTGGTGCTAGTGAGTTAGTATGATGCTGCTAGTAGCAATGATGCAACGTAAACTATTTACAAGTTAGAGAAGCTATTCGGATGTCATTAGAATTATTAGGATGCCAGAGAGACCATTAGGACGGTAGACAATTATAAATTCTGAGTCCCTATTATGATAGCACAGAAACAACTAGGACATTACACCCGCTAAAGACTTAAAATACCCGTTATTATATTAGAACAAGAAATAGAATTTTGAGGCTAGATATGCTACTAGTATTTAAGAGGTCATTAATCACTCGAGAGAGACTATTAGGATGGAAGAGAGACACTGGTAGAGAAAGAGACTAGTAGAGAGAGACTGGTAGAATGTTAAATTGATTATCGGGACATTTTGAAGATCTCTCAGGATACCGAGACAGGAGTTTTAAGAATAAGATGAAAGTAAAGAAACTATTGAAGTTGTTAAAGAGGGCATTATAGCGTTAGAAGAACTGATCTGGCGTACGAGGAGAGTTCTTGAGACGTTTGTGATGGACCAGTACCGGCCGGAGACGCTTGTGGTGGACCAGTACCGGCCAGAGACGTTTGTGATGGACCAGTACCGGCCAGAGACGTTTGTGATGGACCAGTACCGGCCGGAGACGCTTGTGGTGGACCAGTACCGGCCAGAGACGTTTGTGATGGACCAGTACCGGCCAGAGACGCTTGTGGTGGACCAGTACCAGCCGGAGACGCTTGTGGTGGACCAGTACCGGCCAGAGACGCTTGTGATGGACCAGTACCGGCCAGAGACGCTTGTGGTGGACCAGTACCGGCCAGAGACGCTTGTGGTGGACCAGTACCAGCCAGAGACGCTTGTGGTGGACCAGTACCGGCCAGAGACGCTTGTGGTGGACCAGTACCGGCCAGAGACGCTTGTGGTGGACCAGTACCAGCCAGAGACGCTTGTGGTGGACCAGTACCGGCCAGAGACGCTTGTGGTGGACCAGTACCGGCCAGAGACGCTTGTGGTGGACCAGTACCAGCCAGAGACGCTTGTGGTGGACCAGTACCGGCCAGAGACGCTTGTGGTGGACCAGTACCGGCCAGAGACGCTTGTGGTGGACCAGTACCAGCCAGAGACGCTTGTGGTGGACCAGTACCGGCCAGAGACGCTTGTGGTGGACCAGTACCGGCCAGAGACGCTTGTGGTGGACCAGTACCGGTCAGAGACGCTTGTGGTGGACCAGTACCGGCCGGATTGTCCGGTTTGTCTTCCTTACTTCGCTCGAAGACTGTCCCAGGTGGGCTTCGGGACTCCCCCACGACGACTAAGCAGTTGTGTGAATATCTAATGATTTGCCAGAAGTATCCAGGAACTTCGGCGGGGTTCGAGAGGGTTGTAAATAGTTTGAGAGATTTTAGAGAATTTCAAGATGGCTTCCAGAGAGAGAGGAAGGAATTTCCCGAGTAAAAAAAAGGGCTTTGAGGATGTGTAAGGTGTTTTCAAAAACTTTTAAAAGAGGTTTCCAAGGAACGCTAAGGACTTACCTGGATGTTGATCAGTGTTGCTGGAAGTCCAGAGAGGGTCGAGGGAATTCCAGGAACATTCAGGAGTATCCAGAAGTTGCCAGGTGGACAACGGACGTGACATAGTGGTCACAGTGGTGACTACTGTGTCTTACAAGTCCGTTGACAACCAGCCCCAAATTGGTTGTGCACAACTGAGCACTGAGTAGTCGACAACTGCCTCACAACCAACTTGGGGACAGGGTTCGATTCTAAGTATTTGGTCACGTTATATCACGCTCGATAAACATTCACTCATCAATAAATACATACTAGGGAATGTTCGGTCACAGGCCTACAGGAATCTCGATAAATTTAACAGATGTTGTGTCCCCCTGACCAAGTGAAACACTTGAGAGTTATCCCACGATATCCAGACGCATCCTGGGGGGCTCGGCCTATAGCGGGAGGAGGTCACGCATTAGGAAGAGTCACAGGGCATTTGTTATTAAATTGTCAGTAGGACGCCGGAGTTCAGAGTTTGGACAGTGGGTAGGTGGTGATGGAGGCAGGTTGGGTAGGTGGTGATGGAGGCAGGTTGGGTAGGTGGTGATGGAGGCAGGTTGGGTAGGTGGTGATGGAGGCAGGTTGGGTAGGTGGTGATGGAGGCAGGTTGGGTAGGTGGTGATGGAGGCAGGTTGGGTAGGTGGTGATGGAGGCAGGTTGGGTAGGTGGTGATGGAGGCAGGTTGGGTAGGTGGTGATGGAGGCAGGTTGGGTAGGTGGTGATGGAGGCAGGTTGGGTAGGTGGTGATGGAGGCAGGTTGGGTAGGTGGTGATGGAGGCAGGTTGGGTAGGTGGTGATGGAGGCAGGTTGGGTAGGTGGTGATGGAGGCAGGTTGGGTAGGTGGTGATGGAGGGGGTTAAGGGAAGTGGTGATTATGGGGGTGGTGAGAGTATGAGACCTGAGAGGGGGAGTGGAGATGTAGAGTCTGTAGCTTGAGGTGCAGGATACGAGGACCGTCTTGCTCAGAACTTCAAAAGGAGTGGCACCAAGACTGCTCTGTCGCAAATGTCATGAACAGTGGAATAAATATGTATTGCCGGGGAGTTTTTTGTGTGGTGTGAGCTGACACCATGGATATGTGTTGTGGTGTGAGCCCACACCATGGATATGTGTTGTGGTGTGAGCTGACACCATGGATATGTATTGTGGTGTGAGCTGACACCATGGATATGTGTTGTGTTGGGAGCTCCCAACATGGATATGTGTTGTGGTGTGAGCTGACACCATGGATATGTGTTGTGTTGTGAGCTGACACTATGGATATGTGTTGTGGTGTCAGTTCACACCATGGATATGTGTTGTAGTGTGAGCTCACACCATGGATATGTGTTGTGTTGGGAGCTCCCAACATGGATATGTGTTGTGGTGTCAGCTCACACCATGGATATGTGTTGTGTTGGGAGCTTACACCATGGATATGTGTTGTGGTGTCAGATCACACCATGGAGAGATGTGGTTAAGACAGAAGTGTGACACACCAAGACAATTACTGTATACAGAAATGCATTTATTCTTTTCCTTTTTTTATAATAATTAGTGTAAGGAAATGTTAATATCTTTTATTTATTCCCCTGGAGCTAAGGAGAGAGAGAGAGAGAAAGTCGAGAAATAGATAATATAAATATATGAGAGAGCTGAGATATAATATAATATAATATAATATAATATAATATATATATATATATATATATATATATATATATATATATATATATATATATATATATATATATATATATATATATATATATATGTTGTACCTAGTAGCCAGAACGCACTTCTCAGCCTACTATGCAAGGCCCGATTTGCCTAATAAACCAATTTTTCATGAAATTATTGTTTTTTGACTACCTAACCTACCTAACCTAACCTAACTTTTTCGGCTACCTAACCTAACCTAACTTATAAAGATAGGTTAGGTTAGGTTAGGTAGGGTTGGTTAGGTTCGGTCATATATCTACGTTAATTTTAACTCCAATAAAAAAAAATGACCTCATACATAATGAAATGGGTAGCTTTATCATTTCATAAGAAAAAAATCAGAGAAAATATATTAATTCAGGAAAATTTGGCTTATAAGGCAAATTGGGCCTTGCATAGTAGGCTGAAAAGTGCGTTCTGGCTACTAGGTACGACATATATATATATATATGTATATATATATATATATATATATATATATATATATATATATATATATATATATATATATATATATATATATATATATACATATATACACGTTTATAGTGGCTTTAATAACGCCTCCAACGTTTAACAAGCCTTAAGCCCGACACCAAGCCAAGCCAACGAGACTAAGATGCTATAAAGATCCTTGTAGCCAAGTTGCATCGCAGTAGTGACAACATCGACCAGTCCACACACAGACTTCACTGCATGCCGCCGCCTCACCTGTGATGCTTTCAACAAATGTCACAGTAACAAACAACAGATCTGAACGGTATAGACTATGCTCCCTGTGGTCCGTAAGTTCATCTAGAGCGTCTCTTCACTTTCGACAGTGTTAAAGACTATACGTTTCATGGTTCAAAAGGTAATTTTTTACCCAGGTCAGCCACGAGCTTGGCGAGGACACTGACGCCATTGTCTTCAACACGACCCCACATGGCTGGCGCTCCACAGCTACTTTGCGAGTTCCTTTATGATGCCTGTGTATGGATCTATGTCTGGCTGCAGAGACAACATGTTACGCCATGTTTAGGAGCTGTTTAGGGTGAGGAAGGGTGAGTACTGAGGGTGGGGGGTGAGAAAGTGAGTGGAACAGAGAAAGGGAGCAGCTGTAAACACAATACATGTATATTTGGTGAAGTAATTAGAGACTCTGGGCGTGCTGGGGGAATAATTAGTGTACAAACAGGAGAAACGCGTTAGATTGAGAAAGAGAGAGAGAGAGAGAGAGAGAGAGAGAGAGAGAGAGAGAGAGAGAGAGAGAGAGAGAGAGAGAGAGAGAGAGAGAGAGAGAGAGAGAGAGAGAACCAGAGAGAGAAAGGGAGAGCCAGAGAGAGAGAGAGAGAGAGAGAGAGCCAGAGAGAGAGAGCCAGAGGGCCAGAGAGAGAGAGAGAGAGCCAGAGAGAGAGAGAGACAGAGAGAGAGAGCCAGAGAGGCAGAGAGAGAGTAGGCATGACGGGGTACACATTAGTGTGAGTACCACACACTGGACATATATCAGGGACATTAGCGCCAAGCCGAGAACGCTGCTGTTGGTGTCCCTCCCTCACAATGTTGACACTCTCGCAGCAATAATTTGACCGTCCGTGTACAAAGTAGCTGTGGAACGGAGTGATCTCTCAAATGTTTTCTATAAAAGTTGGGTCAAAAACAATAGACATGTATAGCTCTGTATTAATTGCTACCTATCTTGGCTCACTCTTGAAAGTTAAGATCAGCAGAGCTGGCGGTCGCATGGACGGTACTAAAGCCAATATGGTTTCTTTTTTGTACATACTGATGATCTAGTTTAATTAGCATAAAGCAATGATGTGGTGGAAAATTGTATGGAAAATCACACAGGCATATTATACCCTCAGAAGGTTCATTCGTATTCTTTTTTTTTAGGATACTAAAGTGAAAACTAATGTCTACTTGATTCCTGATTTAAAGTAGAGTTATTTAACAGTCAGCTTGAGTGGATGTAAACTTTGGGACCTGCAAAATGTTAGGCTATGCAGGTAAATTGTGAATGTTGGAAATGTTCAACCGCTCCTATTGCAGTCTTCTGCTTAGTCTCAAGACTTTCACTTGAATAAATAATTTACAAACGGACGATATATTTTTCCTGAAAGAAAACACTTATGCAGCAAGCCTCACAAGTTATTTTCTTTTAGGCGTTACTGAACACCCAAACTTTGCCAGACATATTAACAACATGATTAAACACCTTAAAAGTGAGTGTTGCATTTGTGTATTTATTTATAATACACCGGTAGTGTATTACCGGTGTAGCCGGCCCACAGGGTCGACCAGAACTACAAGTCCTCAGGGTCGACCAGAACTACAAGTCCACAGGGTCGACCAGAACTACAAGTCCACAGGGTCGACCAGAACTACAAGTGCTCAGGGTCGACCAGAACTACAAGTGCTCAGGGTCGACCAGAACTACAAGTCCACAGGGTCGACCAGAACTACAAGTCCACAGGGTCGACCAGAACTACAAGTGCTCAGGGTCGACCAGAACTACAAGTCCACAGGGTCGACCAGAACTACAAGTCCTCAGGGTCGACCAGAACTACAAGTCCTCAGGGTCGACCAGAACTACATGTCCACAGGGTCGACCAGAACTACAAGTCCTCAGGGTCGACCAGAACTACATGTCCACAGGGTCGACCAGAACTACTAGTCCACAGGGTCGACCAGAACTACAAGTCCACAGGGTCGACCAGAACTACAAGTCCACAGGGTCGACCAGAACTACAAGTCCTCAGGGTCGACCAGAACTACATGTCCACAGGGTCGACCAGAACTACAAGTCCACAGGGTCGACCAGAGCTACAAGTCCACAGGGTCGACCAGAACTACAAGTCCACAGGGTCGACCAGAACTACAAGTCCACAGGGTCGACCAGAACTACAAGTCCACAGGGTCGACCAGAACTACAAGTCCTCAGGGTCGACCAGAACTACAAGTGCTCAGGGTCGACCAGAACTACAAGTGCTCAGGGTCGACCAGAACTACA
Organism: Procambarus clarkii; assembly: GCF_040958095.1. NCBI lineage: Eukaryota > Metazoa > Arthropoda > Malacostraca > Decapoda > Cambaridae > Procambarus > Procambarus clarkii. The sequence goes on from NC_091167.1 coordinate 27,130,769, forward strand.
AGTGCTCAGGATCGACCAGAACTACATATCCACAGGGTCGACCAGAACTACTAGTCCACAGGGTCGACCAGAACTACAAGTGCTCAGGGTCGACCAGAACTACAAGTCCTCAGGGTCGACCAGAACTACAAGTCCTCAGGGTCGACCAGAACTACAAGTCCACAGGGTCGACCAGAACTACAAGTCCACAGGGTCGACCAGAACTACAAGTCCTCAGGGTCGACCAGAGCTACATGTCCACAGGGTCGACCAGAACTACAAGTCCACAGGGTCGACCAGAGCTACAAGTCCACAGGGTCGACCAGAACTACAAGTCCACAGGGTCGACCAGAACTACAAGTCCACAGGGTCGACCAGAACTACAAGTCCTCAGGGTCGACCAGAACTACAAGTCCACAGGGTCGACCACAACTACAAGTCCTCAGGGTCGACCACAACTACATGTCCACAGGGTCGACCAGAACTACAAGTCCTCAGGGTCGACCAGAACTACAAGTGCTCAGGGTCGACCAGAACTACAAGTCCTCAGGGTCGACCAGAACTACAAGTCCACAGGGTCGACCAGAACTACAAGTCCTCAGGGTCGACCAGAACAACAAGTCCTCAGGGTCGACCAGAACTACAAGTCCACAGGGTCGACCAGAACTACAAGTCCTCAGGGTCGACCAGAACTACATGTCCACAGGGTCGACCAGAACTACAAGTGCTCAGGGTCGACCAGAACTACAAGTCCTCAGGGTCGACCAGAACTACAAGTCCACAGGGTCGACCAGAACTACAAGTCCTCAGGGTCGATCAGAACTACAAGTCCACAGGGTCGACCAGAACTACAAGTCCTCAGGGTCGACCAGAACTACAAGTCCACAGGGTCGACCAGAACTACAAATCCTCAGGGTCGACCAGAACTACATGTCCACAGGGTCGACCAGAACTACAAGTCCTCAGGGGAAGTAGGGATATTAACAACTGGATTCTGAATATTAAGGAATTACTACCACAGAGAGACAGTTCATAAGCAATGTCAATTCTCCACACACCAGACAGACCTCTTTCACGTGAGCTGTGTGGTCAAAGGTTGATCCGCCGGAGTCCGTGGACCCGTTGAAATAATATATATTACTCAGACGTTGTGAAAATGTCTATAGGAATTAATTTTATAAATAAATTTCAAATTTAAATTTGTGTCTTATTAATTCTCCTTTTATGTCAATATTCAGCTCTCAAATTTTCACCAATATGTTCTTCAACTCACGTTTTCAATTCAAAACTTCAGAAACAGATGTATCCCCAACCCACAAACCAGCTCCTCATCTCGACTTGTCACAAAACAAAAGACGTACTAAACAGCCCTAACCTAACCTAACCTAACCGAGAATCCAAGAACAGAAAACGTAACAACATGGCAAATTTGCGAGCCACTATGATTTTTACAATGATTTATTTGGCGTCAAAATTCGGTGTGTGCGTGTTACGCGAGAGGACAGGTAGAAGAAGAGACAGGGCAGGACAGGTAGAAGGCGCCAACCGCCATAGTTATGTTGATCACAGCAACACCTAGCGGGCCAGGCCAGAGGCCAGATTCATGAAGCAGTTACGCAAGAACTTACGAACGTGTACATCTTTCCTCAATCTTTGACGGCTTTGGTTACATTTATTAAACAGTTTACAAGCATGAAAACTTGCCAATCAACTGTTGTTATTGTTATAAACAGCCTCCTGGTGCTTCGGAGCTCATTATCTGTTAAATAATTGTAAACAAAGTCGCCAAAGATTGAGAAAAGATGGACAGGTTCGTAAGTACTGGCGAAACTGCTTCGTGAATCTGGCCCTTCAGAGGCTCAGGGACCCGCGTAGGAACATCACTGAAAAAAAAACTTTATCTGGCTCCGATTTTTTTTTTAGTTTATCTATCGTATCGTGTCTTATGTAATGTACCCATGAATGTCTATCGAAGCGAAAGGTCACTGTTGGTTAATATGCATTTTCCAGCACTGTCTTGCCCCTGTTACTGTAGAGTACGATAGAGCGTCAGAGGATATACGGATATAGTGGCACCTGCTGAAGGCCCATATTGGCCTGTACGAGGCAGCTCCTGTTACTATCCATACAGACTGGGAAGATCTCGGACGTAGGTTCGAATCCTCGTCACGGTCCTTGTCTATTTGTTTATCCATACAGACTCATTCATATATATTTGTCTAACCTACGCTTGAAACAATATATATTATTCAAACAATTACCGTTCATATAATTACGACATTTCCATGTGCACATTAATATTGTTCTTAACATTTCGGCAAAGTTAATAACTTTTTTGTTGTTGTCTTTGGGTCACACGTGTTATTTTCTGATTGCTAAATGTCTTCAAAGTAGAGAAGATGGCTATAAATCGGCTCAATTTTTGCTTTGGCTTTTGCCTAAGACAGCTCAGGGAAGACATCTTGAAGGTGCCTGAAGGCTGCCGACTCCTTATCCAAGAGCTGCGACACAGTGAGCCCCAAGTCACCAGTCTTCCGGCCCCCCTTTCAAGACGTCTTCCCCAAGCTGTCTTGGACAAAAGACACAGCAAAACTTGAGGGTAATAACAGCCATTTTTGCTGTAGAATGCAGATAGAACTAACCAGAAAATGTCACTTATAACCCCGAACAAAAAAAAAGTGTTTCCACTTATATATTTACAAATGAACAATTATTTACGAAGAAAATGTTATTGTATTTGATGGCTAGCGAGAGTAGAAAGTTTCGCATTACGGTTTAGGATATCAATTAAGAACATATTTCCTTCTGTCAAGACGGAAGTTTAATTTAAGAAATCCTGTTGTCATCAGGACTTTCACCCCGGGTACCAGGAGGATATAAGGAGGGGGGGGGGGGAGAGGAGAGAGGACGGGGGGGGGTGTTGGGGGGGGGGGGGGGGGAGTTGGAGGGGAGATGGCATGCAGCATGAGGTGACTTTCGCTGATGTGGTCTTGTGTCAGCTTCATACGTCAAGACTAGTCATCCGGACGCGGTGGGGATTCGACGCCACGCTCCTGTGAGACGCTGTTGATTGTGGAAACCGAGGAGCCAGGTGTGTAGTGTTTAGGTCCTGGTGACTCTCAGGTGTGTAGTGTGTGTGGGTCCTGGTGACTCTCAGGTGTGTAGTGTGTGTGGGTCCTGGTGACTCTGGTGTGTAGTGTGTGGGACCTGGTGACTCTCTGGTGTGTAGTGTGTGGGTCCTGGTGACTCTCAGGTGTATAGTGTGTGTGGGTCCTGGTGACTCTCAGGTGTATAGTGTGGGTCCTGGTGACTCAGGTGTGCAGTGTGTTTTGGTCCTGGTGACTCTGGTGTGTAGTGTGTGGGACCTGGTGATTCTCTGGTGTGTAGTGTGTGGGTCCTGGTGACTCTCAGGTGTGTAGTGTAGTGTGGGTCCTGGTGACTCTGTGTCAGAGAGAGAGAGAGAGAGAGAGAGAGAGAGAGAGAGAGAGAGAGAGAGAGAGAGAGAGAGAGAGAGAGAGAGAGAGAGAGAGAGAGAGGGGGAGAGGGAGAGAGAGAGAGAGTGAGACCCATATAGGCTACTTTTAAAGATTGCACCACATTAATATTACAAGTAAATTTTACTTCACGTTAATTTCTGCACAAAACTAACTTTAATAGAAGTAACCGTACTCTTGGGAGGTAAACACAGTGCTGTGCCTCTTCACATTCACTGCCTCCTGGCAAGTCTCAGTTGCAGTCTTCCTGGGAAAGAAGAATTATACACTGAAGAGTAGTGCATAATTTCTTGCTAATGTTTTTAATACAGATCAGTGCCAAAGACAGGAAGACGGTCTGCTGGCGGCTTCTCCAGTAGTTAGTTATTCTGTACAGTCTGCTGACTGCATCTCGAGTGTTACTCTGCGTCCAGGTGTCCTAGGGAGCGTCCACACCCCATAGGACCAACAATGGTCTGCTGACAAGCTGTACACATCTTACATGGACTAGATAACGTAACAGTCTCGACCTTTATAAAAGTTGCGAACTCGACCCTTAGCCTAAGCAACCCAGGCTTCGTCCTCGAAAGCTACAAAGCGTCGTTCTCGAAGGCTACAAAGCGTCGTCCTCGAAGGCTACAAGGCGTCGTCCTCGAAGGCTATAGGGATTCAGGGGCTGGAAGGAAGTCTAACTTGGAGTTAAATAATCTTGGAGAATCCTTGCCACGATGGCGAAGGTCGTCCTCGCCGTCCTCGTCCTCAGCTGCGTCCTGCCACTTGTCTTCGACTGTGAAATTTCAAGTAAAGAAGTAAGTGGTATTTTGATCAATTATCTCTAATGTCTCTATGTGCGCATGTATTCATGTACGCATGCATTCATGTGCGCATGTGTATATATTCATGTATACGAGCATATGATAGAACAACATGTATATCCTCACAGAGGAGCACAATCAATGTCTTCATTTACTAAAATAATAACTATTTACATCATGGCTTACTCCAGTTGTTGTCTGTACAAATATGCAACATTTTCTTCACCTTCAGTTTTTTTCCACATTTTATTTTTCAGTTTCACATTTGAAATATCTTTGATGAACATTGTCAATATGTGTTACTTGACCACAACACTGACTGGTGAGGGATGAGGAAGAGGTCCTTAGTGAAGCTGTGAGCTAATCTCCCATCCTTCATCAGCTCATCTGAAGCCTCACCTTACAAATAAATGAGATTATAGGGGGTGTTAGGCTTCAAATGAAGTCGTGTAGGATATGAGCAATTTTAGAATCATTATTAACAGATATTCTAGGCAAATGAGGGGGAAGGGGAACCTCTGAACAAGCAGCCGGCTTCCTGTCCTCGTCGAATTCAGTCGTGTTAGTGGGTTTCGGGTAAATTCAGGTCAGTTTAGTAATATGAGTGTTATTAAGGTGAGTGTGTTCGGCAGAGAGGACGGTGGCGGCGTCAGGCCCGCGCTGGACCACTGGCTCCAGCCATCCCAGTCTCCCTCCCGTACTACGCAAGTGAGTCCAGAGTGTGTGTGTCGTGTTGTGTTAGTGAGCTGTCTCTCTTACGTCACCCCTGTCTGTCCTGACCCCCTGTCTGTCCTGACACCTGTCTATCCTGACCCCCTGTCTCTCTTGACCCCTGTCTGCCCTGACCACTGCCTGTCCTGACCCCCTGTCACTCTTGACACCTGTCTGCCCTGACCACTGTCTATCCTGACCCCTGTCTATCCAACCAATTAGGTGATACCTGTCTATGCCTCCTCACGGGCGAGCCTAAGGATTGGGCCCTATATTTTTCACTGGTAACCAGTCAAGCGTTTATCTATTATAATGTCTATTTTTTTTTGCAATTACCAATTTTAGTTACATTAAACTTATAATTATAGTTAGTAAACAGTCTTAGATCTATCGCAATGAATTCCAAAGTCGACCTCACAGATGCCTCCACAAACTTTGAGTCGTGTGTTAAAGAGTTCTTCATTCATAGAGAGAGGGGTTGGCGGCTTTATGGAATGGACATTTGGCCTTTGGTCATAAGGACGGGTTGCTTTCAAAATGACGTTCAAAAACAACGTTTCGTTGACGACCTCTGATCGAATCTAATGCTCAGTCTGTAAATGCTTCACTCACGTACTACAAATACAAATAATCGCTAACAGAACTTAAACACCTAACCTAAACTACGTCTAAATATACATAAAACTTTGCTGTATAACAATATTAACTTATTTATGGGAACAAACCTATGTTTAATACACAATACACTAAAATTGATGAGTGTGTCTTGGGGAACGGCCGCCGCTCTAACGAGCCTAGTCTGAGAACAGGCTAGGTTATGGCGATTTAGGGAGTGTTCATATAGCACAGACTGAACGTGAACGAGGAATGTTTAGAACCATAGCTTTGAACATGGTCAAGTTAGCTATACATGTTGCTCAAATACTGACTTATATATATTTTTTAATGTCAGTATGTAACTTTCGCGTAGTGAGCGCATCACCTATTGTTTTGATGATGAACGGAGAGTTAGCTACTGCATTAACGAGCATTTAGTCACTGCTGGAGAGGATGGGCTGGACTTAAAGCTGATAACGTTTGACCTTCTCTAGAATAGTGCTTCGCTCACGTCCAATATTCGAAATACACATCTCTGAATATTTCATCCGCGTACTGTAGATGTAAATATTTGCCAACAGAACCCAAACACCTTACATTACTAAGCCTAGGTCTAATTATAAACAAAACGACAAGAACGCACCTTTGATGACAGCCGCAGCTAGGACCAGCATAGGCTTAGGCTGGGTTGGAGAGCTTGTGTCAACAAGCCGACCACTTCCGGCTTTCCCAGCACACAGTGGTGGTGAAGCGGTGACTCTGACCCCTGGTGTTGTACCGGACAACGGAGGTGAATGGCAGCATCCTCAACAATTCTATAGTGGTGTGTTTGGCAACCTCGCAGGAAACTATCCTCCATTTCCATAAATCTAGCAACTAGTCCTTTTTTCCCAGCTGGTCGATGTCGAGTAAGATGTCACGAGACTGGCAAAGCATGACACGTGGAGGATTAGGCATGACACGTGGAGGACGGGCTGCATAAACCAGCCCGTCCTCCAAACAAAGACCCAAAAGTGATTCCATGCACCTGCCAAACCCCCTGTTTATGAATGGAAAACGGTTTACACACGACTCACAACTGATGACGTTCGAACACTTCCGGAACAAGTGCTTCACTGACGAATTTTGTTCGAACCACAACGCTGTAAATGCTTCACCCACGTACTTCAAATACAAATAATCGCCAACAAAACCTAAACACCTAACCTATGCCTATATATGCACAATATGCTAATATATTATAATAATAATTTATATTTGAGAAAATTCCCATTTTGAATGAACAGCATGTAAAAAATTTTGAATGCCTCTGTGGGGTCGACCGCTGAATGTAATGGACTTGAGTCGAGGACGGGTTGGCATAAACAGGGGGTTTGGCGGCTGGATTAACAGGCATTTGGACTTTGCTGATGACAGGTTGTAGATGAAAGACAAACATGAATGAGTTTGGTTGCGTTTATATATAAGCTGCCTCTCACAGCTCACTTCCTGTGGAATATTAGACACCAAATGTATCTATATTTAATATTCTTAGCTATTAACAACAAAATCTTGACACTCTCGGGTCCATTTAGCACCTTTAATCAACGATAATTTAACGTTTCCTAATACCTTGCATTACCTGTGTGTTGATGCTCGTGTTGACACCGCAGGCCCCGACCAGCTGGTTGACTCGTGCCCCAGAGGGGAGGTGCAGGTGTCTGGAGGTGGGTGCCACAAGCTACTGACGCGGGGGCCGTGCCAGGTGACGGAGTTCGTGCTGCTGAACCTGGAGACCAACCAGGGCTACTGCGCCCCGAGGCTCTGTGCTCCGGACAGGATCTTTGTCTTCGGCGACCAGCTGTGTCACGACCCTCTTAACGACAGGCTGTGCCCCCGTATGTAATCCAAGTGTTTTTATGGTATTTATACAGCAGTTTCTGTAGCTCAGTTGTTAAACAATTACAGTTCTGGCGCCCATAACACGCTCTCTGTGACCCGGATGCTTTCAGCTTCATTGAGCTGAATACGTGAGCACTTTCATATCTGGGTTACTGAAGCTCAAGCCGAGGTGTGGTTGTGTCTACGGCCGATAGAGGTCTCTGTCCCCAGAGTCGCCGTGTTATGAAATATTAGATGGTCTCTCAGTGCTGACTGAACCACTGTCAGGGGAACATGTCGTCTGCCGCCCACGCTACATGGCTCCTACCGTCGCCCTCAATCATCAACAACTCCCGCCCCTGGCGCTGTAGCAAACATCATCCTCATCAGTTGTTTGAGGATATTAGTGATCATTTGAAAGTTCAGTCAAAAGGATCTAAATGTAAATTTGAGGAAATAGTGGAGAATGCAGGGAAGGAGAGAGAGTGAGACAAGTGTACAGTGGTGGGAGAGATGGAGGAGGAGGGGGGGGAAGGGTGACGGCACAAGTAGAGTATATAACCTGAGCCGGAATAAAATTCTGACGTCGTACTAACGTCAAATACCTTTCCCGTGACGTCATAAACGCATTTTCACCTCTTGGTTAGGTTGGGTTAGTTTAGGTTGAGTTGCGTTTACGTAAAGAGTAGCGATGACTTAAGAGTCAGATTATCTTGAGATGATTTCGGGGCTTTAGTGTCCCCGCGGCCCGGTCCTCGATCAGGCCTCCACCCCCAGGAAGCAGCCCGTGACTAACACCCAGGTACCTATTTTACTGCTAGGTAACAGGGGCATAGGGTGAGAGAAACTCTGCCCATTGTTTCTCGCCGGCGCCCGGGATCAAACCCGGGACCACAAGATCACAAGTCCAGTGTGCTGTCCGCTCGGCCGACCGGCTCCCTAACAGAGTGGTAACAATTTTCTCATGTTTTAAACCCTACGTGTTGTGACTCCTCGTCACCGCTATAACCTACATTCTGTTTCCCCATCATCTCACCAGACCCAAGTAAGGCTTCTAAATTCACGAGGAAAAACTTTGGAGCAGTCCGATGGGATCGAACTTGCCTCGTGCGCCGAAGATTTTTCTTGCAGATACTGTTGTGATTTCATTGTATCGAAATTATTTTCAGTTTTCATGTAATCTTTATTTGTGTTTCAAGAACTTCATATGAATCAAGTATTTTTGTTTTTTAACATTTTCTAATGCTATTTTGGGGATTGTAGGGGGGGGGGGGAGGGGTTAAAAGAGGGGGGGGATTAAATTTGTGTTCTAATTCCCCAACTACTAAATTAGAGCAACTAGAATTTTTGTTATTTTCCCATAATCTCCATATTTTGTTCTTTTCAATAACTTTTAAGAGCAAAATACTTTTGTTATTCAAAATATTATAAGAATAATTTTTTTGACCATATTATCCAAAAATATTTTTATTATTTTCTATAACTTAATATGAATTGGTTACCTATTAAATTTTTCTGACAATCTGCGCTAGAGAGGTGGAAGCCCCAAACTAAGTCAGCAGCGGAAGGGTTAAAGGCGTAGAAATCTTACTTTAACGTCCAACCTCTGTTGCTGGGGCATCGTGATCTGGTAAACTGAGAGTGCTCCAGACCTCTGCTGGCTGCTACACTCACACCCTCTCACACACACACACCACTCTCACCCTCTCTCACACACCCTCTCACACACACACACACCACTCTCACCCTCTCTCACACACCCTCTCACACACACACACACACACACACCACTCTCACCCTCTCGCACAAGGCTTTCTTGCGTGCTTCATTGGCAATAAATCATAATTCACTATAACCTCTCACCCCTGGTGCCGACGCTGACCTGGCCCTGATGTGCGATTCGCCCCTTCTCAGCGGGTCGTCAGCTGTACGAGTCCGCGTTCGGGACGCCCGTGTGCCAGTGTCCGGACGGTACCTACGAGGTCAACAACGACTCGTATGACACAGTGTGTGAGCCCATCTTGAGCATGACTGGCGTCTGCCCGCCAGGAAAGGTGAGCCCGGTAGCGGTGGATTTAGGGGGTGGTTCATACCGAGGGCTGGGTGGGAGGCATTGGGCTTGAGGGCTGTTGTCGGCCCTCTAGAAGAAGGAACTGACAATTTTACCTCCAACAGGTGCTGTGGTTCAGGGATTTCAGCCTCCCGCCGGAGTGCCTCCCTGACCCGTGCGGCGGGAAGAATCTCTACCGAGGGCCCAATGAACTTCCCTTCGTCCCCTTCGCTTCTGATTATGGAAAGTGCTACCAGCTTGGACAGGTAAGACACGGGTGTTATTAACTAGGACCGGGGACACTAGCTAGGAAAGGTGAACCATGGGTATTGCAAGCTAGAACAGGTGTCCTTACAGTTGAACAGTTGAACATACAGTTGAACTACAGGTATTTACAGCAAGAACAGGAGAGCAACAAGTGTCACCGACTAGGACAGGTGAACTACAGGCGCATCCAGTTAGGATAAGAACATGTGTTATAGTAATACTATCAAAACTGTTCAGAGGAACTTCAGACATTTAAACTCATGATTATCCAGTACACAGTCTAGACTTTAGACCTAAACAAGCTTAATTTACATTGTATTGAATAACTGGGTGTGAATGAAAATGTAGAACCCGTGATGCATCACTAGATTGACTGTGTTGCTCTGATAGCTTAAATAATCAGTAAATCAGGTTAAAGTTGGATGGGATCCATTCGCCGCAGAGAGGGCGAGGAGGGAAATGTCCGGCGGCTCCAGCATCACCGCAAGATGCTCATGATATTGTTGAGATGCTGAGGGAAGGATGCAACGCCAAGCAGAAAATATTACATAGGATGCAATCTTGGTGTTAACAGAGTAATATTGTTTTAGATGTCTAATTACAGTTAATATATAGGTAGTCAGTTCCTTTAAAGATAAGTATAATTGTATGATCTGAGGAATGAATCTTCTCTACAGTCTTGATCACTGGAAGAGACTACTAAAATGTCTGAAGACTCGGGTAGTCTTAAGGTAAGGTGTTCATGCAGGGGCGTGTGTTGTCTCTCCCACAGATGAGCGGTGTGTGTCCGGCCCCGACCTGGTACTCCCTGGCCCTGGACCGGCTCCAGGGCGTCTGTTCCACCCTCGAGGACGCCGGCTACCAGGTCTTCGACTCTTACACTCTCTCATTCTTCAGTTACATGTACGGACCTCCTATCCCTAGGGAAGGAACGGTTCCCTTGTCTTCTGCAGCTGTACCTTATAAGATGACGGGTACGACTGTAGGTCCCTATGGTCCTTCAACTGTTTCTGGTACCTCAATGTCCATGTACGGCAACGGCCGAGGATCAAAGTATTCGGTTGACGCATCTTCCGGACAAGCCTATGACGAGGCGACTCAGCCACTGTCGAAGGGGAATGTGGTGAAGGGAGAGCTGATTGCATACCTGAAGGGCCTGATGGACTCGGCGTCAGGGCCCGGCAGCAGCCTCGACTTCTTGCAAGCTCCTTCTGGCCATAAGTTTCACGAGTTCTTCAAAATGTTAGTCATATTTTGTTCTTATTTTATTGAAGCGGTATAAGCTCACTACAGTGTGCCAAGCCTGAAGGCTCCAGACACATCCAGAGGTAATACTTTAAAGTCAACCCATTCTCCTGTTTAAATAGTAGTTTTTGTATCTATGTTCACTATAGTACAAAGATTGACGTTCTGAGCAATTAGATAGTAGAATTCGCACTATTCACTTTTATAAGAGTCGGAAAAAATGAAGCTAAAAAACGAACTTAAATATTCCTAGGCCTAGTATAAAACACATATGTACTCGGATATCGTTGCCTCAGTTATCGTGTAACGATAACTAGGAAGGTTAGGTTAGTTTAGTTTGTCTTTGCAACATAAAAAAAATAGTTGTCCGGTTTGTCCAACTCAATAGTGCAGATTTCTACTTTCTAATTTCTGTGTACGTCGGTATATATACAATGGTTCTCATCGTTACTATAAGTACTACGAAAACAGGAGGATGGACTGTTTATAGTAAGCCGTATTCCAACAGACTCTCATTCTGTGTTATATTTTTTAGAATTCTTGAACCAGTTAATGGGATAATTTTAATTATTAAGCTCTAAAGAATACATAGGCCAAGGGAAAATACATAACCTTAGGGAGGGTTATGTACCCTCTACATGTATAAAGTACGTAACCCTATAGGGTTTTATGTAGACTGTACTGCGGCCTTCCCAGCCTGTATGGTTGTGTTAATATTGTAGAGTGAAGGCCATTATGAGCGACCTGGTGAGTGGGCGGAGTCACCACAGGAGTCGTCGCGCCCCGCTGCCACACGCCACCCCCGGCAACGTCATCGAGACCCGACTGGTCGGTTGTCGTGCGGGAGCCCAGAGGGACATCAACGCCAAGTGTCGCGACACGTGAGTCTCTCTTCCACCCCCCCTCCCTCACCTCTGTCTGTCTGTCTGTCTGGAGTAAATAATTAAAATGTTGCACGAATGCCATATATTGTGTAATATCTGCTTATGGCTAAGGAGCCCATTTATACGAATTTCTTTTCTTGTTGCAGAATCCTGCCGGCGCGACCGCCCTTTGACCGTGTCACTCGCGCCGCGCCGCCCGTGCCGCCCCAGCCTGGCTGTCCAGGGGTAAGTGTCTCCATCCTTGGGACCCGTCTGTGTGTCCTCCGTGTCCCCCTCTGTCTCCTCAGAGTCCTCTCTCTGTATCTTCTTCCCCGCTGACAGGTGTACAACTGTCATCCCCTCTCTCCGTCCACAGGGCCAGGTATACAACCTACAGCGGATCTGTACACCAGGGAACAGCGTGGCCAGCTCCATCAGCGCTGCCAACCTCGGATAACGGATTCGCCAGGCTGTTGCTTCTGGTACGGCACTACCAAATGCCTTCTTCAGTTCTCATCCCATCCTACACACTATGGCATTATCATTTTTACAGGTCTTCTACACACTCCCATACCTTGCTATGCTTCTTTACTCTCCAAAAGATAGCGTGTGGGAGGTAGTGGACCCCCACACCCATCCTGTGAGTGGTAGTGGACCCCATACCCATCCTGTGAGTGGTAGTGGACCCCACACCCATCCTGTGAGTGGTAGTGGACCCCATACCCATCCTGTGAGTGGTAGTGGACCCCCATACCCATCCTGTGAGTGGTAGTGGACCCCATACCCATCCTGTGAGTGGTAGTGGACCCCATACCCATCCTGTGAGTGGTAGTGGACCCCATACCCATCCTGTGAGTGGTAGTGGACCCCCATACCCATCCTGTGAGTGGTAGTGGACCCCATACCCATCCTGTGAGTGGTAGTGGACCCCATACCCATCCTGTGAGTGGTAGTGGACCCCATACCCATCCTGTGAGTGGTAGTGGACCCCCATACCCATCCTGTGAGTGGTAGTGGACCCCATACCTCATCCTATGAGTGGTAGTGGACCCCATACCCATCCTGTGAGTGGCAGTGGCCCACATACCCATCCTGTGAGTAGCAGTGAACCCCATATAGCACATCGCGTGAGACCTTCAGTAAGCCCAGTTACC